>NC_050576.1:369621855-369936267 GCF_011100635.1 Trichosurus vulpecula
CACACACACACACACACACACACCATGCATCTCTCCATTTAAAAAAACAGTCTATTTTCTTTCATTCTTACCTCTCATCCAAAGGGGATGGGAAAAAGAAAAAAAAATTTCCAAGAAGCATGCATATCAAAAACAAATTCTATATACAGAATTTTGACTTCTTCAGAAATTGAAATAAGATCTGAACCATTGCATTTTATAAACACATCCATCTAGACTACAAACTCCTTTAGGGTTAAAGATTGTGTCTTATGTTTCTTTCTATAATCTTAAATACTTAACACATAGCAGGGCCTTGTACATAGTCACTCAATGAATATTTGTTTTTATTTTTGCTTTGAAAATGGAAGGTATGACTACATATATTTGGATTTATAATGCTTTCAATTACTTTTCTGTAATTTTACAGGTGAGAAAAGTGAGTCCATTTCACTCTTCATTGGTTAATGCAAGTGATGGACATGGTGATGGTTGGTAGAATGAGAGATGTGTTCTCGGATGTGACTGGTGATTTGGTTTGCTGAACTACGCATGTTACAATGCAGGGCTTCTGTTTGGAAATGGGGAGGGAAAGTGATAGTTTCCTGGATAGTTAGCGATATATCCCAAAAAAAGAGTATCAATAAAAATAAAAAGACAGGCAGCAGGAGATACAAGAGAATAATTTTGTCACTATCTTGTTTAATATATGCTTCCTTATACAGTCTTTCTTATTCTTTGTATATTGAAATATGTTTGATGATTAACTTTACAATTTACAAAGGCAATTTATAAAAATCCATAGACTCGCATAAAAGGTGCAGCACCGGAAAAAGAGTGAATCAGCAGGATTAAGAGATCGATGACCACTTAATTCCGGTACCAAGAACTTGAGGCAAGAATACAGAGCAACAATAAAGAGATTTGAGAATCCAAAGGGGAAATAAACGAGCCCAGAGCAGCTAAATGACAGACGAAGGACACACCAATGATTAGTGTCGGAACCAGAACCTTGTCTGTAAAATATTCTTGATGGCGCTCACCATGGGGCTGCTCTGGGTCGTACCTGGCTCCACGTGCTTACCGTGTTAGGGAGAATCACCTTTTCAAGTGGATATCTTATGTTTGTCACTGAGTAGTTTTCATCATAGTGTAAAAAACCTTTTGTGTGTTTTTGTTTATTTATTTTTGGTGATTGCTGAATTGAGTCATTGTGTGCTGTAATCAGGAAATTCTGGGTCCATATGTTGCCTTTGATACATACTGGCTTTGTGACCCTGGGCAAGTCACCTAACTTCTCAGTGCTCTAGGCAACTCTCTAAGGCTCTGTGCTTCAGAGGAGGTGCTGAAATGCTTTGGGAGGTGGGTGTTCCCCACTGTGGAGTTACATATGCCATGGAAATCACCGGTCCAGTTCTTATCACTATACAGTGATGAACTTAAAACATCAACAAACATAAACCTTTCAGTTTTAAACAGAAGGTCAGAAAAGGGTATTGGTAGGTTGGGAGCTCCTTTTTTGTATCTGTATTCCCAGCTGGCCAAAAGCAGCCAGGAGACTGCAGGGGATGGAGCCTTGGGCCTAGACTCAGGAAACCATGGGTACAGATTTGGCCTCTTGCACTTGCTAGCTGTGTGACCTTGGACAAGTCACTTAACATCTCTCTGCCTCAGTTTCCTCTCCTATAAAATGGGTTAATAACAGCACCTACCTTCCATGGTTATTGTGAAGTTTGTAAAACTTTTAGTGCAGCTTCTGCCACATAGTAGGTGCTTAAATGTTTGTTTCTTTTCATCTTAGTGGCTGGCACATGGTGGGTGCTTAACGAATTCTTGTTGATTTATTAATGGAACTGTAATCACTTCTGTTAGTGTGTCTTAAATTTAACGCAACACTGGTGAAACTGCCCTGCATTGTGCCCCCTTGTGAACTTCTTTCTGTTCTCTTCTGTGTGCTTTTTCATGTTTCATTGATGCCCTTTTACCCTCATAATCACTACTCATCAACTTCCCTGAAACTAGAAACACCCTCCTCTTAACAGGTAATTACAGTTAAGAAAATAAATCAACATATTGTCTGTGTCTGAAAACGTAGGTGTCACTTTGCACTTCTGGTCCATTAACTCTGAACCCACAGGCAAGAACCATACTTCACCATCAGTTTTCTAAAGTCTTGATGGTCACTGCACTCAGCGTTCTGAAGTCTTTCAAAGTTGTTTTCCTTTATATTATCATGGTTAATATTCTTTTGTTTCCCCAGTTCTGCTCACTTCATTCCACATCAGTTCTTATACATCTTCTCATGTTTCTCTGAATCTGCCATGTTTATAATTTCTTACAGTGAAATAACATTCCATTACATTCACATACCATAATTTGTTCAGCCATCCCCCAGTGGATGTGTACTTACTTTGTTTTCAGTTGTTTTCTGCAACAAAAAGTGCTGCCACAGATATTTTCATATATTTGGGTCCTTTCCTTCTGTCTTTGATCTTTTTGTGGTATATGATTGTCGATGTTGCTGGATAAAAGAATAGGTTCTATTTATTGACTAGATAAATGGGGTTCTAGATCCAAATTGCTTTCCAAGATGGTTGTACCAGTTCATAGCTCTGGCAGGGCAGTGGTTTGTATGTCTTACTGTGACCCCTCCAACAATTTTCATTTTCCTCTCATCACTTTTGCCAGTCTAGTTCATGGTGAGGTAGAACTTCAGGGTTTGTTAACTTCAGGGTCTTCTTTCACACAGGAGTATATTTTTAAATTTTACCAAGTTTTTTTTTTTAAGTAAATTTATATTGATATCGTTTGGTTTTATATTACTTACACTACCCAATATACGCTACCCAATATATCCTTCTGCCCTTCCCTCTCAGAGGGCCATCATTTATAAGCAAGAAAAGAAAGAACCTAACCAACATGTCATAAAAATCAAACTTATGTGCATTATTTCATACTCGCAGTCCTTAACTTCTGCAGAGAAGTAGGGAAAAGTTCTTTTTGGAGCCAAGCTGCTGTTACTATTTCAGAGCATTCATTTCCATTACTTTGATGATGGTCTTTCCATTTACACTGTTTTCATTTATATCTTTTCCTCCTTGTTCTTTTTCTCACCTTCCATATTTCTTTGTATTCATTGTTTCTTATTGTATAGTAATATTCCATTACATTCAGGTACCATAACTTGCTTAGCCCTTCCCCAATTGATAAGCACCAGGGCATCGGATTGTGGTTTTATGGGACCTTTCTTTTTGTCACTGACCTCTTTGGGGTACATGCCCCAGTAGTGCTCAAAAGACATATGCTCAAAAGACCATAAGCAATTTAATAACTTTCTTGGCATAATTCAAAACTGCTTTCCAGAATGGTTGGACTATCCATGGTTCCACTAATAGTCCATTAATGTGTCTGACTTTCCACAACCAACACCAATTATTAATATCCTTTGTCATCTTTGTCAAATTTATGGGTATGAGGTAAAACCTCAGATTTGTTTTTATCTGCTTTTCTTTCATTGTTAGTGACCTAGAGAACTTTTTAATATACTTGTTGATAGTTGCATTCCTTTTTTTGAAAACTGTCTGAACATGTCCTTTGAGAAATTACTTACGGAGAAATGACTTGTTCTTATGTATTTATATCAAGTCTCTATACTTTCCCCAAAATTTTAGTACAGTTTAAATTTTAATAGTTTGATCTCATCTCAGATACTTACTAGCTGTGTGACCCTGGGGCAAGTTTTAATAGCCTAAAACTCCACTAAGACTTTTGGGACACCCTGTACGTCTTTGATATTAGACTTTTACACGACCTTTGTGTAGTTGAAATTATCTTTTACTTTTACAATCATTATTATTCCTTGTTTTAAAAATTTACCCCATGTGTAATTGTGAAAATTTGGCTTTCTTTCTGTTTTGTTTGTGTGACTTTTTATATTTAGATAACGTATCCATTTGAAGTTTGAATCTCACCCTTGTAGGATAATACCACCATATACTATATGGCATGTTACAGTCAGCATAGCAATTTTTAAGCACCTATTATGTGCCATGCAGTGTGCTAAGTGCTGAAATACAAAAAAGGGCAAAGGACAGTTCCTGTTCTCAAGGAGCTCACAATCTAATGGGGGAGACAATAAATAACTATACAAATAATGAATATACAGAATTAATTGAGGGAAGGCACTAAGATTAAGGAAGACTGGGAAAGGCTTCTTGAAGAAGGGGGACTACTGCTGATACTTGAAGGAAACCAGAGATGGGGAGAGAGAACATTGCAAGCATGAGAGGCATGTAGCCAGTGAAAATGCTCAGAGATGAGAGATGGAGATTTGAACTGAGGTCTTCTTGAGTCCTGGTCCGGCACTCTTTTCAAACTTTTCACCTACGTTAATTTCATTTAATCTCATCTCAGACACTTAAGGGCAGCAAGTTGATGCAGTGGATAGAACACTGGGCCTGGACTCAGGAAGACTCATTTTTCTTAATTGAAATCTGGCCTCAGACAACTTACTAGCTGTGTGACCCTGGACAAGTCACTTAACCCTGTTTTCCTCAGTTTCCTCATCTGTAAAATGAGCTGGAGAAGGAAATGGCAAACCACTCTATTATCATTGCCAAGAAAACCCCAAGTGGGGTCACAAAAGAGTTGGACACAACTGAACAACATTAGATACTTAGTAATTATGTGAGCCTAGGCAAGTCACTTAACCCCTTTTTCAGGTTCCTTGCTCACTTGTAAAATGGGGGTGAGAGTAACAGCACCTACTTCCCAGGTTTGTTAAAAAGATGAATTGGAGGGGTGGAGCCAAGATGGCGGCTGGAAAGCAGGGACTTAAGCTTTCCCCCAAATCCCTCCACAAACACCTGTAAAAAATGGCTCTGAACAAATTCTAGAGCTGCAGAACCCACAAAATAGCAGAGGGAAACAGGTCTCCAGCCCAGGAGGGCCTGCTTGGTTGCCGGGAAGGGTCTGTCTCATGGTGGTGAGAGTGGAGGGCAGCCCAGCATGGGCCATGCTGGGACAGACCAGACCCTGAGTCAGCCAGCCAGAACAGGCCTTGGGGCCATGAATCAGCGAGCTGTGGCAGTTACCAGACTTCTCAACCCACAAACGCCAAAGAGCAGGTTAGGGGGAAATTGCAGGATTGAGTTCAGAGCAGTCTGGCTACCAGCTCTGTGGGTGGAGGAAGTGGTGCAGCAGTGATGGTAGCAGCAGCAGGAAATGCCTGAGGCTGCTTCCAGAGTACCAGCATCAGCTGCTTGCTGAGTCCCTGGCTCACACAGTGGGAGGAATCTAGCAGCAGATCAGAGTGGGAGTACAAGGAGCACTTTGTGGGCACAAAGGCAGATTCTCCCTGCTTGGATCTGGATTTTGGTCCTGGTTGGCAGTTCTTGGGGGAGAAGGTGCACTGCTGTGACAGAGCCTGGGGTGATGGTGGAGTAGAAGTAGCTCTGAAAACAGCAGTGCTTGGACCCTAAAGCTTGGGACAAAGTACTCTGTGCTCTACAAGCAGTCATACCCTGACAAAAAGTTCAAGGGTCAAGTAGTTGGCTGAGAACATGAACAGGCAGCGAAAATGAACTCAGACTCAGACTCAAACTCTAGATTCCTTTTTTGGTGACAAAGAAGACCAAAACGTACAGCCAGAAGAAGTCAACAAAATCAAAGAGCCTACATCAAAAGCCTCCGAAAAAAATATGAATTGGGCTCAGGCCATGGAAGAGCTCAAAAAGGATTTGGAAAAGCAAGTTAGAGAAGTAGAGGAAAAATTGGGAAGAGAAATGAGGGTGATGCAAGAAAACCATGAAAAACAAGTCAACGACTTGCTAAAGGAGACCCAAAAAAATACTGAAGAAAATAACACCTTAAAGAATAGACTAACCCAAATGTCAAAAGAGCTCCAAAAAGCCAATCAGGAGAAGAATGCCTTGAAAGGCAGAATTAGCCAAATGGAAAAGGAGGTCCAAAAGACCACTGAAGAAAAATACCACCTTAAAAATTAGATTGGAGCAAGTGGAAGCTAGTGACTTTATGAGAAACCAAGATATTATAAAACAGAACCAAAGGAATGTAAAAGTGGAAGACAATATGAAATATCTCATTAGAAAAACCACTGACCTGGAGAATAGATCCAGGAGAGATAATTTAATAATTATTGGACTGCCTGAAAGCCATGATCAAAAAAAGAGCCTAGACATCATCTTTCAAGAAATTATCAAGGAAAACTGCCCTGATATTCTAGAAACAGAGGGTAAAATAGAAATTGAAAGAATCCACTGATTGCCTCTTGAAAAAGATCCCAAAAGAAAACTCCTAGGAATATTCTCACCAAATTCCAGAGTTTCCAAGTCATGGAGAAAATACTATTAGCATCCAGAAAGAAACAATTTGAATATGTGGAAACAGAATCAGAATAACATAAGCTCTAGCAGCTTCTACATTAAGAGATCGAAGGGCTTGGAATAGGATATTCCGGAGGTCAAAGGAGCTAGGATTAAAACCAAGAATCACCTACCCTACAAAACTGAGTATAATGCTCCAAGGCAAAATATGGATTTTCAATAAAATAGAGGACTTTCAAGCTTTCTCAATGAAAAGACCAGATCTGAACAGAAATTACTTTCAAACACAAACATCAAGAGAAGCATGAAAAGGTAAACAAGAAAGAGAATTCATAAAGGACTTACTAAAGTTGAACTGTTTTGTTTACATTCCTTCATGGAAAAACGATGTGTGTAATCATGAGACCTTTCTCAGTATTAGAGGAGTTGAAGGGAATATATAGACAGGGCACAGGATGAGTTGAATATGAAGGGATGATATCTAAAAAAATGAAATAAATTTAAGGGGTGAGAGAGGAATATATTGGGAGAGGGAGAAATGGAGAGATAGAATGGGGCAAATTATGTCACATAAAAGTGGCAAGAAAAAGCAGTTCATTGGAAGGGAAGAGGGGGCAGGTGAGGGGGAATGCGTGAATCTTACTCTCATCAGATTCAACTTGAGGAGGGAATAACATACACACTCAACTGGGTATGTTTCTCCACAGGAAAGTAAGGGGAAGGGGTTAAAAAAAGGGGGGGGGATGATGGAAGGAAGGGCAGATAGGAGGAGGAAGTAAGCAAACAAACACCTTTGAAAAGGGACAGGGTCAAGGGAGAAAATTGAATAAAGGGGGACAGGATAGGATGGAAGAAAATATAGTTAGCCTTTCACAACATGAGCATTGTGGAAGTGTTTTACATAGTGATACGTGTGTGATCTATGTTGAATTGCTTCCCTTCCTAGGGAGGGTGGGTGGGAAGGGAAGAGGGGAGAGAATTTGGAACTCAAAGTTTTAAAAGCAGATACTTAAAATTTTTTTTTTAAAAGTTGTTTTTTGCATGCAGCTGGGAAACAAGATATATAGGGAATTGGGCATAGAAATCTATCCTGCCCTATAAGAAAGTAAGGGGAAAGGAGATGGGGAGGGAGTGGGGTGACAGAAGGGAAGGCTAACTGGGCAACGAGGCAATCAGAATATATACCATCTTGGAATGGGGGGGAGGGTAGAAATGGGGAGAAAATTTGTAACTCAAAATCTTGTGGAAATCAATGTTGAAAACTAAAATATTAAATAAAAATAAATAAAATAGATACACAGTGATTAAGCAGGGTCTAGTAACTGTGGTGGAGGGAGGTGATGGGGAAGTTCAAGAAAAGCTCCATGTATAAAGTGCTGCCTGGGCCACATCTTGATGGACATTAGGGCTTCTAAGAGAAGGATGTAAGTGCATCCCAGTTATGACAGACATAAAACAATGCAAAGATGGAGAGATGGGAAATGAAGTCCTAGATATGAGGAGTAAAAGCAAGGGATACGAGATGGTCAGTGGTCGAGTTACTCTGGTGCCTGTAACATGTAAAAAGACCTGGAGGGAGGTCTCCAGTATGTTGAGGAGATTCTCTGTGGAGTACCCATGCAATACTATGCTCCAGAGTCCCAGAGGATGAGGTATGAATCGCTTGCAATGGGTGCAGAGGGAGGGAGAATCTATATCAATAAAAAGCACAGATTCTTTGAAGTATGGCTTCAAGTACCATCATTTGAAAAGATAATTTGGTTTGTGTATTACGATGTTTGCTTTTGCTGGTAATCACTAAATTTAGAATAAAATTTTTAAAAAATTAAAGTTAAAAAAATAAAAAGATAAATAATATTTGTAAACTACTTTGCAAACCTTAAAGTGTTATATGAGTGTTAGTCACTATTACCTAACCTTCACAAACACTATTTATGAATGCAAAAACTGAGAGGCTAAAAGTCTTTAAAATCATTTAAAACTTGTTGGTAACAAAGCAGGGTTAATAATAACAATAATAATAACAGTATGTCTAGACCCCGTTTCCTTACCACTTTGAGAAGTTGGTAGTACTGTTAGGGAAACCCATGTCTCCTGGCTCTTGCCCAAGTCTCTTCTCTTGCATAATACTGCAATGTTGAAAACTAACGATAAAATAGACTATAGTATTCTAAAACCACCAACGTAATTTCCTTTCAAGATCTTAGTTTAGTTTTGTTTTTTAAATCAGAGGACTTGTTGGGTTTTGCCCTATACTCCAGGGGCAGCTAGGTGATGCAGTGGATAGAGCAAGCCCTTGGAGTATAGAGGACATGAGTTCAAATCCAGCCTCAGACACTTACTAGCTGTGTGACCCTAGGCAAGTCACTTAACCCCAATTGTCTCCACCCAAAATGCTCTAAATCAGAAAAGACTGCACTGTCAACAGGAGCCAATAGTCTGGCCAAGTTCCCTAAAACTTAATAGATTAAACCATAGGGTGTTGCATATAAGCCAAAGACTCTAGGATGAATTGTTAAAAAACCATTGTGGTTGGCCCTAAATTTGTAGTTGCCTAGTTGCCCATTTTAGAAACAGGATGCTGTTAAGATTTATATGTAGGCTAAACCATCCATACTAATTGTATATCATGTAAACCATGCCATCTTAATGATTTAAATTCTGTTATGGTAATATTGAAAATCAAGAGCTGACATTTCATCTTGTAGTTTTTCATTTTAACCAGTAGGGTGTGAAGGTATGAAACGTGGTTTTATGATGTGTGATATACCGTCCTTAAGCTCAAAAAGCAAGTTTCCAAAAATTATATAGCATACCAAGAAGAGAAACAATACCTGGGGAAATTGAAGGAAGATGATATGAGACCCCCAAAGAATATTTTGTATGTGTGTATCCAAAGGGATAAATAAAAGGATAAATATGATGTATTAATAAGTATCGAGGTAGGTGGGAGCCACTATTGGGAAGGATTCCCTAGTTGTTTGTTATTCCCCACCTCTCTGTCCTAGAAACTGCTCTTTGTTGGAGGGGAAAATGACTGTTCTGGGGAGATACGTCGGCAACAAGATTTAAAGGAGTTGAGGAATAGACCAGGGTTTATGAGACCCGGTATATCAAGTCTTAACTGTCACTAAACCTTGGATAAGTCATCTCTGGAGCTGTTTCCTTGAGTGTAAAACAAGGGATTGGTCTAGAAAAGGATCCATAAGATTCTTTCAGATCCTAAATTCTGAAATTGTAACTTAGAAATTTTCCTTAACATGCTGAAAGACAATTTTTAATCATTTAAATGGATTGAAGTTAGTTGTTTACTTGGATCCCAGAATTCGACTAATAAAATCAACCTTATTGTGTTTAGGTTTGTAATTCATTTCACCTGCACAACAGGACATTTTAAGTACATTGCATGTGAAGTGTAGTACTCTCATTAGAGAAATAAAATGCAATTATATCCTTGCTAGCGGAACGTAAATCAGCAGCTGTAGTTGTCTGGCTTGACACAATTGACGGTGTTATTTCCCATGCCGTATTTCTCGTTTTCAGTTTTTCAGTGGGTCTTGCTAGTAAAATAGCTCATATGTGGTACTTTGTGATGGAGTACCATTCAGGCTGAGACTTGCCCTCCCTGAGGCCAAATGGCTTACATAATGAATTGACTGTGTGTATTTAGGGTGCTTGTCACTAATGGAGAATGAATGTTCAGAAGACAAGGATTGCTACCACTCAGATTCCATTAGGAAAAACTCTGAGGGACTGTTGAAATTCTTCTATTATAATGAAATTTGTTGAATCAAATATTGTGTGATTTAACGGTTGGGTCATTGGCTAGTCCTTGGAACTCTTTAGATTTTAATTATAGTGTTTGTTAATAACACAGAGTTGGCTTTGTGGTCAAAGGAAGACCTAGATTCATTCCTCACCCCACAGGTTCTGTGATGCTGGACAAATCACCCTCTCAGTACCCCCATTCAGCTCTCTAAAACTCTAAAATTTCTTAGAACAAATAAATCACAGGTCTAGTACTGTCCTCACCCCCAACCCCCAACCTCCAACCCCCACCTCCCACCTCCCTTCAAAAAAGAACAGTTTGAGTAAAATTTGACCATAATAACAGTGTGCAGATGAGCACCGTTACCTTATCCAGTAGGACAATATTTTTTTTTACTGGACTTATATTTTTACTGATACAGGAATTGTTAAGCATAAGTTAATATAAATAGTATTTCAGAATACTTAGCCCTGTAGTCATAGACTCCTAGCACTGAAAGGGATGTCACCTGTGAAACCTGGCGAGAATGTCCCTGAGAAGGGCTCATCTCTCCTGTGCTTGAGACCTTCAGTGATGCCAAATTCAATATACTTCTTAGGCAAATCGAGTTATTTTCAATATCCTCTAATTTTCTGCTTTTGTTTGCTGAAACTCCTTTATACAGATCATATCCATGTTTCTAGGCCCATTCCATTCTACATAAGAGGAAGCATAGTAGACACCAGACTAGGAGTCAGGATACCTTGGTCCTCCTGGCAACTCTGATCTATATGTCTTTAGACAAGTGCTTTAACACTCTGAGCACAGTATTGACTGCTCCCTTTTCCGACTCCTAGAACATGTATAGTATTGAACAAGAGAGGTAGGTAGCATGGTAGGTAGTGTGTGTCACAGGCAGAATTTGGACCCAGATCTTCCTGAATCCAAGGTAGGCAAAATCAACAAGCTTTTATCAAGCACTTAACTAGGCATGTACTAAATGCTGAGGATTCAGATACAAGCAAAAAGAAAGACAGTCTCAGGCCTTAGGAGTCAACACATAAAAGGGAGCAGAAGAGTGAGTGGAGGGGGTGGAAGTGCAGATTTAGAAGCTGAGCCAGGAGAGGAAGGCTGCCTTCTTTGTGATCCATAGGCAGCAAGTCATTTAATTTCTCAGTGCCCTCAGCGGCTCTCTATACAGCTCTTAAGTCGTGCAGAGGAAGTTTTCACATAGGGAGTTCTCAGCACCAATGAAATTGCAGGTATAGATCTTTAAAAAAAAAAAAAGTAAATTGTACTTAAATAGTCAATGAAGTAATTTCCTCACAAACATATCTGTGACATAAGGAGTACAGAGTCTATGGATTAGGAGATTGCAATGAACAAACAGCCTCAAAGAGGTGATTTGATTTGTCCATGGCGACACAGGTAGTGAACGTAGACCCTTTGACTACAAAATAAGTACTTTTGACTACACCGCCTCTAGTTTTATCTCTCCAGATAGAATGTCTACACATAGAGATCAAGTCATCATAATTTAGGGTGTTTTGTACTTTTCCCATAGTACTCAACTTTTTGCAAGTGTTCACTTAACACTTGGGGATTGATTTAACAAGATGAAGTTTTGTTACTTCTAATAATTTGACTTTTAGCACCAAACAGATAAAACATTATTTTACCCCCAAAGTAGAATTTCGTAGACAATTAGATTTTTATCATTAATAATGATCATAACTGATATTTACATGGCACCTTAAAATTTGAAAAGCACTTTATATATATGAGACAAATTTAGACTTGAAATCAGAAAAGACTTCCAAAGATTTAGAGTTTAACCTGGTAGTCAAATGTGCTGTCTCAGGAGGGTAACGAGTTCTTCAGTGGAAGTCTTGAAGCAGAGGTCAGATGATTATCAGTTATATTGTCATGAGAAACCGTTTTTTTGCGTGTAGTTTGAATTAGATGACTGCCAAGGTTCCTTTCAGTGCTCACATTACCTGATTCTGGCTGGATGACCACTTGTCAAGTGTGCTCTTTTGGGGATTTCTTTTCATATGGGTTGAACTAGGTGGCCATTCAGATCTCTTTCAACTTTAGAAATTCTGTGATTCAATGAGTGTGGTCTCTTAAAAGCCAAGGAAGGGATGGTGAAATGTAGTCTTTAAAGCTGCAGAGATGTCAAGGAGATCAGAAGAGGACATGGGATTTAAAGATTGAAGATGTCATTCAGACCCTTGATTGAGCAATTCCAGTTGGATGGTTGATACAAAACAGGTTCCAAGGGATTCGGAAGAACAAATGGAGAGGAAGTACAGATATTCGATCTAGAAAGTATGTCCAAGAAGTCTGGCATTCAGCACACCTTTTGCCTAGGGAAATTTGGTTAAATTTTCTCTAGCTTAAATGTATCAAGTACTTTTTTATAAGTGCAGAGGATCATTGAATTAAAGCTGGAAGAGATCTTTTTAAGGTTGTCCAGTACAGCCTTGTTTTACAATTGGGAAATTGAGGCCCAGAGAGAATGCCTCTCATGGGGGTCACATAGGTCAGCAAGTAGCAAAACCCTCATTTGAAGCTAGTTCCTCTGACTCTAAATTGAGCACTTTTCCACTAGTATGCTTCCAAGGTAATTGTACAGTTTGAACAGAAAAAAAAAATCATTGTTCAGAACATTTAATTTCTGGCAGCAAAGATTAATTTTTGTGTCTATTCAGGACATTAATGGTTTCTGTCGGTGTTGCCAGACTCTGGAGATCTCTCCCAACCTGCATGCATATATGCTAGCAAATTGTGTTCTCTGGGCTACATTTCCCCCTTAGGGAACTAGGGTACCCTTAAGGGCATTAGAGATCTCTTTTTCTAATGCCATTGGCTTGAGCTCCTACTAAAGTGTTAATGTTTTTTTTTTAACCAACTAACATCTGTTAACTTTTTTTCAAGTTTCAGAAGCTTTAAGGGGGAAAATGGTATATTACAAAACAAAACTTTAAGGATGTTCCCACAAACAAAGTCCTTTACTGCCAAAGTAGGTTTTTTTAAACAATCACATTCTAAGTTTCCATTTCACAGTTCATTTTAATTTTTTTACATACATTTATAAAATGTGACATGTCTCTTTCCATAAGCTTATTTGTGCTGCAACTTTCTATCAAGCCAACCTCTTTAAATTATTTTCATAAACTCATCACAAACAGGTGTACACTTATATAACCGCTATAATAATATAGGAAACATGACTGTGTTAAAGACATTAGATCAGGTGGTGAAAAGTAAACCACAATAACAGTAACACCTTGGTGTAGGGGAAATAGCACTGGTCCTAGAATTGGAAGACCTGGGGGGGCGGAGCCAAGATGGCGGCTGGTAAGCAGGAACTCGTGTGAGCTCCGTAGGGAGACCCTCCAAAAACCTATAAAAATGGCTCTGAACCAATTCTAGAACGGCAGAACCCACAAAACAGCAGAGGGAAGCAGGGCTCCAGCCCAGGACAGCCTGGATGGTCTCTGGGTGAGGTCTATCCCACACGGAGCTGGGAGCTGGGAGCTGGGAACGGAGTGGAGCAGAGTCCAGCGTGGGCGGCGTGGACCATCCAGACCAGAAGCCGGGAGGAGGGGGCCCTAGCGCCCTGAATATGTGAGCTGCGGCAGTTACCAGACCCCTCGACCCACAAACACCAAAGACTGCGGAGAAGGTTAGTGGGAAAAGCTGCGGGAGTAGAAGGAGTTCGCGGTTTGGCTTCCAGCCCTGGGGGCAGTGGAGGTGGGGCAGCTACAGCTGTTGTTACTTCTGGCTCCAGGCCCACCTGGTGGGAGGAATTAAGTGGCGGATCAGAGCAGGAGTGCAACAGCCTGCTGAAGATCTAAGCCCAGGCCGGGTTGGGGGTTGGGGAAGGAGCAGTGCTGGTGTGGCAGAGCTGGCACCTCCCCCCCAAACGTGGAACATAGAACTCTCTAGTCTACAAGCAGTCATACCCCACTGAAAAACTCAAAGGTCAAGTTAGTTGGCTGGGAATATGGCCAGGGAGCGAAAACGCACCGAGATTCAGTCTCAGACTTTGCATTCTTTCTTTGCTGACAAGGAAGACCAAAACATACAGCCTAAAGAAGTCAATAAAGTGCAAGAGCCTACACCAAAAGCCTACAAGAAAAACATGAACTGGTTCCAGGCCATGGAAGAGCTCAAACAGGATTTGGAAAAGCAAGTTAGTGAAGTAGAGGAAAAATTGGGAAGAGAAATGAGAAGGATGCGAGAAAACCATGAAAAACAAGTCAATGACTTGCTAAAGGAGACCCAAAAAAATACCGAAAAATACACTGAAGAAAACAACACCTTAAAAAACAGACTAACTCAAATGGCAAAAGAGCTCCAAAAAGCCAATGAGGAGAAGAATGCCTTGAAAGGCAGAATTAGCCAAATGGAAAAGGAGGTCCAAAAGACCACTGAAGAAAATACTAATTTAAAAATTAGATTGGAGCAAGTGGAAGCTAGTGATTTTATGAGAAATCAAGATATTATAAAACAGAACCAAAGGAATGAAAAAATGGAAGATAATGTGAAATATCTCATTGGAAAAACCACTGACCTGGAAAATATATCCAGGAGAGAGAATTTAAAAATTATTGGACTACCTGAAAGCCATGATCAAAAAAAGAGCCTAGATACCATCTTTCAAGAAATTATCAAGGAGAACTGCCCTGATATTCTAGAGCCACAAGGCAAAATAGAAATTGAAAGAATCCATCGATCGCCGCCTCAAATAGATCCCAAAAAGAAATCTCCCAGGAATATTGTCGCCAAATTCCAGAGCTCCCAGATCAAGTAGAAAATACTGCAAGCAGCCAGAAAGAAACAATTTGAGTATTGTGGAAACCCAATCAGAATAACCCAGGATCTGGCAGCTTCTACATTAAGAGATCGAAGGGCTTGGAATACGATATTACGGAGATCAATGGAGCTAGGATTAAAACCTAGAATCACCTACCCAGAAAAACTGAGTATCATGCTCCAAGGCAAAATATGGACTTTCAATAAAATAGAGGACTTTCAAGCTTTCTCAGTGAAAAGACCAGAACTGAATAGAAAATTTGACTTTCAGACACAAGAATCAAGAGAAGCATGAAAAGGTAATCAAGAAAAAGAAATTGCAAGGGACTTACTAAAGGTGAACTGTTTTGTTGACATTCCTACATGGAAAGATGATGTATATGATTCATGAGACCTCAGTATCAGGGTAGCTGAAGGGAATATGCATATATATATGTTTATGTATATATATGGGTGAATGTGTATGTATGTATATATGTGTGTATGTATATATATGTATATATGTGTATATATATATATACATATATATATGTAGAGAGAGAGAGGGAGGGAGGGAGAGAGCGGACACAGGGTGAGTTGAAGATGAAGGGAAGATATCTAAAAGAAATAAAATCAAATTAAGGGATGAGAGAGGAACATACTGAGAGAGGGAGATAAGGAGAGATAGAATGGGATGGATTATCTCCCATAAAGGTGACAAGAGGAAGCAGTTCTGTGGGATGAGGGGGGAATGAGTGAACATTGCTCTCATCAGATTTTGCCTAAGGAGGGAATACCATACATACCCAATGGGGAATCTTACCCCACAGGAAAGAAGAGGGAAGAAGATAAAAAAAAATGGGTGGGGGATGATGGGGGTGGAGGTAGTCAAAAACAAACACTTTCGAAAGGGGACAGGGTCAAGGGAGAAAATTCAATAAAGGGGGATGGGTTGGGAAGGAGCAAAATATAGTTAGTCTTTCACAACATGAGTATTGTGGAAGGGTTATACATAATGATACACATGTGGCCTATGTTGAATTGCTTGACTTCTTAGGGAGGGTGGGTGGGAAGGGAAGAGGGGAGAGAATTTGGAACTCAAAGTTTTAAAAACAGATGTTCAAAAACAAACAAAAATGTTTTTGCATGCAACAAGAAAGTAAGATACACAGGCAATGGGGTGTAAAAATTTATCTTGCCCTACAAGAAAGGAAGGGAAAAGGGGATGGGAGGGGAGTGGGGTGACAGAGGGGAGCGCTGACTGGGGAACAGGGCAACCAGAGTATACGCCATCTTGGAGTGGGGGGGGAGGGTAGAAATGGGGAGAAAATTTGTAATCCACACTCTTGTGAAAATCAATGCTGAAAACTAAATATGTTAAATAAATTTTAAAAAAAACTTTTTTAATTAAAAAAAAAAAGAATTGGAAGACCTGGGTTCCAGTTCTAGCTCTGTCACTGTGTGTCAGGGCACAAGTTATTTATCCTCTCTGACCCCGTTTCCTCATCTGTCCAAGGGGAGCACTACCCCCTGGCCTGCTTCCCACCTTGGTCTTTGTCATGAAGATCAAATGAGATTATGTATGCAGTACTTTCAAAACTGTCACTGGCTAGATAAATGGAATTACTGTCTTTTAAAGTCATGATTAGAAAATTTATTTTCTGCAAAGGTTTCAGTATGCAATAATGAAAGTTTAACACAAGTTGATTTGGGGCTTTGAAGCAAGCAAAAATAGAAAGCTAGATCTATTGAACAACACCAACTGTTACAAAGAGACTGTGGAGGCAAGTCAAGAACAGAAGGTCCCATGCATTTCCCTTGCCGGAACTGGTGTGGGGGAATTCCTTGCTACAAAGCATTCATTCGACCAAGTTCACTTAGAACTGTGACTTAGCTGATGGATGAGTCCATGTTTCTGCAGTTGCTGGGATGGGTTAAATGGGTCTTTCTTCAAGGTGAGGCTGCTGCTTCATTTGTGTACCCAGCCATCCACAGATCCTGTCCTGGACTCCAGGCACTTGTTAAACAGACCTTTTGAAGCTTGTAAGGTTGTAGCTCTCTCCAGTACTCCACCTGAAAGCAGGAAGAGACAAAAAAGCAGTTCTTTCCTCTTCCCTTGATCACCACAAACTAGGAAAGAAGGGAGAGTACCCCATTTTTGCCAGTTAGTGAAAACATCCATTTCCAGCTCAGCAGCCAAAAAGCAGTCCATCTATTCATGGCATGGTTAGCAGGCCAAACATTGTGCCTAATCAGTAAGCAAGGCCCTTCCCTTCCATTCCAGTTAAGGCTCCCTAGCTTCTTGGGCTGGCATCAGAAATGGAGCTCCATTGGCCAGGCCCCTGTTACATATAAAACATAAATATTAGATTGTATTTGTATTAACTGTTCCTAACCAAATAGTTTGCCTACTTCACTGCTAACTTGTGCCCCTATTAGGAACAATAATTAGCATTTTGTACATTTGTGGAGAAGGCACCATTACTGTTGTAAACTGTGGCCAATCACCAAATTTAGTTATCTTGCCTATAAAAGTAAGTGCACTTCAGGTACCTAGACCTTGAAATCCTATCCAATAGTTTTTCACTCCTCTGTCTCTTTTCTCTCTCCCCTTTCTTCCTCTCTCCCTCCCTCACTCTCTCCTTCTCCCTCCCTCTTCCCCCCCCCCCCCCATTATTCCTTAAGCTCAGTGGTTAACTTGGTTAGGCAAGGGATCATTTACACCTTTTTTTTTCCTCATTGCATTCTAGTGAGAAGTCCCGCCTTGGAATAGAGGTGAGATAACCTCAGTCAGTGTTGCCTCTGACACATACTAGCTGGGTGACTATGTTTAAGTCTTGCAACCTCTCAGTTCCCAAGGCAGTTCTCAAATATTCTAAGGTGCAGTTGGGGTTTTCCAACTCATGACTGAAAGGGAGTTTCTACATTGGGAGTTTTGCTACATGGTAAAATCAGAAGTTAAGACACACACACACACACACACACACTCTTCTACTGCATGTATCATTGTATAATGCTATTTCTTCCTTTGTGATAGCTATGTTGTCGCAGAGTTTGATTCAGTGTCTAACATGTCTTCGCATTCTCCATGGGATCTAGCATGATACCTTGCACAAAGTAGACATTCAAAGAATACATGCTAATTAAAACCTGTAAAGTTTTGGAAATGTTTTCTTCAGTTTTATGAAGTTGAGAATTCTCCAAAAGGGGTCTTCCAAGATTTCTAATCGAGGCATTCCAAAAGTAGCATTTGGAGTTAGTGATCTGATCAGATGACCCAGATGATAAATCTTGCAGGTAGCACTGCTACCTCTTATTCATCTGCTTAGAATAAAAAAAAAATGATGCCTGCAGGAAGATACATCGCTCAGTGTAGGCTTTTTTCCCTTCGACCTTATATAAACATCAGTGGGGGAAAATAGCAACAAGGGTAGATTGAACTCACCTGTTCCATGGCAGTAGTTTAAGGACAGAAATGAGAAGGGAAATCTAAGCTGTTCTATCAGACAGACAGTGTCATCAACAGAGCTGTTATGTTCTTCAGAATGTTAATAAATTCATATTTGAAAATTGGTTTACTTCTTTTAGTTTGTTAGCATTCCTGAAGTGGATTTGTGCTATAAAACTCTAAGTCTCTATCATATTAAACAGGCTTTTAAAAATTAATTTTTTAGAATGCAGGTTCCTTGAAAGTGTGGATTTTCTTTTCATTGTGGTATTTTGTAGCCAACCCCTAGCACTGTGGTACATAGTAGGTGCTTAACAAATGCTGGCTGGTTGGTTAACTGACTGACATTTCATTTCCAAGCCTGCCTTTTGTCTGTTTTCTGAAGATAAAATATGGATGAAACATTTTGAACCCTTTAAAGTAAAATAATAAAGAAGAAAAATTTCAAGATGCTAACTAAATGAGATCAATATATATTCCTCACTCTTTAAATAATGAGAACTTCTTGTTCATATAACTTAAATCTTTAAGGACAGCATTTTAAACAAAAAACCAGGAAGGAATTACAGAAAAGGTCAGCACCAAGATATTAGTGAGTGTTTGAGAGTGTTCGTGATATCAAAGAAAGGAAATAACACGCTGGAATGTTACATAATAAAAACTGCTTTTCCACATTATCGTTAAATAAAGAAAGCACTTAGGTTCCCAGAAAACAGCGTGTCGTGTGTACATACACCAACATATGTGTACATACAAGAGAGAAAGTTACTTTTAGTATAGCAGTGAGTTCAGTTTTTGCTAATATTCGTTATAAGCATGATTGTAACATTCATTCTAGTTAGGAAGGAACCTCAAAAAGTCATCTGGTCCAGGCTCCTAACCTTGATAATAATAGTGCACCTTTAAGTTTGTAGAGCCATGTATACGTTAGGGCAAGTGAGTCATGAAACCCAAGGATTGACCGGTCCGACCACTACCACCGTGGAACGATCAGTATCATCAACCAGGGGCCACAAGTTGTTTTTTCAGAGTTATGCTGTGCTTATTATTAAAACTGGCTTTCTCTTCTATTGTTTGCTTATAACACCTACTGTGTGCCAGTTTGTAAAAATTTTAGTAGGTCTTTCAGAGAACATATTCCCTTTTTTTTTTTAACGTCACATTCCTTTTCAAGAATATACCTTCTTGCCCTTACCCTATTTCCCCATCCCTCATTTTAAAAAAAAGAAAGGAAAAAAGTTAGGTCAGTAAAACTAGCTAACACAATGACCGTGTCAGAAAGTGTATACAATATTCCACACCCATAGTTTCCCACCTCTGCTATAAAGGAGAGTTTATTTTCTCAACTTTTTTCTGGTTCAAAGTTTGGTCATTCTAATTAATTAGTCTTTGAGTTTCATCTCATTCTTTTCGTTTATGGTGTTGTGTATGTTTTTCTGGTTCTGTTTATTTTATTCTATCAGTCCATACAAGTCTTGCCATGTTTTTCTGAATTATATGTGTCCTTTCTTATAACACAGTCATATTTCATTATGTTCATATACCTTGATTTGTTTAGCTATGCCCTGTCAATAGGTACCTGATTGATTTCTACTTGTTTGCTTTTTTCCATGCACACACACACTTCATTTTTATTTATTTTACTATAAAGATATCTTGTTTTTTTATCACCTTCATTTCCGAGTACAGACCTCCCTCTAGCCCCTACCTCAGCAGGCCATTCCCTGTGACAAAGAATTTTTTTAAATTTTTTTTTATTTAATATATTTAGTTTTCAGCATTAATTTTCAGAAGAGTTTGAATTACAAATTTTCTCCCCATTTCTACCCTCCCCCCCACTCCAAGATGGCGTATATTCTGGTTGCCCTATGCCCCAGTCAGCCCTCCCTTCTGTCACCCCACTCCCCTCCCATCCCCTTTTCCCTTTCTTTCTTGTAGGGCAAGATAAATTTCTACACCCTATTGCCTGTGTATCTTATTTTCTAGTTTTCTGTTCAGCTCTGGTCTTTTCACTGAGAAAGCTTGAAAGTCCTCTATTTTGTTGAAAATCCACATGTTGCCTTGGAGCATGATACTCAGTTTTGCTGGGTAGGTGATTCTTGGTTTTAATCCTAGCTCCATTGACCTCTGGAATATCGTATTCTAAGCCCTTCGATCTCTTAATGTAGAAGCTGCTAGATCTTGGATTATTCTGCTTGTGTTTCCACAATACTTAAATTGTTTCTTTCTGGCTGCTTGCAGTATTTTCTACTTGATCTGGGAGCTCTGGAATTTGGCAATAATATTCCTAGGAGATTTCTTTTTGGGATCTATTTGAGGAAGTGATCTGTGGATTCTTTCAATTTCTATTTTGCCCTGTGGCTCTAGAATATCAGGGCAGTTCTCCTTGATAATTTCTTGAAAGATGATATCTAGGCTCTTTTTATTTGATCATGGCTTTCAGGTAGTCCAATAATTTTTAAATTCTCTCTCCTGGATATATTTTCCAGGTCAGTGGTTTTTCCAATGAGATGTTTCACATTGTCTTCCACTTTTTCATTCCTTTGGTTCTGTTTTATAATATCTTGATTTCTCATCAAGTCACTAGCTTCCACTTGCTCCAATCTCATTTTTAAGGTAGCATTTTCTTCAGTGGTCTTTTGGACCTCCTTTTCCATTTGGCTAATTCTGCCTTTCAAGGCATTCTTCTCCTCATTGGCTTTTTTGGAACTCTTTTGCCATTTGAGTTAGTCTGTTTTTTAAGGTGTTGTTTTCTTCAGTATATTTTTCAGTATTTTTTTGGGTCTCCTTTAGCAAGTTATTGACTTGTTTTTCATGGTTTTCTCACATCCTTCTCATTTCTCTTCCCAATTTTTCCTCTACTTCTCTAACTTGCTTTTCCAAATCCTTTTTGAGCTCTTCCATGGCCTGAGACCAGTTCATGTTTTTCTTGGAGGCTTTTGTTGTAGGCTCTTTGACTTTGTTGACTTCTTCTGGCTGTATGTTTTGGTCTTCTTTGTCACCAAAGTAAGATTCCAGAGTCTGAGACTGAATCCGGGTGTGTTTTCGCTGCCTGGCCATATTCCCAGCCAACTAACTTGACCCTTGAGTTTTTCAGCAGGGTATGACTGCTTGTAGACTAAAGAGTTGTATGTTCCAAGCTTGGGGGGATGCGCCAGCTCTGCCACACCAGCACTCCTCCTTCCCCAAGAACCCCCGACCTGGACTGGACTTAGATCTTAAGCAGGTTCTGCTCTCCTGCTCTGATCCGCCACTTGATTCCTCCCACCAGGTGGGCCTTGGGCAGGAAGCAACTGCAGCTGTAGTTCTGTAGCTGCCCCACCTCCACTGCCCCCAGGGCAGTAGCCAAACCAAGAACTCCTTCCACTCCTGCAGCTTTTCCCACTAACCTTCTCTGTTGTCTTTGGTGTTTGTGGGTTGAGAAGTCTGGTAACTGCTGCAGCTCACTGATTCAGAACGCTAGGGCCCACTCCGCCCGGCTCCTGGTCTAGTTGGTCTGCGCCGCCCACGCTGGGCTCTGCTCGGCTCCGCTCTGCTCCCAGCTTCGTGCGGGATAGACCTCACCCAGAGACCATCCAGGCTGTCCTGGGCTGGAGCCCTGCTTCCCTCTGCTGTTTTGTGGGTTCTGCAGTTCTAGAATTGGTTCAGAGCCATTTTTTATAGGTTTTTGGAGGGACTCGGCAGGGAGCTCACGCTAGTCCCTGCTTTCCAGTCACCATCTTGACTCCCCCCCCGAATTACCAAGAATTTTTTTTTTAAGGGGAAACATAAAGCAGTTCAGCAAAAGTAAACAATCCATCTGCAAATTCTTTCTGATCCATTCTTTTCCCCACCTTTAAAAAAAAAGTAGAAATTGGTACATTTTCTCAACTCTTCTCCATAGCTGAGTTTGGTAATTGTAATTCCACAGCTTTAAGTCTCATTTTATGGAGTTTTTTCCATTTACATTCTTGTCATGTATACTGTTTTTCTGGTTTCTGCCTTTCTTTTGCTACATGAGTTCATGTGAGTCTTCTTATGCTTCTGAATTCTCATCTTTTTTTAATGACACAACATTTTTCAGTTTCATACAGTAATTACTTCTATGATCTGTCTTTGGCCTGGTTATTATTCAGAATACCATTATTAAATTTCTGTATGCCTCTACATCCTGGGTACAATCAGTGGCAGCTGTCTCATTCTTCTTTTGTATGTGTCTTAGCTTGATTAGATTCTTCTGTGTCTTTCTGTCCTCTATCCATAACATGGTGCTTTGCTTAGACTAGATATTAAAGCATTTTATCATGGCCCCATCTTTATTTTCTCCTCATTGTTTGCTTCCTACAAACATATCTAGGCGTCTCTCATCCTTAAAAAATCCTTCATTTGATCCTTCCATCCCCTTGGGCTAACTTTCTATAGTTTGTATAAAGAACCATCTATTATTGGTACCACTACTTCTTCATTTTCCATTCACTTCTAAACCCCTTGCATTCTGGCTTACTTTCCTGACACTACTGACTGCTTTTGTTGCCGCTGCCTATTTTACTGAGTCTTTTTTACTTCCTTAAAATTGGAGCCTAGATTGACATATCTCACATTCACCCCCTTTTCTCCACTATCACCCCTTATCACCTCTAGACTGAACTATCAGAATAGCCTTAGTATTATTGGTCTTCTTGCTTTGATTCTCTCCTCTCTCAAATACATCTTCCACATAGCTATCAAAATAATCTTCCTATAGCCTAGGTCTGACCACCTCACACCCTTGTTTAAAAAACCTTTCGTATTTCACTATTTTCTCCAGGATAAATTGCAAAACGTCTCAGCCTGGTTTATCTTCGGGATGAATTACAAAATGTCCCAGCCTGGTATTTCATGCTTCCCACATTTTGGCTCCAACTTACCTTTCCAAGTATTTTACCTGACTTCATTTCACTCTTTGTAATATACAGAGTAGCCTACTATCCCTCTTTATTATCTCTGAAGTTGGCATTCTACCTCTAACACAATCTGTATTTATCCTCAAAGGCCCTCCTTTATGCAGGTCAGCTGAAGTTCTGCCCCCCTTTCTCCCCCTTTTTGGACCTTTCCTGATGTCCCCACTCTTCGCTTTTTAGTGTTTTCTAAAACATGCATTATATGTGTTACAGCCTCCTAGTAGAATGGTTGTAGACAGTAACGTTACTATTTTATATCATGGCCAAAGAATTTATCACCCAGTAGCTAACTTTCTGTTAATGAACCTCTTACCATTTAACCTAGAGTGATCCTTGAATGACAGTCTTTCACCGTGGCTGAACTCAGCTTGGTAGAACTTTGCTCAATTTGGTAAAACGTGTCAGGATTTTAATTCCACTGCCATAGCCTTGGGAAACCCAATCTACATTTTGATAAAAATTTGTACTAGGATTTTTTTGGAGCTATATTAAAGTAATAATCAGTGAGCTTCTGTAAAAAAGAGTATAATAGCTAACCCTATTCACCTGTAAATGACCAAAATGTAATTTACCAAGAATAAATTAGTAAATTGTTATCATTGCTATATATGTCTGTTTAGAGGTGGGGGTTGAGAGTAAACTAATAAAAATTGTCAGTGGATATTTGTGTATTGTTAAAGATAACTTTAAATGTAATTGTGGCAAAATTGAAATGCATATTGTTGAAGTTAAATAATCTTTACATATAACACATTTGATTCATGATATGAATAGGTATTTAACTTTCATGTTTTGAATTGACTACTTATAGATTAAGGGGAAATTAGTTTATATAATAGGATTTAAGAATTTTTGTTGTACATTGGACAAAAACGTTGATTTTAAGGTGTTCATTACTTAAATAATAATAGGTTTCATAAATTCTACTATAAAGCAACTTGCAGATACTCACTAAATCAAGGTTTTGGAAGAATCAGACTCTACACATGTTTTTAAAAGGCATTTTTTAAGTGTAGTTGAGGATTCTTTTGAAGCAGGAAAAAATGAAACCTACTTTTTCTGTGTTAACTTTTTTATTAATTCATGGTGTGTTTCTCTTCGTTTTTTTCATAGGTATGAGAAGGTACCAGTGATCTTGGTTGGGAACAAAGTGGACCTTGAAAGTGAGAGAGAAGTATCTTCAAATGAGGGAAGAGCCTTGGCTGAAGAATGGGGTTGTCCCTTTATGGAGACATCTGCTAAAAGTAAAACAATGGTGGATGAGCTCTTCGCTGAAATTGTTAGACAAATGAACTATGCCGCTCAGCCAGACAAAGATGATCCATGCTGTTCTGCGTGTAACATACAATAGCATTTAAAAATGGACATATCCTGGACACAGTTTACTCAACTTTTGTAGGTGGTAAAATCCTGTCTGCTTTACTGCCCAGTTTGCAAGAATGTGTGGAATGAAATCTACAGTGAAGTTACAGTACTTATTCAGAGCTAAGCAGTGATTGTCAGTCAGTGTCTCTGAATACATTTGGGTTCAGTAACTACATTTTTTCAGTACCATCCTCAGTCTCCCTTATGCACCTGCAACTCAGTGGCATAGCCAGTTAATCTACAGGGTGATCTCATTTGAAAGATATGTTGGCATTGTCCCAGACAGCAGCAACTATTGCATAAATTGGAAATATTCTTGAGGGAGAAATGAGAAGACCTGCAATGATCGCTCACAATTAAAATATTCGTTGTGGTTTTGTTTTTCTTTTAAAGAGAGAAATCATACATGAATACAGAGTTTTAGGACTTGTAATAGTGCTTCTGGCCAAGTTAACTCAGTCTCAAGTAAAGCAGGATCAACCATACTGCTGACAGCATTAGAGGGGACGTTATCTACAAGGCTGGCATATTATTTCTTGTTTGCGAAATCAATGCTGTTAGTTGTATATTTTATCCTAGCCTGTGACATGGAACTCATTGCACCAGTCCTTGAAAATGAAGAGATCTGAACAGGTTGTGGAAAATGCAGTCTGGTTTTATAATGTGTTAAATCATCTGCTTTGCTACTGAAAATGGAAGATCTCTTCAGGTTTTGTTCAGACAAAAAAATAAGCAAACAAACCTCTGTTTACAAAGCAGGAAATGTCTTTATCACTTTACTGAACATGGAGGAAGCAGCTATGATGAAAAGAAATTGCTTAGCCTTACTAACAAGGAGCATTTTAGTAGATTAACTAGTACCATCTTGTAAGGAAAATGAAGCCATGTTGCATCCAGATGTTCCCATTTGCAGAAACCTCATGGGACAGTACAAACATTCTGCATTTTTAAGTTTAAGACAACAAATTCCTTTTTGCCTTTAAGGGCTATGGTTTTTGGTGTGATCCCAAGCTAACTTTCTTTCAAAATCAAGTTTGCTATTTCAGAGCTTTAATGATGACATTTTAAAAAATTGAATAATTGTATGAAACAATTCTGGCTGAAAGGTAGGATATAAGTTATAGGATAATGAGTAAGGGATGAAAAACCTTTTATCTCTAATTTTCCTGATGTACGCCACAAAGGTTCTCCTGCAACAGTTTTGCCCTGATTACTGAAGTGGCAAATAGAGTGGGAGTGAATATTTTGTTTTGAAAAGGTGCTCAAGCTCTGACATTTTTAGTTTTCATAGCCGTGAAGTATTTATCATTTGCATGACTAATGGCACAGAAATACCTATTCAAAGTTTTACAATCAAGTGTAGATGATTTTTCAATTTTAAGCTTCAGAGTTTTAAATGCTGAAGAGATTATCTTGAGTTGGCCCTCTGTAGATAAATTTGGCCTTCAAAACTGCAAAATCACTGAGCCTGTGGTCTTCATGCCACCCTGCATTTCATTGATGTCACAATCTCATGCAGTAACTAGTATTTTGTTGGGTCATTGAGAGGATGTGTGTTTGGATGTGTGCATATGTATATTAGTTGCCTTCCAAAATTTGGCACAAAGTTAAGAGAGACTAGCCTCTTCTAAAAAATCTGTACTTTAGATTTGTCTCAAGGACTATATTAGCTTTATTTCTTAAAATATTTTAGAACATTTCTGAATAAAAAAAACTCCCATATTTCACGTAATTAATTTATATCAGAGTGTTCAGTGACTGGCAAAAATTTAGCAGATAAAAAAGAGCTGGTCAGACTATTCTCAGACTTCCTCTCTTCTGGGAAAATGGAAGGGATGCATGTGTGAAAATCAATATTTAGTTCTAATCAGTCTTTCTGAATCTTTAGTCGCAAATTGCTTTCTTTCATGTAGTTGTCATCATCCTCAATTTTGAAGCACCTGGTTCATGTAAAATTTCGGCCCTTTTTACTAAACTCAATTTTAAGACAGCAGTGTCCAGGAGAATTGAAGGTATAAAGAATACTACTTGTCTCCTGCAGTAGAAATATCTGCCAGTGAATTAGATTTCACATCCTATAACTTTTAAAAATTACCCTATTTTACATATTTCCAGATTCAAATTATTGAATAGCATTGATAGTTCAGAATACATTTACGTATGCTCTGTAAAGATCCTACAGTCTTATGCCATGGATTGCTATGCAGACAATAGAAATGGGCAAAAAAAGCACGAGGGGTCTTGCAAACTCTAAAGAGCAAAGGATTATCTAAAATTTTCAATCATGTAGTTAAGAGTGTGTTACATAAAACAGTCAGATGGGCTTTTTAATGTTCACATCATAGTAATCAGTGAATTGGCCACCTGGTCATGTGTTTCATCGCAGTTCTACATGTTTAGTGACAAAGCAACACCTATTGTCGCAAAAAATGTAAATGCTGTTGTGCTCTCTGTCTTGTGGTTCTCGAATTCTGATGCTTTTTTGGTATTTCATCTGGTGAGAACATACTTGGGCTTGATTGAATGATAGTTACATTTGGTGGGATGTTGGCAAAAAGTTTGAGAACAAGACGACTAACCTTAAATAAGGGCCACGTGAAAGAATGGGTGGCCACCTCTTTCTGCAAAGGTTAGTAACCTTGGCTCACTCTATTCTGTACCCTGATCAGACTAGCAATTATTGTCAATGGAAATTTTTCTAACATGCCTTAAAAATATTATGGTTTGATCCAAAGACCCACTTTTACTTTAGCTGTTCTTGTAGGGTTTTGTACTTTCTTACAAAAGCAGCTTTTTTTTTTTTAAGTTTTACTGATTTTTTTCCTTTTAATGTTGCAACTTTAATTCTTGTAAGCTGTAATAGTGATGGTAACTGTTGCCTTTCATTTTGTTCAGCCTGTGCAAAACAAGCCAGCATCTGATCAAAAGTATTACACAGAAGTCTTTCTTAAACATTTGAAAGGTGCTTTCATCACTTCTTTCTTTGGTTTTTACAATTAGAATTAGTTTTTCCGACTGGTAGTACCACAGTTGCCATCACTTATTTATGGGAAAACTACTGGTATCTGCTCTCCTGTGTAAAGAATGTTGCCTAAAGATGTCTGCCATTTGTTTTTCAGAGGATTGTACGTACGTGAGAATACGTGTGCATGTGTGTACGTATGTGGATTTTTATTATTGTTATTATTTTGTTCTGATCAGTGCCCTATCTTGGCACTGATTAGGCTTTAATTGTGAAGCTCCCCAACCAATCAGACATTAAAAGATGATGGGAGTTTTTGTTTTCTGTTTATCTGTGTCATTGTGCATATGTTAAATCTCGATCAGGGTTTCGAGAGTGACTGCAGTGGGTTTTGGAAACAGACTTAACATTATTGATTTGGGGTTTCCCAGAGATTAATTAAATATAGTTCACAGTTAATTGTTGAGCTCTAATACAACTGACCATTTAGAATTGAACAACAGTTTATTGTTTTGTAACAATGTCAGTTGTTAAACCTCACTGTTTGGGATAAAACAAGAATTGTACATAGAACTCAATGCAAATTCAACAGTTGTATTTGGAGTTAAATTATTTTAACAAATAAATTTATTTAATGAAACTTCCTTTGGATTTCTTTGTACTATCAGCATCCAAAAATGAACTTGAATGGACTGTGCAGTTATTTCATGTAGAATGCATTTTGTTTCTGTGAAGAAATTAAGTTTCTAAACAACCTCCCCAAGTAAAAGTGCTTGTCATTAGTGCTAGGTGTATGTTCAGATAGCCCAATGTACTTTAACCTTTTAGGTTTCAAAATGAAACGAACCAGGCTTTTTCATATCTGCATCCTAAAATTGTAATGCTTTTAAGGTTTTGAATTGGAAAATGTCAGTGTTCCAAAGAAGCCTGATTATACATCCTAGCAATGATAGTTTGAACAGTCATCATGCTCATGTTAACAGGATTGTTCTAGATAATTGACATTGATTAGAGGTTCCATTATAGTCATGCCAATACCACTAAAATGCACCATTGTGCTCCCTGGTGATGGGCTTCAGGCTGGCTTTTTGTTTCCAGGTCATGTGGATCTTAAGGTGCCAGAAGCTGGAGGCTGGTCCTCTGTAGGGACTGCTTGTTCTATAGAGGATTCTGTGAATGTTGACAAATGCTGTTAATTGTACCCAGCCTTCAGCTGCTCTAGACACTGATAACTAGCTCATTCATTCTGTAAACCAATTTAAACTGTGCCTTTTGGTTATGTTGCCATTGGACTATGTTGAAAGCCCTTGGCAAAATTCCACTAGTTTAGTAGTTTCTTTGTTTAGGGTATAAAGAGAATAATTGCAAGGATGTAACAGAAGCACTATAGAAGAACTTTAGGATATTTAAAGCAAAAATGCAACTATAAATAATACAATATTAAATATTTTTCAAGTTGGTTAGCTTCGTATTATTTCAGGTGTTTAAAAACACTTAGGTATATACAATGTCAAGTTGTGCTGAATGGAAGGTTTTGAGACTAAAAAATGCTGCTTTGGAACTCACCCAACTTACAGATAACTTACAAAACGTAATGCTCAATAAATTTCGGCGAATTATAGAGGCAGATATAACTAGCTACAGGAGGAAATATTAGTAGCTGAAGGAACAGGAGGAAGTGACCTACGCAATTTAGGGTTGGATCAGAATGAACGCCAACTGACCCCCCAAGGCTTGTGAAGCAGAGTTAGTTACAGGAACTTAACCGGGAGGGAAGGGAGCAAATTAATGATCTTTCTTACTTTGCGTGTTTAAATGAAAAACAGTCTCATAAGGAGGTCGACAGACAAATCCTAACAAAGAGCAATGCCTGCCTGGCTTCTGGCAGGCTCAAAAAGTATTGATCAGATGGATAATTTCAACGCAATTTTAAACTCGTCTGTTTGTATTTCCAGGTCTTAGAACAGTGTTTGGCACACAAAAGTATTTAATAAGGACTTTTCCATTCCATCTGAAACCCTTCATAAAACCTACAACATAACTTAAATGAAAGTTGATATTTCACACTCATGTGTGAAACTCTGGAAATTCTACAATAGCCTAATATTTTCTTTATCCTCTTTTACGGTAACACAGTCTGTTTTACTCATTTCTCTTAAGCAATCTCATACTAAAATATAGGTATTTTCTCCACTGGAATAAGTGACATCACCTCTCCACCTTAATAGATGGTTCTTCAAGAGATGGTATGGCCAAAAACACTCAGGCCAGACTTCTGCAAGCTTCACTCAGTTGGTCCTCAGAGGACACAGACGGACAGACAGACGCACACACACGCGCACACACACACTCGCTTGGTAAATCTTCTAGCGCTTATTCTGCTAGCATAGCCTTTGAGCATACAGGGTCACTCCAAGTCACGATGAGGAATGGAATTTGATTGAAGGCTAATCATATCATATACAATTATAATTATGTAATTGTATGGCCAAACATTGACATGGTTTGCTTTTTATATTGACTGGTAATCATTGCTGTAGTTTATTTTACATTGATTTCATTTCTATTTTACTTAACTCCTAGATTTGTTCATATCATAGACATTCATTTTAATCCAGGAAAATCTCTTTGGATTCTCCCCTTCATTTTTTTTTTGCCTGAATCCTGCCTTTGATGTCCTGTTTGTTCAGTTACCATGGCATTTAGTTGAATCCTGTTGCACTTACAAGACAGGCTGGTAAATGTTCACCCTGATAATTTTACTTTTAAAAAGAAATCTTGAAAATTATTCCTGCTTATTTATACTACAGCTTTAGGAAATATGGGGTCCGTGGGTTGAAAAACTTTTTTTTAATTTTAATTGTTAATTTAATTTAAGCATTAATTTAATGCTACTCCCACCAAGCTATAAGCATGTCTGCGTTAGTTTCTAATATACTAGCCTAAAATGCTGCACTGCTGCAAGTCTAGTTTTAGGCTGCAGTTATTATTGGAAAGGGACATTAAGAGAAAATTACTGGTCAAAATAGAAAGTCAGAGTTACGAGAGACTTTGAGACCATCTAATCCCACCTTACAACCCAATATAGGAATCCCCATTATAACCTCTCTGATAGCTGGTCATTTTGTCATAGCTTCAATCCAGTCCAGTTGTCTATTATGTATCACAGGTGTTGTGCTAGATTACGAGGATTCAAAGATAAAAACAAAAAGGTTTCCCCTTCAGAAAGTTTACATTCTGCTGGCCTGAACATTTGCATTAATGAGGAGCTCACCACTCAACAAAACACCAAATTCTATTTTTCAACAGCTATAATTGTGAATGTGTTTCCATGTACAAAATGAAAATACGCTCCTGTTACTTACACCTTTGGCCGTAGTCAGCTGTCTCTCAGGAGCTCTATAAAATGAGTAACCCCTATTTGCACATGAGAACCCTCCAGGAATTTGAAGACAATTATCTCCTCCCCTATTCCCCTCTTTTACAGGTTAGTTATACCTAGTTCCTTCAAATTTCTCATGTAACTTGGTTTGTACACTTTTCACATCATGGTTGCATATTCACGTACATAAATGCTTCTTGATTGTCAGCGTCCATCTTAAATTTAGTTGTTCTGAACAGAGCACAGTTCCAGGTTTATTCTGGAAATAGTGTTAGTGAAGCTTCTTTGATCTGAATAATTTTTCTTAGTGTAACTTAAGATGCATTGGGTTTTTAAATAGTTGAAAGGGCTGGCTCATCTTGACTCTTGTCATCAAGTGAAATCCCCCTGTCTTTTGCATAAGTTTTTGTTAAGCCACACCTATCTCATCCCATATGTGGTGGTGATTTTCTATAGAGCATGACTGCATTCCTGCTTATTGAATTTTATCTTGCTAGCTTTGGCCTATTGTTTGAATCTGTTGAATTCTTTTGAATCTTGATTCTTTTGCCCAATAATGTAGGTATCTCCTTTTACGTGATCTTCAAATTTTTAACAGTGAATCTTATATCCTTCAATAATAATAGCTAGCATTTATTATAAAGTGCTTCAAGATTTGCAAAGCACTTTTACAGATTCTGTTCCATTTGAGCCTCAGAGCAACCCTATGAGGCAGGTGCTCTTACCCCATTTTACGGATAAAGAAACTGAAGCTGGAGAGTTTAAGAGCCTTGCCCAGGGTCACGCAGCTAGTAAGTGAGGCAGGATTTGAACACAGGTCCTCCTGACTCCAAGTGCAATATTCTATTGACTGTGCCACCTAGTTGTCTTATAGCATGTCAACATCAGTGATGACATTAAAGCCAAATACAGAGTTATGTGGCATGCCATTAGAGAGCTCCCTCAAGCTGATACGGTCTGTTAGCACTCTGGATTTCAGCATTCTGTGAATCCATTTAACTACTGTTATCTAGCCCACCTGATGTTATTCGCCTTCTAGGCATATCATGATAGAGTTTGGCAAATGTCTTTGAAATCTGAATGCACTATGACAAGTCCCTAAACTTTCCAGTCAAATCCTTTCATTTTACAGCGAAAGAAACGTGTAGAGCAATTCCTTGAATTTATGGCAAAAGATTTGAACCCAGGGCCTGTGACTATGCTTTACTATCATAATTGATGCCCTTCAATAGAGTTCACACTGCCCCTACACCAGTAACTTCCCATCTCCATTTGACCAGGCATTGGCCAAAAGGCCATCACTGTTTCTTCGTACGTTCACCTGTACCCAGATAAAACCTTTCATGCTTTCTTTCTCTGGTTAGACATCTTCTAGCCATCTATACAGCCTTTAGAAGTTCCAGCTTGCAACTGACAAGACTTAATGACTGACAAGAGTTAATCTGGTAAAAGCTGAATACACAGCTACAAGAGTCTAAAATTATAGGTTACTGCCTGGGAAATACTTTCTAACTCCAAACATAAAGGCATTCAGTAAATTAGATAAGGCTCTTTTTTCTCTGCCTCCTCTCATTCTGAGGAAAATCATTAATAGTCCCCTGAGCCTGGTGCCAAAGCAATATGGGTAGAAAACAGTATTTTTTCTAGTTCTTACTGTTGATAAAATTATGTTAGAAATTATCTTTAAGATAAAATGCCAAAGTAGATACTGACCCACTCTATAAGTTCACACATGCCATAAATTGCTGTCACAAATAGCCACCGTGCCAGAAGACTGGTGGATTGCCAACCTGGCTTCCATCCGTAAGAAAGACCTGGGAGCCACAGACTACCGAGACTCGCTTTAAACCAAGCAAGCTTGTAGAATTTGTGACAGGATGCTGAACACGTACACGTAAGTAAAAAGAGCTCATTAAGGGAAAGGTAATACGATTTCTGTGAGGGGAAATTGGGCTTCACTAAAATTCTGCAAGGAAGCATTGAGAGCACACCACACCGTGCCAAGCAAGGAACTGGGGTATTACCTGAACAAGTCAACTTGTTCACAATATTAGAGGGACTGTCATAGAGGATTAGGCTTGTCCCACTTGGCCCAGGGAGGTCAGATCTAGCAGCCATAGTGAAGTTGCAGAGAGAGAAATTTAAGCTTAATATAAAAAGACAAATTTCCCAACAATTAAAGCCATTCAAAAGGGGATTGCTTCGGGAGGTGATGGTGGCCACAGGTTTAGAGCTGGAAAAGATCACAGAAGTTGTTCAACCCCTTCAATTTATGGATGAGGAAACAGGTCCAAATAAGTCTGGGACAAGGTTATACAAGCAGTAGGTGGCAGAGCAGGCCCAAGTGCAAACTGGACAGCCACTTGTCAGGGATGATATAGAGGGGATTCTTGGATGGGTGCGAATAGGATTAATGACCTCAGATGTCTTCTGACAGGATTCTTTAATTCATAATTAAGGATGAATCTGGATTAAATTTAGCCACAAAGTGACTTTGGGGCAGTTGGGTGTGTACAGAGGCAGGCAATAAATGAGAGAACTAGACTGGATTGAGAGTGTTGAATAGATGCTTCTGGGATTGATATCTGGCCCAGAATTATTTAACATTTATTGTAAATAACTAGAGTATTGGCAAGGAGACTAAATGAGTATTCACAATTTCCCATCTCACCTACACCACCTCTCAATAGTGCCCAATGCACCCAACAAAAGTTTTGACAGCAACAAAAAATTGATAGAAAAAGAAAGAAACTCTCACTGAAAAATTAACTGAAAAGATCAATAAGTTTTGGGGTTTTGTTTGTGTTACCATAAGGCTCCAATAATGAATAAATACTATGACCTAAAAGACAACAAAAAAAAAATCTCCCGTTAAAAAAAAAGCAAGCTAGTGACAATAATTATACCTCTACAAACAATCACAAGCATTTATTTTCTAATCTGTGTCAGACTGTGCTCAGTTCTGGGGATATCAGTGTGAAAGTGAGACAGTCCCTGCCTTCAAGCAGTTTACATTCTCCCAGGGAAATACAACGTATTCACAGAGAAAGAGGGTATGTGCAAAATAATACGCAGCGATTTGTGTAAGGAACACTCACCAGGAAAGGTTTCTGGAAAGAGGTGGCATTTGAGCTGAGCCTTGAAGGGAATTAGGGATTCCAAGAGAAGGGGGGCGTAGGGGGGAGGGAGACTTCTAAGTAAAGGAAGCAACTAGCACAAAAGCACAGAGAGAAGATCGCTTATCCTGCTTATCCTGTGTAACAGAGAAAGCCAGTTTGTATGCATTACGGTGCCCAAAGAGGCAGGAAAGATAGATCCAGAACGCATTGGTACTTCCGATGTGCAAAATGATTAATTAGCTGAAATTTAACAAGGCATTCCAGTTTTTTTATGAAATTAATGACTAAAGCATGACTCAGTGTTTACTTTCTGTCAGGAGGCAATAAGCTGACTGTACTTTTAAAGTCATATCTAGCATAAACCCAAGAATTTGAAGGAAGAAACTCTTGCAATGGGCATAGACAGAGATCCGGACAATTGAAAGGAAGAAAAGCAGTGAAATAATTTCTTTTTTGAAAGAGGGGGTTGAGAAGACTGATTCTAGAATGGAATACTGAGCTTGGTTTTTGTGACTAGAAGAGTGAATAAGATTGAGCTGTAGCAAAGTTGGGTTTTATCTTTTTTGTTTTTTTTGGGGGGGGTGTCAGTTTGTAAGAGCATAAGCTTGGGATATTAAAATTAAAAGGGATTCTTAAAAGATGATGGAGTAAGAAGGTAATCTAGAGCAGCCCTCCCCAAACTTCCTCAAACGATCTGAGTACAGAACCACAAAGTAGAAAACCCTGTAATATCAGGAAGAGGAAATGTAAAAATACCTGCCACATGATAACTTACAAATAATATAACTGAAAACCAGTTGCCAGCCCACTGCCCCTGATGGTCCTGTGGTGCTCCTGTACCCGACCTCCCCTATCTCTCCACAACCCAGAAAAGTTGTGGCTGATGCAATTTTTCATACTGAAGTTAAGAGGCAATCCCTTTACATTTTTTTTTTTTTTTGAAGAATCAAAACATTTATTTAGGCTCCGCAGTAACCAACCCATGAACCAGCAACCCCATTTTGATATATTGATCAAAAGCTTCCAGGCCCAATAAGTACGCCTTGAAAGAGTAACCAGGAGGCTACAGAGAAGCATGATTGCGTAAAGCAAAATCATGTTTCCCCCTCTATGGTAATAAGATTACCCACTGGCCTGAAGTCTTTGTTCAGCTTTCTCCCGTAGGTCAGCTCTGCTACTGGCAGCTCCTGCTTCCGCTGTGTCTGTAACTGACGTAACTGTCGTAACTGCCTCTGTAACTGCCTCTGGCTCCAACCGGAAAAGGAAGAGAGAGGATCTTCAAGCTGTCCTCTCCCCTCTTATAGAGTTTTTGACATCATCAAGCACCGCCTGAACGACCAGGGCCGATTGGTTCTTGACTTAGCCCCTCCCCCTAGTGTAGCCGTTAACACCTCCCCTCAGCCAGCCCCATGACTCATCACACAGGAAGTTGTCTGGTCCTGCCCCGGAAGAGCAAGCCACAGTGTCCAGAGGCTCAATGAGGTAAGCTGAGTCATTCAAAGAAAACAAAGGCCATTATGGCTACACTAGCTGAGTCATTCAAAGAAAACAAAGGCCATTCTGGCTACACTCCACCCCTTGTTATAGGATACATAATCTAATCAGCCATGTATCCTAGAACATACATTGTGATCCAATTACAAAGGAAACTAAAACATATCATTCATTATAAAGCAAAATATATCATTTGGTGACATTCCTAAATATTGGTTTACGATTCAAATGTGATCCACCCCTAGGTCCCAGCAAGATAATCTTTTCAATCAATCATCCCCAAAATAATTATTAATAATTCAAATGTCCACCCCTAAATCCTTGTATCCATTACATAGGATCAATAATATCATAACAATAAAACAACACAGCAAGGATAACACAAAATAAGTAAACAGAACACTATCATCATTTCCACCCCCCTTGAACGATTGGGGCTCAAAATCTTGGGGTGAGGGGTGAAGGTCTCATTTTCCATAGCTTCTTCATGCTGAAATTGGATGTAGAGATGGCCCTGCCCCCAAAAAGTCCCATTCCAGAGGTCATTTCTTTAACGAGCTGGCAGGAATTCCAAGAATGCTACATGCTTAGGCAGTCACCGGAAAGTGCAGGGTGCTTAAGCCTGAAGGAAACAAAACTAGCAACAAGGTTAGCCAAAACAAAGGACAAAAAGAATAGACAAGTATGGACTATAATTCTTCAAATAAAATCATCTCAAGTTTGGTTGAGATTTCAGTTATGCAAAGATCCAACATCAGAGCCAAACTCAGGTGGGAAATGTTTCTTTTCAAAAGGAACATAATGAGGAAGCCAAGAGGATCCCACCCTAGATAGAGACTAAGATTGTCCTCTCAGCCTTTCCCCAAATGTACAAGTTTTCATCCGTTAATCACACAAGGTCACCTTCACTCTGAGTGGCTTGTGGGCTTGCAGGAGCAGTTCTTATTTCCCTATTTCTCGTGTTATCAAGTCCTCTATACATTCTGTATAATTCATTGGTTGGAATTCCATCTATCATTTCAAAACCTACCCCTGCTCTCAATAAAGCAGTAAACATTTCTTTCCTTGTTACTCTCCTTTGGCGCCAAGTTTGCTGGTTATTCACCCTTCTCTCTCGAGGAGATCTATCCCTTCCCCAGTCACCTAAGTCATGTAACTGTAAAATCTTATTTATCACTGTTGTAAGACGGCTCCCTACTTCTCCAAGTAATAAATTCAAAATTAGTTGTTTATAAGCAGGGGGAGCTGTCCTAATTATTAAATTTCTATGAGGCAGTCCCATTGGATCATTGTAATATTTGTCTGCAGTTCCTATCATAATGGCAGTCTTCATTACCTCCTCCTTTAGTCTCATGATACAATCTCTAAGTGAATACCAGGGTCTGTGCTCAGTGGGCCACATAGAATCAGTAGCATATCTCTTATTGCATCCCACAGCGGCTAATGCCAACAGAGTAGTCCTGCTATCACCATCTCCTTGCTGATGATGTTCCCTAAAAGCTTGTTGAACTAGAGGATCATGGCTGATACCTATGAATCTCATGCAGTCTGTCCCATCTACTGATATTCCACTGGCCCCTTGATCACTGAGTCTTACCATCCAAGATATCAATGGTTCTCCTATTCTTTGGCTGAATCTACTCAAAATATCTGTGACCTCTTGCAGTGAGAAATCTTCCTGAATTTCCCTTGTAACTGAATCTTCACCTCGGGTTTCTGTCTTCCTCCTTTGTATGGGTCGAGCCCTTGTCTGATCATTTAACCATCTCCTATTCTCTGTGTGAGGCACATCCTGAACCCCAGTAGTGTTTTGTGCCTCAGCCCCTAACATTGTCTCATTCTCTCCCCACTCACTTCCTCTGCCACCATGACTAGGACGAAGCAGGCAGTCAGGCTCTTTCTGGGCTGGGTTGAAATGCACTCTGGGCTTTTTTGGTCTCCTGTTGCTCTTAGCCACATTAATAGAAAAGTTCTCATTTGAGTCAGTTTGGTCTCCTGCTATCTGAGATTCCTCTTCTTCCTGTGGGGTAGGAGTGCCCCCATGTCTTTCACTTAATCTCAATCTTTCGTATACTAGCCGGTAGGCTGATAACACTATCCAGCTTTGCCTAGATAGTGATGCCCCTGACTGAATCCCAACTTCTCGTAAACACTTTTCCAAATCCCTAGGATCTCCTCTCCGTAGCCTTGGTTCCCAGTTTTCACAGGGTCCAGCTTTTTTAGCCAATTCTTTTGCTAGGGAGGAATAAAATGGATCCTCCCATCCTGGGATATTCATCTCTTCCTCTGGAATTGTTCTGCTTCTAAATAGAGATCTTATACCTAGCGATCCCATCCTCGTCGCCAAATGTATTAGGAGGGCAGAGTTTATAATCTCAAAGAGGATCATAAACATGTCTGAAACGTTCGGAACCGCCGGATATAAGAAACTCTCAAAGTAGAAGGCAGAAGAATCAAAACATTTATTTAGGCTCCACAGTAACCAACCCATGAACCAGCAACCCCATTTTGATATATTGATCAAAAGCTTCCAGGCCCAATAAGTACACCTTGAAAGAGTAACCAGGAGGCTACAGAGAAGCATGATTGCGTAAAGCAAAATCATGTTTCCCCCTCTATGGTAATAAGATTACCCACTGGCCTGAAGTCTTTGTTCAGCTTCCTCCCGTAGGTCAGCTCTGCTACCGGCAGCTCCTGCTTCAGCTGTGTCTGTGGCTGTGGCTGTAACTGACGTAACTGTCGTAACTGCCTCTGTAACTGCCTCTGGCTCCAACTGTCGCTGTAACTGTCGCTGTAATGGCCTGAAGTCTTTGTTCAGCTTTCTCCCGTAGGTTAGCTCTGCTACTGGCAGCTCCTGCTTCAGCTGTGTCTGTGGCTGTGGCTGTAACTGACGTAACTGTCGTAACTGTCGCTGGCTCCAACCGGAAAAGGAAAAGAGGATCTTCAAGCTGTCCTCTCCCCTCTTATAGAGTTTTTGACATCATCAAGCACTGCCTGAACGACCAGGGCCGATTGGTTCTTGACTTGGCCCCTCCCCCTAGCGTAGCCGTTAACACCTCCCCTCAGCCAGCCCCATGACTCATCACACAGGAAGTTGTCTGGTCCCCTGGAATGCTCCTTGGGCCTCCTGCCCCGGAAGAGCAAACCACAGTGTCCAGAGGCTCAATGAGGTAAGCTGAGTCATTCAAGGAAAACAAAGGCCATTCTGGCTACACCATGGGGGCACTTCTCTCAGAGTAGATTGAAACCCTTGAATCAAACCAGCCCTGAGCCTCAAAAAGAATGGATGGGGAAGTGTTTTGGAGGAATGTGAACACAGGGACAAGATCATGGAAGAGGTAGAAGAAGAGAACAGTAGCACTGGTTAGTCATTCAATATAGTATAGGAGATCAGCATAGCATAGACAGTCATTAAAAAGAAGAAGAAAAAGGTGGATCAAACCCAATTGCAAAGGTTTCTCAGAACAGCCCCCTCAGTAGTGTGCAAACAGAAATGGGGCCAGTAATACACAAGGATCTCTGAGGCAGCGTATTAGCTAACATTACATTTTAAAATTTATGTTTTATTGTATTTTTATTTATTGTTAAATATTTCCCAATTACCTTTTCATCTGGTTTGGACCTCCATGCAGCCAGCACATTTGACATCTGTCCTAGGGGACCCACTCTCAATTCTTCTTTAATAGAAACATTTATTTAAAGCCAGGAGCTGGCATTGTTTGCAATGGAAAAAATATTTATTGCTTTTCCAGTACTAATGGGTAAAGCAGGAATATTCCCTCCTCCCACTTTATTTGACATAGTTGTAAAAAGGCTAGCTATAGCAAGAAGACAAGAACAAACTTAAAGTATAAACACCAGTAAAGGAGAGGCGAATTAGTTAGATTTGCAGGTGACATAATGGTTGAATGAATAACATAATGTTGAAGACCTCAGACAATCAGCAAAGAATCTACATCGAGATCTATCAATAACTTCAGTAAGGTTATGAAATAAATCCACACAGATCAATAGCATTTCCACACAATACTAACAAAAACTAGGAAGATTCCATTCAAAATAATTGAAAATGCATTAGATATCAGAGTTAAGCCACCATAGGAAAGGAAAGATTTCTAGAAGTACAGTTACAGAATACAGAAGTAAAGGCAGAAAACAAGTATATATTTATTATTGATGGTTAGTCCCTATTAATAAAACAAAAATTATAATGCTACCCATTTTAATTTGGAGTTTTGACACTATTTCAAATTACTGAGTGGATGCTTGCTAAAGCTAGATAAAATGATAAAAAAAAATTCCTTGGAAGGACAAAAGGTCTAGTATGTCAAGAAAAATAATGATAAAAGTCCACTGAATGGGACTTGGCATTACCTACTTCAAAGTAGGTTAAAAAGTAATAGTCATATAAAACTATGTGGTACTGGTTGATAATATAGAAAAGCAGATCACTGGAACAAACAAGGAAATGAAGCAGAAGCAATAGAAAAAAAGTTGTCCAATATTTGATAAAACCATGAAGATAAACCACCAAGGGAAAGACTCCTTTTGCAAAGAACTGACTGCCAGAAAAACTGGAAGGGGATTTGTGATAAATTAAGTTTGGACTGACATTTTATATCACATACTACAATAAACTCAAAATGTGAAGAGAACGAGATCAGGTATCTTTCATAATGATGGCTAAAGGGAGAATTTGAGGAAATAATAAAACCTAAGAGAAAATTTTTACTAGAGAAAATAATTTTCTAACTTAGAGTAATAAAATTAATAAAGATAAAAGATAAATACCACACTAGGAAAATATTTACATCAAACTTCCAAAAAGATATTTTATAAACCTAGAAAAAAATAATGAAATTCATCTGGAGAAACAAAAGGTCAAGAATCTTAAGGCCAATAGTAAATCAGCTTTTCTACTTCTTTCTATCATCACCAGATCTTAAACTTAAATGCAGAGACATGTTTCTTACCTATTTTCTAGAACTCTCACTAGTTTTTAAATTAGTCAGAGTCTGACTTCTTTTGAGTTTTTTTAATTTACATTGTGTTTATTGGTCTTCTGATTAAGCTTCTTTTGTTCCTCTTAAGTTCATACAAATCTCATGTTTCAATTCCACATATTTGTAATTTCTTATTGTGAAATAATATTTCATGACATTCATATATCATAGTTTTTCAGCCACATAAATGTATCAATACATATTGGAACAGTTTTTGACAATAAACCTCAACTATTCCCATTAAAAACACTAGAAAATATAGGGGAAATGGATCTTATTATAATAAGTAATATCTAAAACCAAGAGCCAGCATTGTATGTAATGGGAATGATCTAACCACCATTCCAGTAAGATCAGAGGTAAAGCTAGGTTGTCCATTATCACTTCCACTATTTGATATAGTGCTGGAAAAGCTTACTATCAATACAACAAAGAAATTGAAGACAGCAGAGGCAAAGGGGGAACAAAATTATCCCTTCTTGCAGAGGATATGATATGGATACTTACAGAACCTTAGAGAGTCAACTAAAAGTTAATTGAAACAATTATTCTGTGCCATATCAAAGGATTAGTTTATAAAGCTGGGGGAAAAATTATTGGTTAAGAAGAGAGGTCAATCAGTGGAACAAATTAGATACACAATATATAGAAGCAAACAAATGTAGTTATCTATATTTGAATAAACTAAAAAAAAACCCTCCCCTTCCCCTAGCTACTGGGGTAAGAATCCCCTATTTGATAAAAATTGTTGGAAAAACTGGAAAGCAGTCTGAAAGAAACTATGTATAGACCAGTTTCTCACACCATCTACCAAGATAAGCTCCAAATGGATACATGATTTAAACATAAATGGTAATATCATTTTGGAAAATAGAGGAACAAAGAAGAAATAATCATTCAAATCTATGGATGAAGAGTTCATGACTAAACAAGTGAGGGACAGGGTCATAGAACATAGAATGCAAAATTTTGAGTACATTTAAAAGTTGTACATTTTCTCATTTTAGAGAAAAGAAACAACTTGGGCAGGGAATTTAAAGCAAGTTTATCTGATAAAGACCTAATTTCCAAGACATATAAGAAACATTCAAATGTATAAAAAGAGTCTACAATTGATAAATGATCAAAGGATATGAATAGAAATTTTTCAAAGGAAGAAATCTAAGCTACCAACATCCATATGAAAAATCATTGCCCATTAGAGAAATTCAAATTAAAGGAACACTGAGGAATTCAAATTAGAACTAAAAGGGCTGTGGGAAAACAAGTATATTATGCACTGTTGGAGTTTTGAACTGGACTAGCCACTCTGAAGAGCAATTTGTATCTATCCCAAAGGTTTCTAAACTGTACATACCCTTCAAACCAACTAGATATTACTACTAGGCCTATATCCTCAAAGAGATCAGAGAAAGAGGAAAAGGACACATTCACCAAAGATATTTAAAGCAGATCTTTTTGTGGTGGCAAAGAAACTCAAGGGGATGCCTTTTAATTGACAGATGACTGAATAAATTATGGTATATGAAGGTGCTGAAAGAAATGACAAAAGGAGCCATTTCAGAGAAACCTAGGAAGACTTGTATAAACTGATACAGCATAAAGTGAGCAGAACCAGGGAAATGGTTTTTTTTTTAACAATAACAGCAACATTATAAATACAAACAAACTTGAGAACCTTGATCAATGCTGTGATTCCAGAGAACTGACGATGATGAAGCATGCTATCCATTTTCTGAAAGACTCATGATAGGTTCAGAGTGCAGAATGAAATGTATATTTTGAACATGGCCAATGAGGGAATTTGTTTTGCTTGACAGTGCACATTTGTTGCAAGAATTTTGTTTTTGTTTTTACTTATTCAGTGTGAGAAATTTTAAAAATTGATTATTAAGGGATTTTTTAAAAAAAAGTAAAACACAGAATTCTACCACTAGGGGAAGGACCAACTTAGCTAGGAAAATAATTCTTGGCTATGTGCTTAGAGCCGAAATCAAGTAGTAGGTCTAATGAAAATATGACAAGTACTTAAAAAGAATCTACTCAATTATCTTTTGCTTCTAAAAAAAGAAGAAAAAATATGATATCTCTATACTCAACAATTTCCTGTTTACAACAAATGCATCTAATCATAGGGCACATATGGATTCAAAGTAAAAGTCTGGAATTAAACCTATTATACTTCCTGTTGAATTTTTTAAAAACTTGGAAACTTGATTTCAAATAGTGAAACAGCAAAGATAGATAAAATTGAAAGAGATAAGCAGACAAGTCACATTATGACTAAAAACACCATTGATGATGAAATGATTTCAATATTAAACATGTACACACCAAATAGTATATATTCCTAGATCTTAAAGGAAAAGCTAACTAAAACCAAACCATACTTAGCTAATAATACACTAATTAAACCAAACTTAATGTTTCTCTTTTTCTTACTATACAAGCAGAACAAAAAAAGTCACAAACTTGAACAAGAAATTGGAAAAATTGTGTTTGATCAATACTTGGAGACAAGACTATCCTCAGGCTTCTGTCGGACTTATGAAAAAGAATTGATAATATGCTGGCCACAAAGAACTCATACATAAGATAGAAAGCACACAAGATTGTAAATAATAAAGTAAATATTAATAAAAAGATTCAGATTTAACAGAGCCCCCACTTCTCCCACCATGTTAAAAAAGAACAACAACAAGGAGCAGCTAGGTGCCCCAGTGAGTAAAGCACTGACCCTGGAGCCAGGAGGACCTGAGTTCGAGTCCGGCCTCAGACACTTGACACATGTACTAGCTGTGTGACTGGGGGCAAGTCACTTAACCCCAATTGCCCTGCCCTCCCCCCCCAAAAAAAGATAAAAAAACAACAGCTGAGAGGGTCAACAGTCAAATCAGAAATTATTTTTTAAAAGTTATGTTAAAGAGAATTTTCATAATGAGGCAACACACCAAAATTTGTGGGATACAAAAATATTTCTTAGAATAAAATTTATGTCTCTGTACCCTTATTAACAATATTTTTAAAAAGAAGACTAACAAATTGAACATGCAATTTAAAAAACTAGAAAAAAAAGAACTGTGTGATCTCCAAATTAGGATATTTTGCAAATTAAAAGTGAGATATCCAGATTTTAAAATTAGAAATAAACTTCTGGGTTTGTGGGTCACATGACCCACAAAATGCAGGACTAGACATGTTCTCTGATCCTTGTGATCACTCAAAAACTTCTCCAAAAAATAAAAATTATGTTCCAGGAATAAAGCAATTTCATTTGTCTCCATGGTCAAGGACAAGAAGAACCTCCAAATGAACTCCATGAACTAATACACTCACTCAGCACCCCATTTTCCCACTGATTATCATACTCCAAGTATCAAGGGTACACAAGCCAACCTAACCCAAGGCCTGCAGCACAACAAAGCTCCATATCCCTCCCTCTTCACCGCTTTTCAATGCTGGTCTAATCTAAATTCAAAACTACAGAAATTTGCTGAAGCCTCAGTAGCCGGGCAATACAGCAATTTTCTGTGCTGCACAAGAGAACAGAACTCTGCAGTAGCTGTGGGGTGAGGGAAGAATGTGTGACATTCCACTAAGCCTGAGAGAAAGCCTAGCATCCAGTTAGGCCTGATTCTGTCCCTGCAAAAGTCACTTGAGGCAGAGACTTAACTGGTGAGCTGGGAATTGTCTAGCATGTGAGAAGGCTGAGGTGCTTTAAGATCCAAGCCCCAAGGAAAGCACCATAAGAGGGGAGGAAGTCAAAAAGTAAGCAACAGGGGAAAAGGGGAGGGGGAAAGACTGAAAGATCTCAGGAGTAAGAAAACTCAAAAGACTTTGAACATAAACAGATAAACCAACAGGGGAGACATTAACTGCAGAAGAAAACATTGCCTCCAGATCTAGGAAATGAGCCCAGGCATCTGTGAATAAATACTAAAAAACAAGGAAAATGATTCAACACCTGATGAAGCAAAAGTCCCTATGGATTTTTTGGAAAACATGAAGACATAACACACTGTTCCTGGGTGGTTGAAAAGAGAAATAAGAGTTGTGAGAGAAGAATATTTTTTCTGTACAGCAGAAATAATTGGCAATATAGAAAAACTTGAAGCCTATATTGCAGGTCTCACCAAAGAAGCAAAAGAGAGAACAACTGATTAAAAAAGTAAATACATAGAAATGAAAGTCAATCTGGAAGAAAAGAAGCTAAAAGGAATAATACCAAAAGAAAAGATCCTCTCCATACAAGCAAAACCTATTTGTCTCAAAGACAGGATACAAAGTTACAGACAACTTAAGGATTATAGATCCCCCAGAAGTACATGACAAATCAAAAAATATGAAGACTATAAATACAAGTAATAATATGAGAAAATTGCCCTGAACTTCTGAACACAGAAAAGAAAGTTCCAATTTAAAGAATCCGTGGATTGCCTCCAGCAAAAAAAAAAAGAAAAAGAAAAAAATAAACCAGCCAAAGTTGCAAACTCCAAGACAATATAGAGGTTAAATTTAATAATTCACTTGAGACACAACAAATTCTGCACATGCGTGACCAGGAGAAAGCCCTTCAAATGCAAAGTAAAGAAAATTGGAATAATATAAAACTATTCTACACTCACCAGAAAATACAGGAAGAAATGGAATAATGTGCTCTGAAGACCGACTACTCTGCAAGTGTGAGCTTAACTATAAATGAAAAAAAAGATAGACATTCAATATTCAAGATAATTTGCTTTTCAAATACCCCAAGCAACCCCAAGAAATATATCAGTCAATGACAGTAACAGTTAACAGAGTGACAGCAAAGAGACCATTAAGAGAGTTTTCTTTTTTATTACTCTATTTATTTTTAGTTTTCAACTTTCATTTCCACAAGATTTTGAGTTCCAAATTTTCTCCCCATCTCTCCCCTCCCACATGCATTCTGATTACCCCTTCCCCCAGTTTGCCCTCCCTTCTATCACCCCCATGCCCTACCCTTATATCATTCCCCCTTACTTTCTTGTAGGGCAAGGGAGATTTAAGAGATTTCTTTCTAAACATAAACAAGGATGAAGGCTGAAGTGAGGTGGGAGTATGGTGGAGAGGTAGGCCTGTTTTTTAGTGGTACTAAATTACAAAATGGGAGGGTATTTGGAAGCAGGGAGGGAAGGAGGAGGATGGGGGGAAGTGTATGATATTGCCCTGGTAGAGTGGAAGGCTAACAATTAAAGTAGGGTGACTCCTGTCTTTTCTCAAGAAGAGGAAAACCTACAGTGGGGTGGAGAAGGTGAGGGATTCAAAAAGAGTGGGGAAAGAGGAAGGCCTTAATTTGGTGGCTGGTGGGGGGGCCACTGATGGACACTCCAATGAATGAAGAGAGATGTTCTGTCAAGGGAGACAAGGACCTTGTGGTGGGTGTTGTCTGTAGGGACTGGATATTTGGAGAAATTACTGCCCCCTCATGGGAGATCCCACGGGGAGTAAAAAAAGCATAGACTTAAGGAGGATATTTGGAAGCAAATGGGGAAGAAGCAAGACCAGGAGGAGACCCTAAATTGATGGTAGGCTGTAAAATCAGGTATGGAGGTGGGGGAGAGGGTCCTGCCATGGGGCAGTATAGAGTTCTCTCCATCACCTGCAGGATTTGCATTTTCTAGGAGTGAAGCACAACATAAATAGAGGGACAGGGAGTAAGATCTACAAGGCAAGGCAGCAGCAGAAGTTGAGCCTGGAATGGACACCTAGGAAGTTTTGGTTCCATGAGGAGTGCAAAGAATAGAGAGAGACTAGATAAGTAAAGGGGATGTGAAATAGAGAACAAGACTAGAGTTGACAGAAAAGAAGGGATAGATGATGAAGACAATAAGAGAGAGAAATCCTCTCAGTAAAGAGGTGCAGAAAATGAAAATTTGAAAACTTATGAATAGGCCTAGTTGAAGGAGAAGAGAGGAAGGGGAAAATCTATGTGACTGAAAGGGATAAAAGAAGAAAATAATTAAGTAACCAGATAAAAGCAAGAGAGAAAAAGGAAATAATAAGATGCCAAAGGGAAGGGGCAATCAGAAGGTGAGGGGAAGAGAGTCAGTGAGGAACTTTGTTGCTGTTCAGTTGCTTGAGTTGTGTCCTACTCTTCATGATCCTATTTGGGATTTTCTTGGCAAAGATAATGGAGTGGTTTGCTATTTCTTCCTCCAGTTCATTTTGCAAATGAGGAATTATGGCAAATAGGGGAAAGTGACTTGCCCAGAGTCACACAGCTAGTAAGTGCCTAAGGCTAGATTTGAACTCAGGAAGATGAGTCTTCCTGACTGTAGGCCCAGCACCACCTAGCAGTTCAGTTAGGAATAAGGCCACGTTAAAAAAAGATTTAACTAAAGTATAGTATGCCTCTTCAGCTACTTTAGTTAAATCTTTTTTCTATTTAAAAAATATATGTTTACAGCAAAAGGGGTGGTGGGGGTGGGTGGGAATCACAACTCGAAGACAATAATGTTAGAGATAAATGAAGGTAAATTATAAACTTAAGTCTCATAACTTTAAGTGTGAGTGGATTAAATAATCCAATAAAACAACAATAAAAAAGCGACAGATTATAGAAGAAAACAAAACCTGCACAACCTGTTGCTTGTAAGAAACACATTTTAAAAAAACAAGGAGGTACACAGAATAAAACTGAGGGTAAAGGGAACAATGTACTATGTATCAAATGAATTTAAAAAAACCCAAATGTTTCAATCATTCAATGCAAAAAAGCAAAAATGGATATTCAAAAAATAAAAAGATAAACAAAGAAACTACATTGTGATCAAAGCTATTGTAGACAACAAACCAATATCAGTAATAAACTCATGCTCCAAATGTCTTAGCATCCAAATTCATAAAGGAAACATTAACTGAGCTATAAGAATACTTAGAGAGTAGCACAATAGTGACAGGAGATTTTAAGGTTTTCCTCTCTATTTTGGACAAGTCTAACAAAAACATAAACAGAAAGGAAAACCCAGAACTGAACAAATTGCTGGAGAAACTAAAACTAAAACATATGACAACTTCTAAATGGGACTGCAAAAGAATATATATAATTTTGAGCACCACACGGAATTTTTTTTCACATGGAACTTTTACAAATCTGACCATTTATTATGGCATAGGAATATTGCAAATAAATGCAAAAGAAGTGGAAATTGCAAATATATCCTTAAATACATCCTCTGTTGTAGCAGAGGTGTCAAACTTACAGTCAGTCTGTTTTCCTGAGTACTGCTAACCAGATTAAACTGTATTTGGGAAATATTTAACAAAATAAATAAAAACACAACAGAGATCATGTTAATTTTTGGTTTCCTAAATCAATATGTGATCCACAGAGATCCATTTCTATTTGAGTTTCACATCATTGTTTATAGACTGTAATGTAATAATATTTTTTTTAAAAACATTCATTGTTTCAAGGCTCACAAAAAAGACAAAGACCTAAATGGAGACTTAATAATGAATTCCTAAATAATGGATGGGTCAAAGAGCAAATCATAGAAACAGTATTTCTGTGAAACAAAGTGATAATGATGAAATAATATACCAAAATTTCTAGGACAAAACTAAAGCGGTCCTAGGGGAACTGTATCTCTACAAACATACATTTTTTAAATAGAAAAAAGAGAATATTTTTTTTTGAATTTCTTTATTTATTTTTAGTTTACCACACACGGTTCTACATGGTTTTGAGTTCCAGTTTTTCTCCCCTCCCTCCCCAAGACGGCATGAAATCTCATATAACTGTCATGTATAACTTCGCATTGAATTAATTTATGCACTAGTGAAGTCGTGGAAAAGAATTTTGACCAATGGAATGAATCATGAGAAAGAAGAAACAGAACCAAAAAAAAAAACCCAAAAACAAAAACAAAAACAGAAGCAAAAAAGGCGAGCATGTAGTGTGCCTCGATCTGTATTCAAACTTCGCAGTTCTTTCTCTGGATGAAGATAGCATTCTCCATCGTAATGAAAAGAATGTTCATTTTTAAAAACTAACAAGCCAACAAATAAGCCTAAAACAAATACAATAGAGGACATTTTAAAAATTAGAAGATAAATAGATAAACTGGAAACAAAAATAAATGTAGAAATGATAAATAAACTAAAAATTGGTTCTTTATAAATATTAGCAAAATGGATACATCTTTAGCTAACCTGATTTTAAAGAAGAGGACAGAAAATGAAGTCAATAAAATAGCAAAAGGAAAAGGTGAAATCACAAGACCAGAAGAAATAAAAAGAATAAAATCCATTATACACATTCATATGCTAGCAAAATAGAATACAAAATAAATAGAATACTTTCAAAAATAGAAAAAATCCAAACTGAACAAAGACCAGATAGAGATTTTAATTCAATCTCAGAAAAGGAATTAGAATTAGTTGCAAAGGAACCAACAAACAAAAAATAAAACCCCAAACCCAACCCTCCTGGTCCTAATGGAGTGACAAGATGATTCTATCAAAATTTTAAAGAAAATTCATACCCATAGTTAGCAAATTATTCTTTAAAAGTGTGAAAGAAGGCATCTTACCAAAATCCTTTTATGAGACAAATATAGTCCTAATACCTTACCCAAGAAGGATAAAACATAGAAAATTATAAGCTAATATCATTAAGGAATATAAATTCAAAAATTTCCCACAAAATCCTGTCAAATTACATCTATTTATCCAAGAAATCATTCATTATAGCTAAATTGGATTTATACCAAGGAAGCAAGGCTAATTCAATATTGGAAAAACAATCAACATAGTCATATTAAAAACCAAAACATCTGAAACCATGCAATTATCTCAACAGATGGAGAAAAAGCCTTTGACAAAATACAACACTCATGAATGCTAAAGACCCTACAAAATATCGGCATAGAAGGACCTTTTAAAAATATCATACGTATCTATCAATAACCAAAAGCAAGCATCATATGCAATGGGAATACACTAGAACTTTTCCCAATAAGTACAGGAATAAAGCAAGAATACTCAGTCTCTTCACTATTGTTTGATATAGTTCTAGAAATATATAACAACATAAAACAAGAGAAAAAATAAAGGCATAAAGATAAGTAAAGAGATGATAAAACTATCCCAATTTGCTGATGATATGGCAGGATGTTTGGAAAATCCTAGGGAATCAGCAAAGATACTAATCAAGACAATAGTTCATCAAAGTTGCAGTCTACAAAATAAACTCTCAAAAATAAATTACATGTCTATATAATAATAACAAAATCAAAGAATCAATCATTTAAATGGAACTCTCATACTCAATAAACAATAAAATCCATAAAGTATCTGGGAATCAATCTACAAAGCACACATAAGACCTATAAAAATTCAACTACAAAGGTCTCCTTAAAGAAATAAAGAACTTAACCAGCTGTGGAAATCTGCATTGCGCATAATTGTGCTATGCCAATATAATACAAATGAAAATAGTACCAAAATTAATTTATGCTTTTAATGCTATGTTAAATTACAAAGAGACTCTTTATAGAATTTGTTAAAATTATCACGAAATTCATTTGGAAAAAAACATAAGATCTAGAATGTCAAGGGGAAAAAAATGAGAAGAGGTGGGGCTTAAGGAGGAATTGCCCTTCTGTCCTTGAACTACATCTATAGCAGCAGTCATGAAAACTATCTGGACTTTTTTAAAAAATAAAAATGTAAAAGCAAAGGAGCAGATTAGACAAAGGAAAATTAGAAACAATAGAACTCAATAATACAGCGCTGTATAAAGTGGAAAACAGAAATTATCTGGGAAAGAACTTATTTGACAAAAATTGCTGGGAAAACTGGAAAGTAGTCCATCAGAGACCAACACCTTATACCATATTCTACAATACATTCTAAATGTATATACAAACAATATTATAGAATGTTCTATATAAAAACTAGAAGAGAAGTAGATCATATGCCTCTCACAACTAGGGGTTGTGTTCTTAACCAAAGAGGTAGAATAGATTACAAAAGATAAAATTGATAACTTTGACTACATGAGGCTGAAAAGCTTCTGTACAGTCAAAATGAATGCACCTAGGATAAGACAGGAAGCAATCAAATGGGAAAAAAAATCTTAATCAAATTTTTCTAATCATGGTATTGGTAACCAAGTTATATAAAAATTAACACATCCTATTATATGTATGTTATACATAATGTACACAGAGATGCATGACATATCATGTATGCATACATATCACATACATACATATATATGGCATAACCATTCATTAACAGTAAGTGGTCAAAAAACAAGAACAAATGATTTTCAAAAGAAGAATTACAAAGTATTAACAAAGTGAAAGATTGGTCCAAATCACTAATAATAAGAGAAATGTACATCAAAACACACCTTGCAAAATGCAAAGTTGACATGAAAAAGTTAATGTTGGAGGATTTGTGGGATGATAAGCATACTAATGCATTGTTGGTAAAGCTGTGAATTGCTACAGCCATTTTTGAAAGCAATTTGGAAGTATGCAAATAGAGTTATTAAAGTGTCCATAAAAGAAAGCCGTTGATAAGAAGAAAATCCTCACAGACACCAAAATATTTATAGCAGCACCTTTTGGGATATCAAAGAATTGAAAACAAAGTGATGCCCATTGAAATGGGGAATAACTAAACAAATTATGGCATTTGAATGTAATGGATTATTACTGTGGTGTACGAAATTATGAAAAGCATAGTAAGAACTACATGAACTAATCTAATACTAAAGTAAGCAGAGCTAAGAAAACAATACACATGACTACAACTACCTAAATAAAAGAACCACATACAAAAACCTATCAAAAGTGAATGCAGCAAAATTATTTAAATCAATCATTACTTTAAAGAAGAGATATAAGAAGACACTCCCATCCCAGTCCTTCTGGAGGGGGGATGTCCACAGGCGTTGCACATTGTACATGTTTTCATCCTTTTTTCAATGTATTGATAAATTATGCTGATATTTTCATCTTTTTCTTTTCCATCTTTGTCTTTAAAAATATTATCTGTTACATGGGATGGCACTCTGGAAGGGAAAAAGGAAGGAGTGCTAGGGAAAAGTATGATGATATAAAAAAATTAAAAAAAATAAAAATTTATTTTAAAAAGAAAAAGAAAATTAGAATGAACAATTGAACTGATGACAAAGTTACTTTGATTATGTTTCTAAAATGTTCCACAAATTACAACTCAAAAAAGTCTTATAAACTCATTGGATAATTTAATATGCAACTTATAATATTTTTTAGATTTATCTATTAGGTGTTTTCCACAGCTGCAATGAAAACTGTCATATACAAAAGCTACAAATTAATTTTTCAATTATATAATTATAAAACTATATCCTACCTATAACTATCAAAATTACAAGTGTAAAATTATAAAACCAATTATAAAATAATTATGACTGCTAATGTGGGACACTCTATAAGAATTTAAAAAATATTCTGTTAAGGTCTCATGTGCTTACTAGTATCTGCAAGACTTCATATTAAATTTCTTTATTTTATGAATGTTGGTAAATGTAAATATCATTTTAATTAAGTTATACCTTGGAAGATGCATAACATAATATCACATAGGAACTTTTTCATGTTAGACATTTTATTTGAACAAAGGTTTTCAATATTTGGCTCAATATTAGACTGAATCTGTGTCAAGCTTATTTCTGCATTTTGATATCAAACAAGAATAAAGTGAAAATGTTTGCTCACGCAAATGTTGTCTTGCTGAGAAAGGAAAATTTATTTTTTATTTTTAGTCATCTAATCAATGAAAAGGAATAGCAAGTTAATGATACAAAATATTTACTTTTCTAATGGCAAATGACAAGCTATGTTTTAAATGATAAATGCATTTAGAGTTCAATTGCATATACTGCTTCCTTTTTAACAATGTTTATGTATATATATTAATCTTTGTAAGGAAAGAATCTCTTCAAATGTGACTTTCTTCTCTTCTACCGAAACACTACCTACACTCTCACAGAAACACTACTGAACCAACCAGTGTTGCCAACCAGTTCATTTGAAAATCTACCAGATAGAAGAATAGTAACATATTTGACAGATAAGTTTAAATCAGAAAACAGTATTAGCACCACAGTGACAGGCAATGTAAGGTTGTATCTATAGAACATTTGTGATGATATGATAGTTGCAGGGTGGTTGGTAATGTGCATGCCCAGAGATCATGGTTTTCATATAGCTTGACATTTGCACCTAAAGAATTGAAATGTTTATAACATCTGGATCATGTGATTACACAGATGATGAGGTATGCTTACACAGTAACAGGGGGAAATGAGGGAGCTACTCTGGTGCAGTGTACAGAACGCAAATGACAGTTTGCACCCACATCTGGCTATCCATTGGGAATCATTGTGCTCAAATATTATACCCTAATCATGATTTGGAAACAATCTGATGACAAGTTGAGAAACTTCAAGAACAGATTGAGTCAGAAGTAAATCTGAATTTGATGTAATAATTGCATATGATCAAAATCACTGTGCAAGTGATTATGATGTTTTCACATAGCTGAAGAAACAAACCTGTAATGCTTCAAATGTGTATATGCTTCCTGTCAAAGAGAAAAGAAAGAAAAAAAATACATATATGTGTGTGTGTGTGTGTGTATCTCTGTGTGTGTATTTGTAACATATTTGGGCAATTATTTATTGCTTAAGGCACAATTAAAGAATTTTTAGCAGAAACCCCTTGGATCATCATTGTGAACCCCTAAGGGCTTTGTGAAACACTAAATGGGAATCTTTGCCCTAGATATTTTTTAGATGAACTGTTGTTTATCCATGCCCCTCTTCCAATTTGGCTTGTGAAGCTAATTTTTTTGTACCCAAATGTAAGCATTTACATTTATCCCAACTAAGCACCATCTTATTAGATTCATCCCAGCATCCTAAGATTGTCTAGATCTTTTTGGATACTGACTGTCATCCAGAGTGGAGATATCCTACTCAGCTTTGTGCATCTGCAAATTTGATGAGCATACCATTTATGCCTTTATTCAAGTCAATGATAAAAATGTTAAATAGCATAGGGCAAGTACAGATCCCTGGGGCACTCCACTTAATATCTCCTGCCATGATGACATTGAACTATGAATGACTACTCTTTTAAGTATGACCGTTAAATCAATTCTGAATCTATGTAATTGTTTTATTGCCCATGGCATATCTCTCCATTTTCTCTACAAAAATAGTATGATGTGCTTTAGCAAAAATTTTGCTAAAATCTATGTATATTTGGCATTCCCCCATCTACCAATTTAAGCACTCTGTCAAAAGGCAGCAGGAACAGTCAGTTGACAAGAAGGATTTGGCTGCTAATTCATGACTGGCTAAGTAAACAATGGAGATCTATCTATCATTTTTCAGGCCCTAGAACTTAAGAGAGGTAAGGCCTGTCAGAAGTGAATGCTGTTCTTTCCTTACCCCCTTTCTTGTTTTAGAGTGAAAAGAAGAAAAGGTAAGGACAGATTTAGCCACTGTTGTATAGGAACAAGGAGCACCAGACCTGGAGTTGGGAAGACCTGAGTTCAAATGTGACATCACTTACCAGCTGTGTGACCCTAGTCAAGTTATTTAACCCTGTTTGCCTCAGTTTCCTCATCTATAAAAGGAGCTAAAGAAGGAAATGGCAAAACTACTGTAGTACCTTTGCTAAGAAACCCCCAAATGGGGCCACAACTGAAAATGACTAAACAACAACAAATATAGGAAGAAATGCAGAGACCTAACTAAATGATGTAGCATTCCAGTGAGTAAAGAGCTGGCTAGTTAGTTTGCTTTGCTCAAAAAGTCAACCTGAAATGTCTTTCTATAAGCTTTGTTCTGATTGTATGACATAACATCTTGTCCAGGTTGGGGTTTGTAGTTCACTAGCTTAAGGCCAGAGCTAGCTAAATTGAATTTAACACTTTTCCAACATTTTTTAAAAGGTAATTTTATATATGTATATAAGTATGTACACACACACACACACACACACACATATAGTTTATGATTGGATGATTGGAAAAAGTATGAGATAAAGCTGGAAAGATGAGGGGGGTCGAATGCCAAGAAAAAGAGTTTGTCCTTCATTGAATTGAAAACTACTGAAAGTTTTTAGATAGAGAAGTGTTTTGATTAAAGTATGATCTGGGCAAGTCAATGGCACCTCAGTTTTTTTCATGTATAAATGACAGGGTTGCTCTGAATGACCTCTAAGATCCTTTACATCTCTAAATTCAAGGTTTTATGCTATATTGTGAGAATTAAGGCAGTGGTGTGATTTGAAATGGACTAGAGACATTAGATAAGAGGTTATTAGTGAGGCAGGCCTGAACTAGGACAGTTGCAATGAAAGTGGAAAATAGCAAATGAATCCAAGAAGTATCATAAAGGTAAGGAACAATAGGACTTGGGTAACTAATTGGATGTGCGAAGTGAGGGAGAGGAAAGAGTAAGGTGACCCTGAGGTTCTGATATTGAATAATTTAAGTATTCTAGGGTCAGTAACAAAAAAAAAAACTTAGGTGAATAACTTTTGATGGAAAGAGGTCAATATATTAATTTTGAAATGCCACCAGCAGACGGAAGGCTGGAACTGGATGGCTAAGGAACTGGAGTCATCTGCATAGAGGTAATAATTGAAACTATAGGAATGGGTGGATTCACGAAGAGTGAAGATAGAGATGAAAAGAGGCCCAAGGAGAGGCTTAGATGCCTGTGCATTCAGATTACAGGATGGTCTCTTTTAAGTAGACAAGAACCATGAGAATACAATGTCACAGAAGCCAATGGGAGAGAGAATATCCAGGCAGTGGTCACCAGTTGGGAAATGTTGCCAAGCTGTTAAGAATCTAATCAGGGCCAAGTACTATAGATTATATATCAACAATATCTCTTGACATTAAAATAGTTCTAAGGTACCACCTCACACCTATCAGATTGGCTAATACGACAAAAAGGAAAATGATAAATGTTGGAGGGGATGTGGGAAAACTGGGACACTAATGCATTGTTTGTGGAGTTGTAAACTGGTCCAGCAATTCTGTAGAGCAATTTGTATTTCTATCCAAAAAGTTATTAAACTGTACATACCCTTTTACCCAACTAGATATCTCTACTAGGCCTATATCCCAAAGACATAAAAAAAAGGGAAAAGGACCTATTTGTACAAAAATATTTATAGCTGTTCTTTTTGTGGTGGCTAAAAATTGGAAATCGAGAATATGCCTATCAATTGGGCAATGGCTAAACAAGCTGTGGCATATGATTATGATGGAATATTATTATGCTATAAGAAATGACAAGCAGGACGATCTATCCAGAAAAACCTGGATAGACTTATATGAACTGAGGCAAAGTGAAGTGAGCAGAACCAGGAGAATTTTGTACATATATTGTATGATGAATTGGGAATGATTTAACTACTCTAAGCAATACAATGATCCAAGACAATTCCAAAGAACTCTTGATGAAGTAAGCTATCTGCCTCCAGGAAAAGAACTGATACAGTCTGAATAGCATGGTGATAATGTGATTAAAGATCTTCCCCACCCATTCAATAGACCTCAGGTGGGGCCAGTTAAAGGAGGTTTGTTTGTAGGCAGGTCTACACCCCTTCCCTACTAGGCCCTAAGCCCCTGGCCTACACTCTTTTGATGATTGGACTCTCAGGCCTTAAAAAGAGTATATATACCCAGAAGGTAGCCACAGAACTCAGAATCTGCAGAGAATTCAGAAGTAGGAATTCAGCCCAAGGAGAAAGAGCAGGAACTCAAGAGTCAACAGAGGACCTATTTGTACAAAAATATTTATAGCCATTCTTTTTGTGGTGGCTAAAAATTGGAAATCGAGAATATGCCTATCAGTTGGGGAACGGCTAAACAAGCTGTGGCATATCATTATAATGGAATATTATTGTGCTATAAGAAATGACAAGCAGGATGATCTATCCAGAAAAACCTTAATAAATCCTCACTGTATTGAATTGATTTACTCCATCCTAACTTAATCTCTCAATCTCTATTCTTCCTTTCTTCCAATCCATTTTATATACCACTGCTAGACTAAATTTCCTAAATCATCTTCCATACCTTTCATCACATTGTTTTATTGCTCTAAAAACTTCAGTGGCTCCCCATTTCCTCCCGACTAAAGTTCACCTTCTTTAGCCTGGCACTTAAAGGCCTTTATAATCTGTCTCTGAACTACTTTACGTTATTTTACATTATTCCTCATTGTCTTTGATGAGCCAGACAAAATGGATTGGTTATCATAAACTCAACCATACTCCACAGTTTTATACCTCTGAACTGTAATCATTTTCTGTACTTGGAATTTCTCTCCCCCACCTACCTTAGCTTGTTGAAATTCAGCCCATCCTTCAAGGCCCAAGCTAATGCTTTTCCAAGGACTTGAGCTGCAGAGAGAGTGCAGAGTGGAGAGTAGAAACCAGAGAACTGCTGAGACCAGATGAGGCAGGCAAGCAGATAGTTAGTATTCGTGAGTGTTTATGAGGTGGCCTTAGCAGAGGGGAAGGTTACAGGATGACTTGGTTCCTTGCTATAATATTGTGTTATAATTTCCTTGTTGTTACATTGAGGCGAGCTTACTGGTTTTGTAATATTATTACTGCTATATCAAATTAGAGTAATTGGTCTTGGGATTTGATCCTCTGGTGTCTAAATAAAAATGTTATACTTCCTCTGCCTTCTACATAGAGAGGTTTTCTTACTTTGCAATTCTGAACCATATAGGCATGTTCAGGGTTATTCTTGAGGTCATGAATCTTGCCTTACTGATACAAATACAGACTAAAGTGTGCTATTTTTCACTTTCCTTCTTTTTTTGAGTCTTCTTGTACAAAATAACTAATATGGAAATGTTTAACATGACTGCACATGTAAATAACCTTATATATATACATATATACATATACATAAATACACATACATACATACATATGTACATATGTGTATTGTGTGTGTGTATGTGTGTGTGTGTGTGTGTGTGTGTGTGTGTGTAATATATCTTGCCTCCATCCCTTTCTTTGCCTATCACCATACCGCCGGCATAATTCTTACCTGTAACACTAGATTTTTATTAAGTACTTATTATGTACAAGAAACTTTGGTAGATGTTGAGAATACAGAGATCAAAATTAGAGTCCTTACCCTCAAAGACCTTACATTTACTACAATTCTTAACAGGGCTGATGGGGCTAAATATAAGGCCTGGCCTCTTCTGATGGGCCAGATACTTTGACCCCTTGCTAAGGGACATTCATGACCAGAAACTCCTGATCAGTCCCCATGTGTTTGTGTGACAAGGGACTGTAACAAAGATGACCAATGACTGAGATGGGAAGAACTGGTCACTCTACAGGGTATAAAGATAGTGGGAGGTGACAGCCCTCTTTTGAGGTGGCCTTTTTCTTCAAGAGATAAAGCCAATACCAAGTCTTCGTTGGACTTTAAGCAAGGAGTAATACACATGGCAGCGAGAACATGTGGCCTGAGATTGGGCCTCAGAACTCTGGTTGCCCATTCTGTTTTCTGCCTCTTTTTCTGAGTCCAGGCACCAAAAAATGATCCTGAGAAATTACACTGTTGATAATTTCCTAAGAGCGGGAGATAAGGATCTAGTTGCTCAAATAGAGGCTATTTCCACAACAATTTCTCAGATGAGAAGAGTTCTACCACTAAGAGAATTCTTTAGTTGAAAGGACTATAAGACCAAGTCTGACTGGCCAGAAGATCTGGATTTTTGTGCTGCTCAGTCAGTATGGATCCAACATCAAAATGAAATATCTGTTGAACAATCTGACAAAATTGTCTTTACCTGCTGGGAGAGCATAATATAAATTGCCAGTGCATGATTATTAGTCTTCTGTGTTTTAAGCATTGTGTGTGTGTGTGTGTGTGTGTGTGTGTTTGTGTGGTGGAGGAAATAGTTGTTTTATACATCTAATTCATACATTGACTACCTTTTCTAGTGCCTTTTCATTCATTTTAGGGAAAACTTGAATCATATGGTTTAAGACATTTTCTCTGTAACTGCAGAGTAGGGATGAGGTAATGATGCAGAGAGTTCAAGAAAAAAAATCCACTTTTAAGGGTTAGGCTTCTCCAGGACTGAACCCGGTTGCCGTGAGGATCAAATGAACTAATATTTGTAAAAGCCTGACACATAATAGGCCCTGTATCAATGTGGATTATTATTATTATTAGCATCATCATCATCAATCATTATCTTCCCAAGTTACACATTCCTCCCTCCATACACTCTCATTTCTAGTCACGCTGGCTTACTTGTTGTTCACCACACAAGACTTTCACCTCCGTGCCTTTGTGTAAGCTTTTTCCCATTCATGGATTCTCCCATCTGCCTGCTGGAACCCTTAATTTCTTCCAAGGATCAGCTCAAATACAACCTTCTAAAAGGGCCCTTTTCTGAGTTCATCAGTTGTTTGTAACTCTCTCCCATGCCCCTGATTATTTTATATTTATTTTTTATTTACTTAAGTTTATACATATTACTTTCTTGGACAAAAGGTAAGCTTCATGAGGGCAGGGCCATTTTCATTTTTGTTTTTGCTTCCTTAGCGGCTAAAATGGTGACTCATATCTATCTGGTAAGTGCTTAATAAATTCTCGTTGGATTGAATTGATTTACTCCTTCCTAACTTAATCTCTCAATCTCTATTCTTCCTTTCTTCCAATCCATTCTATATACCACTGCTAGATTAAATTTCCTAAATCATCTTCCATACCTCTTATCACATTGTTTTATTGCTCTAAAAGCTTCAGTGGCTCCCCATTTCCTCCCTACTAAAGTTCACCTTCTTTAGCCTGGCACTTAAAGTCCTTCATAATCTGTCTCTGAACTACTTTACGTTATTTTACATTACTCCTCATTGTCTGTGATGAGCCAGACAAAATGGATTGGTTATCATAAACTCAACCATACTCCACAGTTTTATACCTCTGAACTATAGCCATTTTCTGTACTTGGAATTTCTCTCCCCCACCCACTTTAGCTTGTTGAAATTCAGCCCATCCTTCAAGGCCCAAGTTAATCCTGGACCATTATTTGATATGTTAGCTAATTAGAAATTCACTTAGAAAAAAAATATAATTAAAAGTCAAATATAATAGAAGTGAGTAAAGTGAGTAGTAAAGCTCTCTAATCCCCAGTTTTTAATTATGTTTGGATGAACTGGCGACATCCATGGAAACTCCACATATTCAACAAATTCTCCAGAAAGTCATCTCTTAAGTTTTGCTATTCTACAGGGAAAGGTTTTTCCTTAGTCTTATGAAAGTGCTTCAGAGATGCAATGCCCTAACTTTGCCTTGGATTGATAGCTTCAACTATCCTCTGAAAATGATGCAGTTTTCTCTGAGCAATGAAAATGAAAGACCTTTAGGCTTTTTATTGTTTATATGGTTAGCCTACATGGAATGATTTTCTCCATCTTCTGAGGTTTGTTTGATTAATTAAATATAAAAGCTGCAGGCCCTAGGAAGACTAGAGCTTCATTGTTTGGCAACAATGGGGAACAATGAACAGTTGTGTGTTGGATCTTGGCTGTCAAAGATTCTTCCTTCCCTAGTAACAAGTTCCTTTTCAGCCTCCTTTCCTGTAGTCCTAAGGGGGGTGGGGGGTGGAGGAGGGCTCTGTTTGCTAAGGAAGGAAGGTTATTTGGCTCACATGACAGCACTCAGGACCTGGAGGTCTTCAGGCTGTTTTGTCAGAGCACCTCATAGTGGGTTTGGCTCCTAAAGACAATGAAAGCTCAGAGCTCTGGTCTGGTAGTTCTACCGGGTTAAGGAAGTATTTGGGGTGTATTATTATTAGTACATATTATCTTCCATAGACAGCGAGTGAACCCTTGTAGAATTCTGGCTCTCTAGATACCAATAGCTAAAGCCTCTTTTAGAGTCCAAGCCGAGTTTTCCTATTTTTTGCCATCTGGCCATTTGCACCATTGTATTCCTCATGTTACTTGGGCAGAATGCTGCAGTTAAAAAGAGCAGAGGCAGAGAGGCAAAGACAAATAAAGTTCTTAGTGACATAAGGTGCTTTCTAGCACTTGACTGGCCATTCTTATTAGCCGTTTCCCCCTCTTCAGGATGAAATGTACCAACATAGATTCCAATTTGTAATTTCGGGGAGGGGGAGGGGCAGTGCATTTCAGCCAAAGCAAACTAAAGTTACATGTTTGGTTTTTCTGATCACCCACATCTAAAACCTTTTTATGATCAAAGAATAATTACAAAGCAGTGTGTGTATGACTAATATGAAAGTGTTTGCACACATATAACCTGTATAACATTGTTTGCTGTCTCAGAGAGGGAAGAAGGGGAGAAGAGAAGTGAAGAGCTTGGAATTCAAACTTTTTAAACACAAATATTTAAAAGTTTTGCATGAAACTGGAAAAAATATTAAAAACAAAAAACAAAACTCTGTGTGTGTGTGTGCATATGTAAGAGAGGAGGAGGGAAACAGAAGAAAGAGGAAGAGGCTGAAGTAGAAGAAGAAAAGGGAGAGACAGGCAGTGGTGCAAATAGCCCAACAATTATTTCCATTTTCATAGAAATTCATCATATTATTTTCTTTTCAGGGGTCCTAGATTCCTGATCTTTGCCTTAAACTACTATCAGTATTTGGTTTATGTTCCGTAAGTATTTGGTATTTGGGTGATGGGGACAGAGAAGGGCACATGTGCCCCTAGATTACACTACATAGTGCAGGGGAAGGCAGAAAGCTGGATTAAAAATTGGTGACAACACATTATGCACCAAGTAGCACAACCACATGCAAATAATGGGGACTTTCACCCAGACTTTTGTAACTCTTTCTCAACTTTCTCCTCACTCTAATCCATCACAGCCACCAAAGGGATCTAACACATAGGTCTGTCCACGTCACCCTCTAACTCAACGAACTCCAGTGACTACCCATCACCTTTAGGATCTACTCTCTTTGGCATTTAAAGTCCTTCTATCCCCAATTCATCTTTCCAGACTTATTACACTTCTCTGTCCCTCACACACTACATTCCCATTAAACTGGCTTTCTCTCAGTCCTTACATGATAACTCCATCTCTTGGCTACATTGATTTTGCCCCCTATGCCTGGAATGGATTCTACTCTCTTGGAATGCATTTTTCTCATAATCCATAATTTCCTTCAATACTGAAGTTGGGTAATTCTAATTACATAAGAATCTTTCTGCCCCCCTCCAACTCCTAGTGCTTCCCCTCCCCCCAGGTTATCTTATGTCTTCACTGTATACATTTCATACATGTCTATCTATACACTTGTTGTATTCCTAAAAGCTTAGTGAGGTCTAAGATGGCTTCCTTTTTGTCTTTGTATTCCCAGTGCCTAGTACATTGTCTTCCACCCAGTAAGTGTTTAATAAATATTTCTCAATTGATTATATAGTGTTGGACCTGTGTTTTGTGCAGTGGGACAGCCCTTTATAAGGCATTTACTTTTTTTTAATCACTAACAACACTTGAGAAAAACCTATTTATATACTTTAAGCTAAGAGAGCATAGCAGCATCCATTCTTCTTTGAGGAAAAAGCTGTGGACAGTAGACATAGCCAAGATTGGCTTTACATACACAGCAGAGAAGCATCCCAGAGCAATTCAGTGATATGACCATAATACAAAGACATCAGCAACCAATAGCACTGGTGGCATGAGCTGCCTTTCCGTGAATGCATTTTGGCTAGGTGTGCACCTTTCTAGATACATGCCCTTTTCACATGTTCCCTTACATATACCTTTCTTGTATGACCACACTCCCCACTGATGCTGTATGCATTTGTGGGAAAGTATGTCCCCGTGTTTATGGAGGAAATGCTTTGCTGCTATTTTTCTGACTATCCCATTTCATTAAATTACTTTAGTTTGAATTATTTATGTCCCCTAGCTGATTACTGAAGTTAACTACATTGATGGAGCTACTAACCTATACTACAAAGAGCTCAAATAAAGAGCAAAAAACAAACAAACCCCGAAACTGAAGGCTAACAAGGGCATAACCATCAGAATGGCTGACAAATTGTGGCGGATGAATATGATGGAATTTTATTGTTGTCAGAAAAGATTAAAGGGACAGTTTCAAAGAAGTGTGGGAAGACTCCTACGAACTGTTGCAGAGTAAAATGAAAAGAACTAGGAGAACAATTTACAGAGTAACAACAGCATTGTAAAGACAAATGACTCTGAAAGATTTAAGGTGATCAACGCAATGACCAACCATGATTGCAGGACACCATTGATGAAGCAATGTCCTTCACTTACAGAAGCGATAGACCCAGAGTCCGCAATGAGGCGTATATTTTTGGACATAACCCATGAGGGAATTTGTTTGGCTTGACGGTGGATATTTGTATTAAGGGTTTTTTTTTTCCTTTTTGTCCTCAATGGCAAACAAAGTATAGAAGGAGAGAAACTAGTTTTTTTGATCACTGAAAAAATTGAATTTAATTCAAAAAAATTAATGGAATTTGGATTGGGGGTGGGAGTGGGGAACACATCTGTGAACTAGTCTTAGGGAATATGGACTCCCAGAGTATCTTGAACTGAGTTTTATTATCCACTGGGGCAACTACCTTCAAATTGGTCTGGGGGATATCTCCAGGTAAAAGAGCCAGGTTAACATAGTGAACAGAGAACCAGCCTTGTGGTCAAGGAGACATAGATTCAAATCCTGCCTCTGATACATAGTATGTGACCTTGGGCAGGTTATTTAATATCTCAGTGCCCTAGGAGACATTTTAAGGCTATAAGCTACAGAGCAGTTGCAGATCCTCACTGCTAGAGGGATTTTCTTCACCAGGAGTGTCCTGAACCAATGGAGTGACAGATGTGGTAAAAAAAAAAAAAAAATAAAAATAAAAAATCTAAAGCAATTTTGGGGGTTTATAAGTTACATGATTTTTGAATTGTTCCAACTTGTAGCCATAAATAATGTGGTATTCTAGTCATGTCAATAGAATGTGAATTTAAAAGATGAGTGTGAAGTTTGAATATATGTTGATGAAGGAAAAAAGGAAGTCTATTCTGAGAAAGGTTTTTATTTTCACTGATTCTAAATGGTTTTTAAGCTCTAGAGCAGGGGTACGGAACCTGCGTCCTCCAGGCCACGTGTGGCCTTCTTGGTAGGGCCTTTTGACTGAGTTCAAGTTTTACAGAACAAATTCTTCTATTAAGGGAATTTGTTCTGTGAAGTTTTGATTCGGCTAAAGGGCCACACTTGAGGACCTAGAGGGCTACATCTGTCCTTGAGGCTACAGGTTCCCCGGTCCTGCTCTAGGGGGTAGGAATGCATCTCTCTCTAATGTTATAAATCTAGGTCTTCTTGATCTACTATCTCCTTCCTCAATATAAACACACACACATGCATCACTTCAAGAGAGTAGAAGTTGATTAATCAATTAATCAACAAACATTTATTGAACGAACATTATATATCGGGCACAACTGGTCCTAATGACCTCTCAAAAGCTGGGATACCTAACCAGTCAGAATATCTGTTCTGAAATGGGTATAGCAATCTATCTTGCCCTACAAGAAAATAGAGGGGAAGGGGATAAGAGAAGGGAGGGGGGTGATAGAAGGGAGGGCAGATTGGCAGAAGGGGTAATCAGAATACTATCTTGGTGTGGGGGAAGGGAGAGATGGGGAGAAAATTTGGAAGCCAAAATCTTGTGGAAGTGAATGTTGAAAACTAAAAATAAATTAAATAATAGAAAAAAAGTAATGGGCCTCCTAAGTACCTTGCACACTGTCTAACTCTCCTCATTGCTTAGGCCAAATCCAGCCTAATTTCCAAATGAAAAAGAGGTACTCTTCAAATCTTAGTATTTATGGAAGTTTTATGAATATGTGGATGACAAAGCTAAATAAAATCAACAATGAAATGCAGGAAATATTCTTCTTCACTAATGGACTCTTCTTTCAGGAGACCAAGAAAGACAGGACTGGCAATGACTCATCTATTTAATACCTGGTGGGTAGTAAGACAAAGGCTGAACGTTGATAACCATGAGCTAAAAAACCTTGTCCTTCCCAAGCTCAAGAATGTTCCCTGGAGGGAGACTGGTAAGTGATAGACTATTGCAAAAAATGAATGCAGCACATAACCAGGGAAACGAGGATATGTGGTCGTGCTTGATCAGACCTTGACTAACTGGAATGATTGCGGATCTGGCCGCTGCTGCTTTAATTTATCTCAACCCTAGTCAAAAGTCGTTCAAACTACACGACTCTACCCCACAGACAAATCAAGTATGACAAACGCACTATAAACTTTATTTGCTGTTTCAGGTTTTTGCTTCAGACTCATTTTGAATAGCAATCAGTCAGTACTCCATAGAAGTGTAGAGATAGAAGGTATAACAGACAAGACAAACTATATAATGACCTGAAAGCATATCTTGGTTGCTTTTTCATTAAATCCTTGTCATCCACCTCTTTCTTCTAAAAACATAATGAAGGGAAACATCCAGTTAAATGAAATCAACAAACATTTATTAAGCAACTACTGAGTGTGGAACGCATTGATAAATGCTCTTGAAGTTTCCACTTTGGAACTGATTAACTGAAGTTCTTTTGTGTCTGTCCTTTGAACATACACACACAAATATGAATTCCTGCTTATTCAGGATGGGTGGTAAATTGTTTCTTTTGATTAATTGAATGCTCTGATTAACTAAAAGTTACCATACACTTGACAAAAAACAAATCATCTCAAGTTGTATTGAGATGCAGAGTGTCCAGGATGAGGGAGGAAATAATTTTACTATATTTTGATCAGATTAGACCACAGCTGGAGTGTTATGTTTAGTTCCAGGTGCCATGGATTTCATGTCCTAAGAAAGATATGGACAAGCTAGCAGAGGTAGGAAACCTGCGGCCTCAAGGCCACATGTGACCCTCTAGGTCCTCAAGTGCGGCCCTTTGACTGAATCTAAACTTCACAGAACAAAGTAACAAACAATCCTAGGGGATTTGTTCTGTGAAGTTTGGATTCAGTCAAAGGGCCACACTTAAGGACCTAGAGGGCCACATGTGGCCTCAAGGCCTCAGATCCCCCACCCCTGAGATAGAGCATGTACAAGAGAAGGCAACCAGGATGCTGAGATAATAGGAGAATGTGGATAAGTAGAAAGAATAATAGACATTCAACCAAGAATAGAAAAGACAAGGAAAGGCTGTGGTAGCAAACCAAGTACTTATATTTGAAAATGTGTGCGCTTCTGAGGTCTCTTCTAATTATAGATACATGATGCTGTCTACTCAAAACTTGTCCTCTGCTTGGTCTCAGAAGATAGAACTAAGAGAAATGGGTGGAAATGACAGATGGGCATATTTAGTCCTTGAAGTGAGGAAAAAGTACATAACCATCAGAACTGTCTAAAGATGAGCTACTCAAGGAAGGGGTAGGTGAATTCATTCTCCTTAACGGTCCTCAAGCAGATTTTTGAAGACTACCAGTTGGGAAATGTAGAAGGGCTTCTTGGTCAGGGACAGGTTGGACTACATTGTCACTGAGGTCCTTTTGAACTCTGAGATTCTGTGATTTGTCAAGTACTTAATATACAAAGCACTATGCTAGACGCTAAGAGAAAAAAACTATTCATTACCTTTATGTTTAAGGAGTATGCCAACCTAGTAAGGAGATAATAACGACCACAATAACTTAAAGGAGGGAGTGCATTATAGTAGGTAGGATGTTGACTTGGGAGTCAGGAAGAGCTGTATTCAAATTCCTCTATTAGATAACTTAATAGATTAGATACTTAATAGCCATGTGACCCTGGGCAAGTCACTTAGCCTCTCAGTCTCAGTTCTCTTACCTGTAACATGAAGTTTGTACTAGATCACCATCTAACATTCCTTCTGATTCTAATTCTATGAGCAAGGGCCATATGAGTCTATGAATTTACATTCATGCAACTTTTAAAGTATACAAAATGCTTTCCTCATAGAGACTTAGGGATCTTTTAACTGCCAATTCTGTTAGCATTTTCTCAATCTTTACTCTTCCTGACCTCTCTGTAGCATTTGACACTGTTTACCACCCTCTTCCTCTCTTATCTTCCAGGCTCCCTTTGCACTGGGTATTCCTGATATTGCTATATCTTTGTTCTCCTCCTATCAGGATGCTTCATCAGGGTCTTCTTTGCTGGATCATCATCATCTATATCCTGCCACCCAACTGTAGGGTGTCCTCCCCCCGAGACTGTATCCTAAACTGTCTTCTCTTCTCACCCTATACTCTTTCTCTTGGTAATTTCATTAGTTACCATCAATTTTTATCATCATCTTTGTGTAGATATCTCCAAGAGAAATCAATGTTTATTATTAATATTAATTAATATTTAATTAATTGGTTGATAATTAATAAAATTAAAGTGATATTATAATATTCTGAAAATGTTATTTTATAACTGTTTTGAACTAGATATCCTATAGGTATCTCAAACTTGATATGTCCAAAACAGAACTCCTCTTTCCCTCTCAAACTTACCCTCACTTCCAAACTTTCTTGTTTCTGCAGAGAGAGCTAATGATCATCCTTCCAGTCACCCAGATTTTCAGCCTAGAAGTCATCCTTGACTGTTCTTTTCCCCACATTCTTCATGAGCTAATTGATGGACATGCCTCATCTATTGCACCTCCTCAACATCTCTCACGTGCATTCTCCTCCATTCACAAGGTTATCACCCTAGTGCCGGCCCTCATCACTTCTCTCTTGGACTAGTCCAATAGCTTTCTAGCTGGTCTACCTGCCTCAAATCTCACCCCTCTACAACTGATCTTCTGTTCAGCTACCAAAGTTATTTTCCTGAAGCATAAGTCTGACAATGTCACTTCCATATTCCATAAACTTCAGTGGATCCCTACTGCCTCTAGAATCAAATGCAACCTCCTCAGTTTGGCATTTAAAGCCATTCACAACCTGCATCTTCAGCCTTATTATACACTGCTAGAAGGTACCCAGTACCTCCTAGCAAAACTGGCATACCTACACACAACATTCCATCTCTTCCCTCCATGTCTTTATACAGCCGTTTCCTTATCTTGGAATACATTCCTCACCTCTGCCTCTTTGAATCCCCAGCATCCTTTAAAGCTCAGCTCCATTGCTACTTCCTACATGAGTGAGGCCTTTTCTAGATGCTAGTGCTGTCCCCCAAAATTACTTAGAATTAATTTTGTACATACTTATATTAGTACACATTGTCTCCTTCTATAATATGTCTTTGCTTTTCCAGTGCCTGGCATATAATAGGTACTTAATAAATGATTCTTGATTAATTGGTTAATTTACCTTATGAAGCAGGTGGGAAAATATATAAATGATTTCAATATTTCAAGGATCCAATGATATCATAGGCCTGTAAAAGAGCAGTTCACAACCCCTCAATGACTTAGAACAGGGGTGGGGAACCTGCAGCCTTGAGGCCACATATGGCCCTGTAGGTCCTCAAGTGTGGCCCTTCGAATCCAAAGTTCACAGAAAAATCTTTTTATTAAAGAGATTTGTTCTGTGAAGTTTGGATTCAGTCTAAGGGCCATACCTGAGGACCTAGAAGGCCACATGTGGCCTCAAGACTGCAGGCTCCCCACCCCTGACTAGTCTAATCTAGCGATGAGAGGCTCCAAACTCAGTTAAGTTGGTTCTCTTATAACGAACATAGGATATCACCAAGTCTATCCTCAAAGCCTGTTCAGTTGGGTCAGAGAATTTTGGACTTCTCTAGGAATTATGCTAGATGACTTCTGAGGTCCTTTCTAGCTTTAGAGGTGTAAATCTAAGCTCTGCCAGAGCTTGAGATCTGATAGAATAGTCTTCAAGAACTCAAAGTCTCCATGATGATGAGGGCTTGAAGTAGGATAATATAAAATGATCCATAACCAATTAATCAACAAGTGTTTATTACGTGCTTACTATGTGTCAAGCACCATGCTAAGCACTAGGTATCTTGAGAAAAATTTGTTAGTAGTCCCTGGATTCTTATATTCTAACGAGGTAGACAACATATATGAGTCAGAATATGCAAGATGAATTCATAGCAGAAGGAAAGTAACTCCTTCTGTTTAGAGGGAATCACACAAAGTAGTTGGGGGGTGGCCCAGGAAAGGCCTCCTGAAGAAAGTAGAAATTATGCTAAGCTTTGAAGTTAGCCAGAGAAACTAAGAGGTAATGGTGAGAAGGGAAGAACATTCCAGAAATGGACAACAACTAGTTCAAAGGCATGAAGATGGGAGAGGAACGGTCATATGTGGGGAACAGCAAACGTGGCTGTATGATTGGCCCATGTTGTATATGGAGGAGAGTAGAATGTGAGAAGGTTGTAAAGGTAGGAAGGGTTCATGATGTAAAGAATTTTAAAAGTCAAACAAAGAACTTTATATTTGATGCTACTGATAAGGAACGTCTGGAGTTCATTTAGTTTATTAGAGTCGGGGAGGAGAAAGATATAATCAGTCCTATACTTCAGGGAAATCGCTTTGGCAGCCATGTAGAGGATAGAATGGAGTGAGGGAGAGATGGAAGGCCAAGAGACCATGAAAAAGACTACTGCAACAGTCCGGACATGAGGGCTTGAACTAGAGTAGTGGCTTTATGAGTAAAGAGGGGACATATATGAAAATGTTGCAAGGAAAAAAATTGTGACACTTACTGATTGATTGATATGAAAAGCTGGAGATGACTACAAGGTTGTGAACCTAACTAACTGGGAAGATTGTGGTGCCCTCAACAATAATAGGGAAGATGAGAAGAAGGGAAGGTTGTAGGGGAGATAGGATAATGAGTTTTGGGGGCATGTTGAATTTGAGATGCTTATGAGATATCTAATTTGAAATGGCCAATAGGCATTTGGGCTTAGGAGAAACACTAGGTTTTGCATAAAAAGATCTGGGAATCATTTGTGTAAAATATAATAATTTAATCCATGGGAGTGGATGAAATTGTCAAGTGAGAGAATATAGATCTAAAAGAGAAGAGCCCAGGATAGAACCTTGGGGGACACCTAGAATTAGTGAATATGGCATAAATTAAGATCCAGCAAACAATACAAAACAAAAAACAAGAAAGAATTGTCAGATAGGTAAGAGGAGAACTCACAGAAAGTGGAGTCATGAAAATCAATGGAAGAGAGAGTATCCAGCAAGAGAAGGTTGTCAAGAGTGTCAAATGCTTCAAGATGTCACAAGAATGAGGTTCAAGAAGAGGTCATCAAATTTTTCAATTAAGAGATCCTTGGTAATTTTGGAGAAGACAGTTTCAGTTGAATGACAAGTTTGGAAGCCATGATGAATAGCGCTTAGAAGAAAATGACAGGAAAGGAAATGAAGGCACAACATTTTTCGAGTAATTTGCTGCAAAAGGAAAGGAGAGATATAAAATAATAGTTTTCAAATATGATAGGATCTAGTGAAAGCTTTTTTTAGGGATAAGGGATTGGAGGATGTTTTTGTAGATGACAGAGCTAGTAGATGGGGAGAGATTTAAGTTCTAAAGAGAGTGGAGATGATGGGAGATAGGGATCTGCTAGAGAAAGTAGGAGGAGATGGGAATAAGTATGCATGTGGAAGTATTGGCTGTGGCAAGCATAAGAACTGTCTTATTATTGGAGACTAGACAAGTGCTGTGTGAAATCTCTAAGAAAGATAGCTCACTACCTACTGGAAAAGATCAAGGAAGGCTACATGGAAGACAACACATTTGAATTGAGCTGTAAAGGATGGTTTGGATTTCCATAGGTAGGGATGGTTGAGAATCACAGGCAACAGCAATCAACATGCCTGCAGTGCTGGGGGGCAAGAAAGCACAGTCCATGTACCATGGAGAGCAAAAAGCCCAGCTGACTTGGATGTGGTTGGAAAGCTAGTTAAGGCAAATTTAAAGGACTTTGATTGTCAAACTAATGTCAGTTTGAACTTTATTCATTGGGCAGAAGGAATAAACAAAGGGTTTTTGAGCAAAGGAGTGACGTGGCCAGAACAATAATTAAGGACAATCATTCTGGCGATAATGTGAAGGATAGGTTAGAACTGGGAGAGCATGGAGGTAGGATAACATGTTAGGGAGTTATTGCAATATTCTAGGCAGGTAATAATGGAGGTCAGTTCACGTTGCTGATTTTTAGAAATTTAGAATAAGTAAAATGGACAACTAATAGTTATGTGAATGAATGAAAAAAATAAGTGTTTACTTTGTGCCAGGTACTGTGCACTGTAAGCTCCTCATCAGATTGTAATCTCCTTGAAGGCAGAGACTTTTTCATATCCCCAGCTCTTAGCACAGTGCCTGACAATAATAGGTGCTTAAGACATTTTTATTAATTTATTTTGATTAGTGATGTAGATATAAAAGAAAGACCATGCCTGGCTTAAAGGAGCTTATATTCTAACAGGCGATATGTGTGTGTGTGTGTGTGTGTGTGTGTGTGTGTGTGTGAGTGTGTGTATACACATACATACATACACATACATATACATATACATACACGTATATATGCATATATATGTGTGTATATATATAGATATAGAATACACACACACACACACACACATGTATAGCACTACAGGGGATAGTAGCTAAGGAAGTTTGTCTTAGTCTACGAAGTCACAGAGATGGTACATTAGCCATAGGGTAGTCAATTCATATGCCTTTTCCAGAAGCTTTGTAGAAGTTTGATTACCATTCTCAGAGCTAGAGACGGAAAGTGAGAGAAGAGGGAGGAGGTGCAGGTACATATGTGGTAGTATGGATTATGCAAGAGGCATAGCCAACATTTTGGGGATCAGCTAGCTATAGTGGGCTACGTGAGCCCTCACTAATCAGGACAGCCTAGTGGCAGAGTGGGAAGTGACTTAACTCCTATAGGGCACGGGCCTATGGACGTTCTATTTGGAGGACATAGCAGTAGAGATATCAGAATAACAGGGCAGGAGGATGAGATTAGAGATAAGAATGGGAATAGAGATAAGAATCGTCTGTGATCTGGGGCTAGTTAGATATAGTATCCTCTCACCAAACACACAAGCAGTATGCCATGGCAAGAGTTTCAAAGCTAAGTAGTTTAGTTCCTAAAGGAGATGCTTCTAAAGGTTCAATTGGAAGGATGTACCAGTAGCAGCAACAAGGAAGCATAATCTAGGATCTGAAACCATATGCATTAGTACTGGATGACTCAACAATTAGGATAGCGTGACTTCATTGGACAAGTCAGTCTTTATACATCAATTTCACTATCTATAAAGTGAACCTTGGTTTGGACCAGGGATCATTAAAATTCCTTCCAAGTTTATAAGTTTATGACTGATAAATGACTGAAATTATAATCTCTGCTGATCTAGAAGGCACTTTAGGATCTTGCGATGGCTTGGGATGTCAAAAGTTATATATATTTTTTAAAAATGCTGATTATTTGAACTTTGCATTCTGTATAAAAAGGATTTTATTATAGACATTTTTATAGTCCTCAATATTGAAAGAAATGAGACAATAAAAATGGTTAAGGAAACCATGACATGCTAATACATTGCACCATTTGATAGTTATAAAGGAGAATAAGTAATTTTGTTGTTGTTCAGTTACGTATGACTCTTTGTGGCCCCATTTGGGGTTTTCTTGGCAAAAAAAAAACTAGAGTGATTTGCCATTTCCTTTTCCAACTCATTTGACAGATGAGGAAACTGAGGCAGGTGGGTTAAGTGTCTTGTCTAGGATCACACAGCTAGTAAATGTTTGAGGCTAGGTTTGAACTCAGGAAAATGAGTCTTCCTGACTCCCTGTCCAGCACTCTATCCATTGTGCCATCTAGCTGCTCAATTAAGTAATTAGTTGTATCCAAATATAGAAGGAGGTATATAAAGTCATTTTAACTAAAAAAGAAAGAAGAAAAAAAAAGCAGGACCCAAAACAGTATAGACCACATATTACAACTGTGCATGTACATTCACAAAATTTTTGTATGCACATTCACAGAGATCGGGAGAGACAGGAGGGTCCTATGATTAGAGTTTCATATTTTTAGGTTCCTTTTTTAAAATAAACTGAAATTTCATTTTTAAATGTCAAAAAAAGAAGAAGAGAAGGATGAATTGATGATTAAGTACAGGAAATAAACAAACTAGGAATCTCCTGTTCAAGGAGGAAGGTAGATTAATATAATTGCTTTGCTAAAGAGGAGGGATGACATAATAGCTAGAATATTCACAGTGAGCCTACTGTTGTCCTAGCCTTCAGAGTAATCACTAGAAAATCCCTCCAAATTGTGGATTCTCTTTTCTTTACTTAACAGTACATCAATATCTCAGGCTTTCATGGAATTTGTTTTACAAGATGAGTCAGGTATTAATCATATAACAAATTGGCAAACTGCTTTTGTGATTGAATCATTAATATTTGAAATGCTTCATAAAGAGGAATGAGAAAATAATAAGTTGTAATGATTCATTTTTCATTAAAGAGTCTTTAAAGTGAATAAAAAAACTCAGAGATACTGCCATTTGGTCAACCTTTCTAACACTGAATAAATGTGCTTATGTTTTCTATGGCTGTATGTGTGTGTATACACATGTGTACACACACACAAAGAGAGAGAGAGAGAGAGAGAGAGAGAGAGGGAACAGTGGAATTCTCCAGGTTTTCAGATAAACAAATAGAATGCAGTAGTTGGATTTTCTACCATGATCTATAGTCATCAGTGATTTTGAAAAGAAGAGCTAAAATTAAATCTGGAGTAGGAAACAAAAAAGTATAGGATCATAAATTTTGAGCTGGAATCAACCTTGAAGGTCATCTAATCCAATCCTTCTCATTTTATTTGTAATGTCCTGTTAAAACAATTAGCTCACTTTAGGGCTAGGAGAAAGTGTAATGGCCCCTAAGGTCCATGTGGTTCCCTCATCTTCAGCTTTAGGGAGTTTATTTTGCACAAACCACTATGAATGCAAACACAATTGCTGCAACCTCCAAGTTAGAAAAATTCTTAACATTTAGGCAGGGGTTGGGCTCTCTGCCTAACTTTGCATTTACATCTCTCTCTGGTTAATCCCTGGCCTCTTTGTGGCTGAGGGAAAATTTAGTTTACTGGAAATGTTTAAGTAATGAAATAGCAAATTGCATTATAATGTCTGTGGATAGAGAGACATTGGGAAGGGAAGTTGGGGAAAGAACTGACTTTTGCATTAGATGGTCCCCAGCTTCTGTCTTAGAAACTCCATGAAGCTTGAAGAGCCAATGACATTTCTTGATATCTCCTTTCCCTTCCATAGCTCAGTCCTAACTTTGTTCCTCAAAAGTATTTTGGAGAACCACATGGTCCAATTTCTAGAATTCCTCCTCTTTCTAGCTAACTAGATACAGAACTAGAGAGCATAATGAAATTTTCCAGCTCATTGGAATAGACCTCTTGTCTGCCATCATTCCACTTTACCCAATGGTTTTTTTTTTTAAATCTTTATACTTACTGCAAGATCTTATGATTGGTTCATTAATAATTGATTGAGATGTTCTCACTTGGGTAAGGTATCAGAGCTAAAATGAGGTGGAAGTGGTTTTAAACCTATCCTTACAAATAAGAAGGAAAAGGAGGAGGAAGAAGAAAAGGAGAAGGAGGAGAAGAAGAATCGATAAGCTATGTTAGGGATATGGACTGGACCCAAGATTTCAATGGTATAAGGAGCTCCCTGGTAAGAAAACTCCCTCCACCAATGAATTTTGGTACTTTCCTCATTAATTATAGTTTTCAGAGAATTGCAAAGATCACTGAAAGGCTAAGTGACTTGATCAGTGTCATATAGCCAACATATGGCACAGGTGATCAGGTCTTCCTGACTTCTAAGGCCAAGTCTATCCACTAGATCATGCTTCCTCTATAAACTGTGTTAGGCATGAATTCTTCTGACTCTGTAGCACTGGCCCAAAGGATAGTTTTGGTGGAACAGGACCCTTTGACTACTAGCATTTTGAAATTTATTTTCATTTAAGGTCATGTGAGTTGATGTCATAGACAGGTGAAAACATTTGTTTTTCACAGAAAGGATTGTAAAGCTTATAAAATAATGCATCTAGACAATAAACACATGGAATTAGTAAGGAAAATGGAAAACAAATATTATATAACATTATAGAGTTGGAAGATATTCTTTCCTTTTTCTATTCCTTCTTATATGACCATTCCTTCTTAGTGTCCTTTGCTGGATCTTCACCTAAATCACACCCAATAACCATGGATGACCCTCAAGACATTCTCTTGGCCTCTCTTCATACTATTTCACTTAGTGATCTTATTAGCTCCTGTGGATTCAACTATGGCCTGTTTGCAGATAATTCTGAGATCTATTTATCCAGCCCTGAACTCTTTCCTGACTATTAGTCTCAAATATCGCGATGTTGACTGGACATCTTAAACTAATGTCCCACAGACACCTTAAACTCAACATGTCCAAAACTGAATTCATTCTATCCCCCACCCCCAATTTTCCCTTCCTCTTAACTTCCCTATTACTGTCAAGGGCGTAATCTTCCTCTCAGTTACCCAGGTTCACAATCTGGATGTCATCATCTTCTGCTCTTCATTCTCATTCCTCATCTTCTCCATATCCAACAAGTTTCCAAGTCTAGTCATTTCTATCTTCTTAACATCTCTGATGTCAACCTCCTTATTCCCTCTAATACTGCCACCAATCTGATACAGGTCCTCATCACCTTACATCTGGACTATTGCAATAACCTACTGCTCCGTCTCCCTGCCTCAAGTCTCTCCCCAGTACAATCCATCCTCCATTTGACTGTCAAATTGATATTTCCAAAATACTGGTCTGACCATGTCACCTTTTCTTCCATCAACTTCAGTGGCTCTCTATTGCCTCCAAGTTCCAATATTTAAAAAAAAAACCCTTCTGTTTGGCTTTTAAAATCCTTCCTAATCAGTCCCTTTCCTACATTTCCAGCTTTCTTAAGCCTGACTCCCCATCCATGTACTCTGAGATCTAGTGACATCAGCCTCTTTGCTGTTCCTTGCTTATGACACTGCACCTCTTGACTTAGAATATTTTCATTGGTTGTCCCCCATGCTTGGAACTCTCTTCTTTCTCATATCCACCTGTTGGTTCCATTTCCTGGCTTCCTTCAAGTCTCAGCTGAAGTCCCACCTTTTGTAAATAGCCTTCTTTAGTCTTCCCCCCAAGGTTATCTCCAATTTTGTTTCTACATAGTTATTTACATGTTTTCTCCTCCATTAGATTATGAATTTCTTCAGAACAGGGTCTATTCTTACATTTTAAGGCTCTTGTTAAGTTTAATTTTCCTATAATCGAAATAGAATTAACTTTGATTCAAAGAATCTTAGACATAGAAATAACTTCTGTTGAATTTTTTTCATAAATGCTATTTTCCATTTTTCTGTTCCAAATTAATTTAGAATTTAGAAGCTTTCCAGTTTCTCTTGAAATATGATCAATAATTTCCTTAGTTTCCTAGAAGTAGGCCCCTATTTTAGACATCAGGTGCCTTCACCTATCATTAATTCATTAAAATGATAGCAAACAGTTTTGTAATAACGGGTAACTGGCTCCTTAAGTACTATTTGATATGACCAATCCACACTTCTGGTTTATCTATTCATGTTGAGACAAATTATATATCCAATGAGAATCAAAAAGCACCCGTAGTCATTACAAAGATCTCAGCAAGAAAGGAAGACTTTAGAAACATAGTTGGTACTTTTATCCCTGTTGCTAAGAAGATGCTTCAGAAGAAAGAGGGAGATATGGAAAGTGAGCAACTTGTTAAGAAGATAACAGAGAAAGAAATTTTGATTTCTCACTCAGGGCCTAAATTAAAGTCTCTTGACCAGGAATGGAGGGCATCTAATAAGGGCCAGAAGAAAATGTATTTGTCTGGAGACTTCCAATCTGACCAAGAGGACTTTAAACCGAAAATGAAAAAGGAGGGAGAAAACTTCTTACATATATCTGATAAGGGAGACAGATACCACAGAGAGTAGCAGATATGATACACAAAGACAACTAGTAGTGCAGAAATCCATTAATTAATTAGAGGCAATTTCCAGGGGGAGGGGCAGTAATAGAAGTATATACTTTTTAATATCTACATATAATTTCTAGGAAGAGGAGCAGTAACAAATGTATATATGTTTAAATACCTATATATAGATCTATATTCAGACAGCCATAAGAAGATAGCTCACTATATATGGTACCTTGAAATTTATAAAACGTTCTATGTGCATTATGTCATTTGATCATAAGACATGATTAAAGCTAAGAGGGAACTTAAAGATTATCTAGTCTAGTTCCTTCATTTTACAGATGGAGACACCTAGGTATAAAGAAGGGAGGAGGTACGAGAAGAAATATTGTAACAGCAAAAACAGCGGATTGAGAGTCAGACAAGCCCTATGTTCACATTCAGACTCTAACGTGGGCAGGTCGCCTAATATTTTTAAGCCTCAGTTTCCAGATAATAAAATGAACTAAAGCAAGAAGGCAGATTCCACCGCATCAGTATCACTGAATCTTAAGAGGGCAAGACAATAATAATACATAAAGCAAAAATGAGCTTAACAAAAGGCTTACAAAATTAGATACATTTACATAGCACTCTGGGATTTATCAGTCCTTACAATTACCCTGTGATGTAGGTATTAACAAGTATTATTGTCCACACTTTTGACTGAGAAAATTTAGGCCAGCACTTAAATACAGTCAAAGAATCACAGAATTTAAATGTTGTAAAGGGACTTCAGTATCCGTTGTAGTTGAATTCATAAATGAAAGGATTCCTTGCTATAACATACCTAAGAGGTCATCAAGTCTCTGTGGGAAGACTTCCAATGAAGGGTAAATCCACCACCTCTCAAGGCTGCCCATTCCACTTTTGTTCAGCTCTAGTTGTTAGGAAGTTTTCCTTGGTATCAAGTCTAAATTTGTCTCTTTGTAGCTTCCCCCCATTATTCCCAGTTCTGTCCTCTAATAACAGAAAATAGTTCTCTGTTCTAATTCTAAAAATTCTCTAATTCCTCCTCCACATGCGTGGCATGATGTAAATAACACGGACTCCAGAGGACTTCAAACCCCACTTCCGATGATTACTACCTGAGTGACCTTTGGCAAGTCACTTGGCCCTTCCCTGGGTCTCGGCTTCTTCATTTTTAACTTGAAGAGGCTAGCCTAGATGGCCTCTGTAATACCTTCCAACTCTAGATCTGTAATTCTGTGAAATGCTTGAACACAGCTATTAAGTCTTCCCTGAGTCTTCTCTTCTTCAGGCTAAGCATCCTTAATTCCAACAACTAATCTTAATAAGACATGAATTCAAAGCCCTTCACCATCCTGGTTGTTCTTCTCTGGATGCTCTTCAGCTTATCAACATCTTTCTTAAACTATGGTGCCTAGAACTGAACATAGTTCTCCAGATCAGGGCTGGGAAAAGAGACTACAGCGGAAGTATCACCTCCCTGAAATCATGTTGAATCCTGTTGAAATCCTGCTTTTTTTTCCCTCTTAAAATCTGTATGCCTAAAATATTCTTATGGTAGCATGAGAAGCATTGTAGACTGATGTCATATTAAGAAACATACTGGTATCAGAAAGACATCCTAGTGTCAGGAAATCTAGGAGGAAAACAGGGTAGAAAGCATTTGGGTGAAGACCACTTGAGGGAGAAAAATAGGAATAGAGACTAATACTGTCATTTCATTGCTATAGAGAACTGTCAGGTTAGAGAACAACTCCGACCTCTCTACTCTGCCAAGGGAAAAACAAAAGTGACTTTGAATTTGGGAGAATACTGCTTACCTCTTGGACAGAAATCAAGTAATTAATTAATCATACACATTTATTAAGTTCCTAGTATATAAATAGTTCTGTGCTAGGTCCTAGAGCTATAAAGACAAAAACAAAACAGTCTATGCAAAATCAGGCAAAAGAGTATGCAAATATAAAATATATACAGAGTAAATACAAAGTAATGGGAGAAGGTACCAACACATAGGGGAGAATGAGAAAGGGCTCCTATAGGACATGGGACTTGAGCTGAATTTTAAAGGGAACAAAGAATTGTTAGAGGAGGAAGTGAGGAGGTTCATTCCGTGCACAAGCATGCAAAGGCACAGGGCTAGGAGTTATAATGTTATGAAGAGAAAACAGTCAGGAGACCAATTTGGCTGGAATGTGGAGTGCAAGAAGGAGAATACAGTATAATAAGCTTGAGAGGGCAAGCAGGACCCCAATTCTGAATGGCTTCAAATGCTAAACCAAGAAACACGTGCTTTATCCTAGAGGTAACAGGGAGCCACTGGAGGTATGATCAGGGGTGTGACATGGGCATACTTGTGCTTTAGAAATTTCAACTGGTTAGTTATGTAGAAGACAGATTAGAGATGGGAGAGACTGGAAGCAGGGAGACCATTCAAGAAACTATTAAATAGGCTATTAAATAAGAGTGCTTAAACTAAAGTGTTAACCATTGTGAGAGGAGAAGAGATCAATTCCAGGGACATTTGGAAGGTAGGATTGACTAGATGTGGCAACTGACTGGATATATGGGGTCAAGGAGAGGGAGGATTCAAGAATGACACAGATTACAAACGTGAGTCACCAGAAGGGCTGTGGTGCCCTTGACAGAGAAACATTAGATAGGAAAATGGGGTGTATTTTAGGGAAAGATGATAAGCTCAGTTTTGGACATGTTGAGGAGGAATGCCTATGAGACATTTAGTTAGAAATGACCAATAGCGGAATTCATTGAATTCATGTGGAATTAGAGTTCAAGAGGGAAACTAGGGCTGGATGTATAGGTCTTGTGGTCATTTGTATAGAGATGATTATTGGATCAATGGGAACTCTTAAATATACCAAGAAAGAGGGTGTATATATAGAGAGAGAAGATGAGAGGTCCCAGTACAGATGTTTGGGGTATACCCCCAGTTAGAGGGCCTGATATAAATACAACAGAGGAAAGAATTTATTAGAGTTTTCTAAATAAAAAAAAAATTACAGTTTTGGGCAGAAAGGAGTCAAGGGGGTCAGAAAAAAGTACCTTAGAAAAGGAATGGAATATAGGAGGACTTAGTATTTCTTAAAATAGGGGTACCAAAGGGAAAAGTTATTAAAAAGGACAAAGAACTGGTATGGGGGCAAAGGAAGTATATAAAACAAGATCATGGCTATAAAAAAGTGATCTTGGAAGAGGGAGAGGAAGGTTAAATGTGTATTTTTGAAAGTGATGTTTAAGAAGAAATTGCTTTATATAAAACAAGCTACATTATCTTGGATTGATTTTTAAAAAGGTAATATCTAGTGATTTGAATATGGGCTTGGAGCATAGAGTAGGTTCGGGAGTAAAGGAGGAGAACAAGATAGGACTATTTCAAATGATACAATCTACAGGCATCTGCTCCTATTTATTTTTTAATAAACAAAACAGAAATAGCATGCCAAAATTTTGTAGAAGGCAAAACAAACATAACAATAATGGCTTTGAATGTTAATGGACTAAAGTTGCCTACACAAAAGGAAGAGAATGACAAAATGGACAGACAGGAAAACCCAACAATTTGCTCTATAGATGTATCACAACTACAATATAAAACTTCCTATAGAGTTAAAACGAGAGGCCATTGTAGATCTTATTATGCTTTGTCTGAATTTTAAAAAAATATGGTAATTATTATTTTGGACTATGAATGACAACAGTAAAAACAGATACTATCTAGAAAAAAATAGGGAAATGATATTATGCTTAATGCCAGTGGAGGACATGAAGCAATGTGGATATTAAATGCATGTGAATGTAATACCTTCTGAGCACTTAAAGGAAAATCTAATTGTAATTTTTAAAGTGTAGGTGACATGAGCATGCTAATTTTTGACCTTCAATAATATAACATAAAGACAATTGTAAAGAACATTATATGGCTGGACAGAATGTTTGGAAAAACTTGATATGAGAAAAGATAATGTAGTGCAGTAGAAGAAATCTGGATCTGGAGGCTGAAATTCTGGATTTAAAGTCCTACCTCTGTCACTTACTACCTGTGTGGCCTTGATAATATCATATAATTCTCTGGTCCTCAGTTTTTTCACCTCTGAAATAAAGAGGTTTAACTAGAAGATTGACAAGTTTCCTTCCAATTCTAAAACAAGAATTTTTGCCTTTGTAATTTTAAGAAAAGGCATTTTAGAAAATAAGCTTATTTTTCACTTGCATATAGCTCCTTCACAAAAATTAACCACGTTCATCAACCATGAGCATAAAATTCATTGTATGTGTGTGTGTGTGTATCTATGTCTATCTAGATGTATAGCCAGAAATACTAACCATATCTTCAATGGACCACTATACAATAAGAATTATAAGCAAAGGAAATATAATCAAAAGAAAAAAGACTAAAAAGGAGATTAAATTATTTTATTTCAAGTAATGAGTAAGCTGAAGGACAAATAATAGATACAACAAATTAACATATTAAAAATCGTAATAAAATATCAAAATTTATAAGATGCAGGTAACACGACTACAAAGGAAAATTTAAATATTTGAGCATTTATATCATCAAAAGAAAAAATTAACATGCAATTAAACAGGAAACTGGAACATGAACAAGTTATTAGCCCCCCAAATACTCACAAGACTAAGCATTTTAAAAATCAAATGAAAGACAAATGAAGTGGGGGTGAGGTAGAAGGTATGAAGCTGAAAAAGCAAAGATGTGGGTTTTTTTAATCAAAATATTAAATTAAAAAAACTTTTGAATAAAGTCAATGAAACTAGAATCAGAAGAAATTATTCTTTGCCCTTTGAATCGAAAAAAAGATATGGTTTGGGGAAAAGTCTTTGTGTCGAAATCTTTCTGATTAAAATCTGACATTCAAATTCTATGTGGAATTGACACAGATATATAATAATAAAAGCCATTTTGAGATAGAGTAGGGTTAAGAGGATATGAACAATACTCAAAGGAATATAAACAACCAACTAAAAATTATTCAAAATCATTTAATTAAATAAATGCAAATTTTAAATGCCATCAAATTAGCAAGGAAGGAAAAAAAACATGGGAGAACACTGTTGGAGGGCTATGGGAAGACTGGAATACTAGTTCACTGGTGGTGTTGCTATGAATTGGTTCACACATTCTCAAAAATAATTTGAAATTATGCAAAGTTACTAAATTGTTCATACTCTTTGATCCAGAGATAAACTGCACAGGAGTTGTTGACAGAAAGACAAGAACTGTATGTACAAAAATATTTATAGCATCATTATTTACGAAAAAAAGTTGGAAGTGAAATACATGCCCAGTGATTAGGGGATGACTGAAGAAACCGTGGCATATGATGAAATATTATTGCACTGTATGGAATACTGAATACAAAGAATTCAGAGCAACATAAGAAGACATATGAAATGATACGCAGTAAAGAAAGCAGAGACAAGAAGAACAGGATACCATTGCTATAACAATACAAATAATTACAACACTGAGAAATCATAAAACATATTTAATACAACAGATAGTACTGATACTATACATATCCTTTCGGTTAAGAACTGGAAAACTACAAAAGTGGAAAGTGATGCTATTAGCCTTGATCATACTATCAAAAGGCTTTTAAAAACTTTTTTCAGGGAATGTTCTTTTTATGGCCATTTATTTGGGTATTTGTTGAGAAGTGCCTCAGGGTATAACAAATCTATCCATTAAAAAATCAATGCTAAAAAAAGATTTCTACAAGCTAGCATGATGGACTAAATCGAATAATATGAACTTTATTAGGGACAAATGTAGATTTCTACATGGCTTAAAAATCAACTTTACAAGTCCAATATTGAGGAAGTATGATTATACTTCCTGTGAAGATGGAATGTAGGCTTTAGTGGACGTGTCCTTCAAGTGGGTTTTTATACAAAAGCCAAAGGACTCATATCGTCTCATACCACCTTAAGGAAGACATACTGTCCTACTCTGAAACCTTATTTTGATATGGGAATTCTGTCTTCCAGAAAGCAAATGGACAATGAGTTGGGTCTAGCATTGAAAAGAAGGTGGAAAGTCTACTAGATTGCTTTTGGGAAATTCTGAAGTACTTTTAATGACCATCAGCTTCTCCTAAGGCCTCCCCAAAACTGAAATTGAGGGTTATCCAAAGGTCAATGAAGAGAAGCAAGGTGGGTATGAACTCAACACAACACATTACATGCAAGGAATTACAAAGGAGAAGTGGTATAACTGGTATAAAGAATGTCATCAAATGAATGTAAGGGTCATTAGATTTGTGGGATCAGGGAATACTTCTTTGAGGAGGTACTACGTGAGTTGGGTTTTTGAAGATGAGTAGACAACTTAACATGGAGTGCATTCTAGGGATAGGGATTGTTGTTGCTGTTGTTTGCCCTTCATTCTTGAAGAGGACCATGACATCAAGAAGATGATGCCACGGCTTGCAAGTGAATTAGATTTAAGTGAGAGAGGGCTATGCAGGGTCAGCAGCCTCACTTTCTCCTCCAGAGCCATCTGGATCCAGTGGCAAGATATAGATCAGGATGACTGGAAATGGCCCCCAGGCATAGGGAACAGCTAGAAACAATCCCTCCCTCCTCTGGGATCCCACAGTATTCACAGTGCTTTTAAAATTTACCACATCTTGTATTTATATACATTCCTTACTGTTTCCAACCTTTAGAACTATTAATACCCACTGCCATTGAAATTCCCACATCCCTACATTGTAATGGAGTTCCTGCTTGTTCCTTCAGGTCTTTTACTTGATAATGAGGGTCATAGCAACATAGTAATCAATTTATTCAGACAATGAAGGGTAACACTGTGCTGGTAGTCAGCAAACCCCAACCAATGAAATCACAGTTCTTAAAATATTAAAATAACCATATATCATTAATCTGTTGTGTTTTCCTTTAGAAGGGACTTCATAAGCTCTATATGCCCATTTGCTATAGACACATAATGAACAATAAAGAGCAATCCCAGGTATATTAATGTTGTTACAGTGTGAGGTCATTTTGCTTAAACACAAATTTCTTATCTGCTTTCTGAGATACATCACATATTTGAAGTATACCTAAGGTTCAACTTCAAAAGTGATATTCCTAAAGTACAACATGGTAGGAGCAGTATCCTAACTTATTTCCTCTTGAGAGTGATACTGGTTTTTCTGTAAGCGGTATTGAAATCACCCTCCAGACTTGATTAACTCAACAGACTAAAGGCTGCTAACATCACTTCCTGTTCTCTTGAGTACAGATATCATTCAGTTCTCTATATAAGTTGCTATGTCATCATCAAAGTGCTTTCACTGTGCTTCATTCGAATCTATTTCACTTATTATATTCTTGCTATTTTTTCATCTTCCCGATGAGCTTCTTGAGGGATAGACTGTCTTTTGCTTCTTTTTGTATCCCTAGCAGACAGTCAGTAGCACCTATTAGAAGCTTAATGTGTATTGACTGACTCTAAAGAAAAGGGACCATGTGTTAATCTTTGTATATCACCTTATGAGAGTCAGTGGCATGAAATATATATGTATATATATATATATATATATATATATACATATGCATATATGTGTGTGTATATATATATATATATATATATATAGTATAATGCTTTGCAAATCTTAAAGTACTACGTAAACTCTATTATTACCATTGTTATTTGTGGGAAAAGAACTATCCTTGGAGTATGGAAGACCTGAGTTCAAATCTTGGATCTGATGTAGTTCTCTGTCCATTGACAAAGTCACTTAGCACTCAGTGACCCCATGTAATTTGTAAGACTATCTAAATCTAGGGTGCTTGGATTGAGAGAATTTCTAAACTGGGGGTCCTCCATACAAATGAAATCACAGGTATTAATAATAATAATAATGATGATGATGATAATAAAGATCTCCTAGTAGACACTTAAGAAAAGTTTGTTGTTATTTCTTGAATTTCTCTCCCAGAATCATAGAGGAGTAAGAAAGTGCTTGGATGGAGTAAAGAGGCCTGATTTCAGGTTTTAGCTCTGTTGCTTATTAACAGTGTAACTTGGGCAAGTGAATTAATTCCCCTTTCTGTATCTCAGTTTCCTCATTTGCAAAATGAGGGGAGTTGGACTACACAGTTGTAAAGTCCTTTCTGCCTCTAAGTCTATAAAGCAGCTCCTCCTCTTCCTCTTGTGTTAATGGCACCATTCTTCTTCTGGTCAGTCAGACTCAGAACCTACCTGTATGAAGTCTTTTACACACTGGGTTTCCATCTTTCCATTCCCACTGCTATGTCCCTAGTAAAGAGCCTCCCAGTGCTTAGTTGGGATGATAAACACAGAGCCCATAATTAAGGTTGGACCTGTAGCCTTCGTACCTTTATTGGACCTGCCAAAGCAGGTGTCTCACTGGCATACCCATCAAGAAGTCAGACTCACCGTTACACTATGTAGATTGAGATATCAGAGTAGGACTTCAGTGGATTATGCATATCCACACATATAATTCAATATTCACTTATGCGCATCCATACAATAATTTGGTGTGCCTCTATGCATATGTTACATATATCCAGGCATATAATTTATATATAGCCATGCATATTTTATATATAACATTCATAGGGTTCAATCTGTCTATGCATATATGCTTGTGTTTAACATTTCAAGGCTCAGTGACTTCATTACAATGGGTGTCTTCCCATCAATGCAAATTCCAATTTGTCTATGCTTTTTATAGACGGTCTTCATGAGTTCCTGAATCCAGAGTTGTCATCTGGTGACCATTCATTACTGATGAGACTATCTGAACCATATCAGACAGCCTCATAAGCCTGGATTTAAAGCCTTTCTGGCTCTGCCAGCACATGAATTCCCTGGCATAGCCTTTATGAATCTGGAGTTGAGGCGATGCAGTGCAATGGAAAGAATGCTGAATTTGGGGGGGTCATATGACTTGAACCTCATTTGCAGCTTGTACACCTATTATAATATGCTGAACAGACAGTTCAGAGTAATGAGGGATATTCTTGGAATCAGGAAGACCTAGGTACAAATCCTATTTCTGATGCTATCTGCTTAACCTTAACTTTGGGTTAGCAACCAAGGTCTCAATATCAACACCAACAACAACTCAACATCAGATCATTCAAGTCTTCTAAGGTTTTCCTGAAGCCATCCCCTTCACAATTTCTTATAGCAGAGTACCATTCCATGACATTCATATACCATCACTTTTTTGAACCATTCCCCAATTGATGGGCACCCACATATTTTCCAGTTCTTTGACATCACAAAAAGAACTGCTACAAATAGTTTTGTACAGAAGAGTCCTCCTATTTCTTTGATCTTTCTTTAGGTACGCCTAGTAATGACATAGTTAAGTCAAAGGGTATACACAAGTTGGTAAATTTTAAGGCACTGTTCCAAATTACTTTCCAGAATGACTGTACTAATTCACAGTTCTACCAACAGGCTCTTAATGACTCTATCTTCTTGCAGCCTGCCATAATTTGTCATTTTCCTTTCTGGTCAACCTTACCTACCAATCTGATAGAACCTCAGAGTTACCTTAATTAGAATTTCTCTAATTATTAGTGGTTCAGAGACTTTTTAAATATGATTATTGATAGCTTAGATCTCTTCCCTCATGAATTGCATATTTATATCTTTTGACAATTTATCAATTGGGGAATGAGCCAACGTTTTCTTAGGCTTTATTAATAGAAGCAGAGAGAAGAAAAGTGTTCATACTGAAGGAGGTATGTGCTACATTTTAAGCAGGATATTGATGAGCTGGATCACATCCACAGGATAATGACAGTAGAATAGTGATTAACTGTGATTCATTTTTAAAAGTAGAAAATTCATCATGGCCTTTATGGAGTCAGTGCTTAGAAGCCTGCCCATTGAGAAGAACATGAGAGATAGTTTTCCCAGAAAATACAAAATTTGCTGGAGGTTGGAGCAGTTGGAAGAGATGTCATGGAAGTTGTTTTGCTTGTCCCAAATCATCTACATGTCTTAAACATGAACTATGTAGCCTGCATGCTTCATATACTTTTAACCATGTAGGAGTCTATATCTTAGCCTTCCCAGGGAACAAGGCTATGCAAAATCAAAAACAGAGCTTCCTTGTGGAAGTCTGGGGTCATGCTTATTTGACCACTTGCTCATTAGTTCTGGGTTTTTCAGAGTGGTGAATAACATATTTCCATATTCTTCTTAATTCAAGGATAATTTTTTAATCAAATGGAAGAACCAAGACCATTAGTAGTATTGATCCTGTATCACCTTTTTGCCCTGTGTCCTGTGCAATCATTTCTTCTTTGCCTAGATAGAGAAGGTAGTGTAGTAGAAAGATGGATGAACTTAGAGTCAAAAGGTTGATGTTCCAAAACTGGTCCTGGTGACTTTTGTCAAGTCCCTTAAGATTTTTGAGTCTCATGTTTTCCATCTGTCAAATGGAGATGCCAGGCAGATATGTGACAAAGAGCCTTAGACCTGAAGTCAGGAATATCTGAGTTGAAATCTAGCCTCAGAGACTAGCCATATGACCATTTAACCTCTGTTTAACTCAGTTTTCTCATCTGCAAAATAAGGATAATAACAGCAACTACCTCCCAGAATTGTGAGAATAAAATAAGACAATATTTGTTAAGTGCTTTGCAAAACCTTAAAGTGTCATGTAGATGTTAAATATTATTACTAATATATAACAAGACTTAGAATTCCAGGTGTGGGCTTATACAGATCAACTTTAGGCTTAAAGATTTTTAATTAACTAATTAATTAATTTTTAGTTTTCAACATTCACTTCCACAAGATTTTGAGTTCCAAATTTTCTCTCCCTCTCTCCCCTCCCCCACCCCAAAATAATGTGCATTCTGATTACCCCTTCTCCCAATCTGCCCTCCATTCTATCAGCACCCCTTTCTCTTATCCCCTTACCTTCTATTTTCCTGTGGGGCAAAATAGATTTCTATACCCCCCTGCCTGTATATCTTGTATCACAGTTGCATGTAAAAACAATTTTTAACATTTGTTTCTAAAACTTTTAGTCCCACATTCTCTCCCTTCCTCTCTCCCCACCCACCCTCATTGAAAACGCAAGCAATTCAATATAGGTTATGCATGTGTTGTCACGCAAAACACTTCCATAGCAGTCATGTTGTGAAAGGCTAACTCTATTTTCCCCACATCCTATACCGCCCCTTATTTATTCTGTTCTCTCTTTTGACCCTGTCCCTCCTCAAAAGTGTTTGCTTCTGATTACCCCCTCCTCCCATTTGCCCTCTATTCCATCATCCTCCCCTTAAAGATTTGTTAGTAATAATTCTTTGACTCATATTGCCTCACCCATGGAAACCATGGTACCATGGAAACCATTAGGATAGCTAGATGTAGAGGTAGTGCCTTCAGTTTCCCTGCAAATATCAAGGTAACAATAAACATTTGAACATAAAATAGGTGTACTAATAGGTTTGTAAACAAGAGAAAAGGGGTGACACCTGAACTTGGATAGCAAAATTCAGAGCATCAATCAGTCAAGTCTTTCCTTCATGAACTATCATAAGTCCTAAGGCAGGACAGTGTCACGGTCTTTGCCCCACCACCAGAATCTACTGCCTTTACCATGGCTCCCAGCCACTCCTGACACCTTTCAGCATAGTCCCACAACCATCCTAGCCCCTCACTTGCCGATGAACCCATCAATCAATCAACCAATCTATATGACGCAGTAGGTACTGGACTTGGAGTCAGAAATACTAGAGTTTGAACTCTGACTCAGACACCTGCTAGCTGTGTGACCCTAACCTCTCTCAGTCTCAGTTTTCCCATCTGTAAAGTGGGGATAATAACAGCACCTACCTCACAGAGTTGTTATGAGAATCAAATTTAATAACATATGTAAATGCTTTGAGTACTTTAAAGCATTATGTAAACAGCTATTATTTAGTGTTGACTATGTACCAGGCACTGTCTGATGATCAAAGATAAAATAAAAGAATTCTGGTCCTCAGTGAGGTTATATTCTAAAGCGGCAGACAAGACACATGCATGCACGTACACACATTTTCTCCCCCTCCCCCTCTCCCTTCACCTCCCTCTCTCTCTCTCATATATATATAGAAAAAATACAAGGTGGTTTGGGGAGGAAGTATACTAGCAACTGGGAAAATCAGAGGGATTATTAATACTTGCCTGGCAACCACTGATTCATTGCTTTGCTTACTTCTAGCTAGTATGGCCTAAAAACATGGAAAACCCTTCTTCCTTTTTCTGTTTCTCATGAGCCTTGGGCCTATGACATGATGGGAAAAGGCCATTTGGCTTCCCTTAAAGCTACTTGTTTCCCTTTGACCTTGGCCCTTCCGAATCCAGGGAAAGGGCAATTTAGCTGCTTTCAGGCTGTTATCTGCAAATATTTGCACTTTCTGCTGCATAGAGTTTCTGTGAGGACTCAAGAAGTTGATGTATCTGAAGTGCTTTATAGCATTAAATTATTATATGAATGTTAGCTAGTATTTGCAAGGGGCCAGGTGGAAAATACAGAGAACAGAGACATTAGGGTTCTAGCTGTCATTCCAGACTTATTTTGCACAGGTCAGTTCCCCTTTGTCTACCTTACTCCTGCCATCTGTAAAATACAAATGATACTCTCCCCCTTTGTTTCACATGGATTTTATGAGGATTAATGAGATTTAAGCCAATGAAGAATTATGCAGTCACTCATCAGTAATAGTTCTAAGGCTAGGCAAGGTAGGAATCCACTTTGGGTGCTATGCAATGTGAGGCAGGGGAGGAGAAGATCACAGAAAGAAGATGGAATACTTTTTATATGACATTTTATGTGCAAATATTTTAAATGCCAGAAATGTCTACTTTCTGAGGCATGAAGGTATTTATTTTATGTTAAGTAGAATTGTACAAGTTACAGTGAAAGACCAAAGCCCCCAGGGATCAGTCATGCACTTCTTAGGCATACAACAATGAAGAACACTAGGCTTTATAAAGAATTCTTTATCAAATAACACCCAATTGAAATGAGGTGACAGATATTTCTGCAAATGATGCTTTGTTGTAATGTCCTTTTATGTGTGGGAAGAAAAAAATAAAGAATTCAATGGAGTGTTATGAGTACAGACCTTGCTAATCACTGGATAGCACACAGGAAGCATATTCATTTCAATGATGTAACAAATGACTTTGTTGGATGGTGATCATTATTAAATTGCATTTATCTTTGTACGAATTAATGATTTTATTGTCCCATTACTGCTTCACTGTGTCACTGGAAGACTTCAATCAGAAGATTTTAATTAGGGTAGCCTCACTTATCACCAACGTCATAGACCATGTTCCTACTTCAGGTGGGGATGGGACTGAAGGACCTCTGAGGTCTCTCCTACCTCTAGGATTCTATTATGCCAATCTATAGCAGTCGCCATGTTCACTAGCAACCACAAGAAGGAAACAGGGGGTCAGGTAGTGTTTTTAAAACAGCCTGCCTATTTGATTCGAGGTGTGCCTTGACTTAACTTTTTATTTTTTAATTTTTTTAATTTTTCAAGTCTTGTCATTGTTTTATAACTTCTTACATACAATTTTCATGTGTTCATCATTGTGAATATCCAAATATTTAATATTTTTCACTATTCTAAATGTGATCTTTGTTGATTTTTCTGGTTATTGCTGCTATATAGCATGAACAAATTTGTACATTTTATCCTATAACCTGTTAATCTGTTCTACTAATTGGTCATTAATAAAAATCTCTTAACTTTTCTAGGTTTATGATATCACTCAGGGATATGTCTCTTCCTTTCCTATATTTTCCCCTCCAATTTCTTTTTCATATGTTATTTTAATTGCTAGTTTTTCTAGTACTTTGTTCAATTTAACTTTAAAACATGAAAAAATGGTCATAGATTCAAAACTGGAAGGGACCTTAGAAGTCATCGAGTCCAACCCCTTCATTACATAGATGAGGAAACAGGCCCACAATACTTAAATTACAAATAGTAAGCAGAAGAGCCAGGATCCAACCTCTGAATTCAAATTCCATCAATTTTTTCTACTACGACACAATGATCTTTTCAGTAAAGCCCTAACAGTCAACTTAATTGAATCTTTCCACAAAATCACCTGAAATTGGGAGAACAGAGACCAAATCCACATCTTCAAATGAAGTTGATTTCAACCAGAGAACCCTTGTCAGACAGAGAATCATGAGAGTAAGTTTTGTAGAATCCTAATCTCTGTGCACTACGGTTAGGTTACCCAGCTGACCAAAATCCACACCTGGAAGTACAATTTGAAGATAGAGGAATCAATAGAAATTTCCTATATTTATATGCGTTCCTTTTGGCTTCAAAGAGCAGAACTAGAAGCAATGGGTAGACATTTTAAACCAGCATGTTTAAGCTTGAGTAAAGGAATTTTTTTTTTAAGATTGACTCTATTTTGCTCAGTTTTGGAAGCACAGTGGCCAGTCACAGGCCCAATCCCACTGCTGATGAATCTAAAAGGTTTGATCCACTTTATGTGCAACCAGTTTGCCCCTCCTTACCATATTGGTGTGAGACTCAGTGTGGACTCAGCCCACTGCAGCTCAGAACTCTTGAGTTCAAGGGATCCACAAGCCTCAGCTTCTCAGGTAGCAAGAATCAAGAATCACAGGTGTGCTCTACCACATCTGACTGGGAAAAAAAAAAAACAAAAACCCAAAACTTTTAATACAATGGAGCCTTTGGAACATACCCAGATATTGTATCATGGGACTGGGTGAGGGGCTTGCTTTGGCATGCCCAGATCTTTTAAGATGGAGTTACTCTTCATCTACCAAATACATAAATACATGAGTTATGGCCTTGTTTGATTGACCACTTAACTGGAATTGGCTGAAGCTTTAAAACTGATGGAAAGAAGAAGAAGAAGAAGAAGAAGAAGGAGGAGGAGGAGGAGGAGGAGGAGGAGGAGGAGGAGGAGGAGGAGGAGGAGGAAAAACAAAAAAAAAACTGATGAAATTGAAATGTCTCTTCTGCAACTTTTTTTTTTGGCTTGAAAGTGCTCTTTCTTGCTATGTCCAGAGGGTGAAGATCACAGTTCATCCACAGCAGGGGCACCGCCATGAAGTGAACCAGTGAGAAGGGAAGGATATCCTTCTTCTCGCTCTCATTCTCTTTTACCCCAGCTCTGAGAAATAGGCCTGGGGGTGTTTTTTTTTCTTTCTGTTGTGTCATTTGCCTTTCTCAGTTTCAAATGCCCAACCTCTCTGGGCCTTAACTTCCTCCAGTACAATGATGGGGTTGGACTCTATGACTTCTAAGGTCTCATCAAGCTCAAAAATCTATGAACTTATCCATGAACTCTGCTGTTTGTGATACTATTTCTAGAATCCCATGCTGCCCTTTACACATCTCCATGTGTGGGTCAGTAGCCTAGCACCTTTCCAAGACTGGTAACCAAGCTTTACCATGGTTCTCTCCCCAAAGTTTATGAGATCAACATTATTACTCCAGGACCTTCCCTCTAACTTCTACCAGAGCTTCCTGAGGACCTTATATCTGACCTATTAGAAGCTCAAGTAAGACTGAAAACCTATAGAGACTAATTAACTTCCTCATTGGTCCTCCAAGTTGAAAGGGACTCCAGAAATCATCTGATCTAAACTGTACCTAAATTGGAATCCCCCATAAAGCACCACAGAATTAACCTAAGATTTGTAAAGTATTTCAGAAGTCTCAACCTAGGCCATCCCCAAATTAGAATCCCTTCTACAATAACCTCAAAAAATAGTCATCCAGTGTCTCTAGTGATGAGGAATCGACTCCCTCCTAAGGTGATTCATTCTACCCCTGGGTATTTCTAATTGTGGGGAAGTTTTTCTTCATGCTGATCTGTCCTTTTGAGGTCTAGCTTCTAAACCTAGTCACTGGCTCCATCCCTTCACACAAGTCTCTAAGGGATTATCATTTCCTAGTTGATTCCCACTGATCCCCTTGAGGGTGGTCCATGGGTCATTTCCAGGTTGGTTCCCCTTTTCCCAGAATTCTGTATGACATGTCTGTAATACCCTAGTACTTAAAACTTACAATAATAACAAACTCTTTCCAAGTACAATAAAAGAAGGTCTGATTCATCACAAGGACCTTCAGATTCATTGTGAAACTTACAACTCCTATCTCCCTGAAAGGTTTTCTGTAGTTTGAGGGGCCAAATCAAAGACTTTGATCCTGAAACCTATCCCTGAGAAATCAACTAATTTCCCTTTCCCAATCCAAATCCTCCCATCATCTCCACCTCCTCATCAGCCACAAAAGATCTAATAGGACTGGATAGCAAGAGGGTGAAAGCCAGAGTTTCCCAGACACAGAAATGCGACAAAAAGCCACAGCAGCCACCAGGGCATTTTTTTTGCAGCTCTAGCAGGGTCAAGGTTCTTGTGGGTCTTACCAAATTTTGTCTCACAGATCAGTTTTTGGAATCCCAATTTTTTTTCAGAATGTTGACCTTTATAAACCAACAAAAAGGGGCACTTCCATATACACAAGTAGAAGGCAAAGAGAAAGTTGCATACGAAATGATAAATCTCTAGTGAAGAGTTTTAAATATATAATCCCTTTAAAGTATAAATAAATTCAACATGTTGCTTTCAAAACTGTTCAGCTTGTCTGTAATTCCTTCTGAGCTTTTTTCCTATCTCTTCCACTCTTTGGAATTTCCTAAACAACCTGTTTACAGAAGACCTCCATGAGAATGTGAACTCTTAAAGGGCAAGTGTTTTTGTTATCATTTGTGTCCCCATTACTGCACACAGTGACTGCATATAGTAAGTACTTAATGGATATTTGTTGACTGGCTCACCTCCAGGCTCAAGGGATCCTAGTAGTCATCAACAAGGCAGCTAGGTGGAACAGTGGATAGAGTACCAGCCTGGAGTCAGGGAGACTCGTCTTCCTGAGTTCAGATCTGGTCTCAGACACTTACTAGCTGTGTCAGCCTGAGCAGGTCACTTAACCCTCTTGGCCTCAGTTTTCTCATCTGTAAAATGAGCTGGAGAAGGAAATGGCAAACCCCTTCAGTATCTTTGCCAAGAAAACCCCAAGTGGGGCCACAAAGAATTGGACACAACTGAAAATGACTGAACAACAATAACAGTAGTTATCAATGTTTACACAGACCAGAAAGGAACAATTTTTTTTTTCCCTCAACTCCTTTCCCTTTTCCTCCATCCTTCCAAAGAAGAGAAGTTTCATCCAAACTTAACTTGCAAAGATTTTTTAATAGACTTGTAATCAATAACATTATCATTCTGACTCCTTCCTTGTTTGTTCACCAGGGGTTCGGGGGTTATCCTGTATATCAGTTAAGAGGTTTGGACTATTCTTGCTTTGCTATAGAACACTAAAAACTTTAGATCCCCTCTTGGTTTTCTGCCAAGATACACTGTATTTAAGAAGACTTTTGAAATTCCCCATGGCATTATCTTTGTAATGCTTTAGATATTTGCTTATTCTTCCCACAGGAAACTTTAAGCTGAGATTTTTATTGCCAAATCAATCATTTTTTTTCCCAGATCCTCCATCTTCAGTGAATTCTTCTGCAGCTCATGATAGGAAGTCGCTGTTGCGGTTTGCCATGTCATTACTGTGTATGACAATCATTTGCACCTTGTGTTTTGATATAGCTCAGAGAGTCCTCTCGCTGGCTCCATAAATTTCAGTTATTGCCTCCTTCGGGGCTAGAGAAGGGCAAATGTCCCTATTTTCAAAAAAGGAAAGAGAATGGAGTGTGCAAACCATAGAACGGCGAGCTTAACTGAGATCCCTGGCAAAATTTCAACATGCATCATTAAAGAGGTGGTAACTGAACATCTTTAAAAGGAAGCTTTGATCACAAAGAGCTAAGACGGTTTCATCAAGGAAAGGTCATGACACATTAATCTCATTTCCTGCGGTTTTTGTTTGTTTGTTTTGGGGCTGCTTGACTGGTAGATCAAGCGGGTGATGTAGGTATAGTCGATTTAGAGTTTAGGAAATCATTTCATAAAATATTTCATCTTATTCATGCGAGGGAGACAGAGATAGAGAAAAAGAGAAAAGCTAAATCACAGTACAATTAGATGCATTACAAAGTGGTTATATTGCCAGACCCAAACGATAGTCATGAATGATTATTTGTTCCTGTGGAAGCAGGTCTGTAGTGGAATGTCCAAGGGATTTATTGAATCAACAAGCATTTATTAATGCTTACTATATACCAGACAGGCAGCTAGGTGGTCCATTAGATAGAGCATGAGCCTGGAGTCAGAAAGATTCATCTTTGTGAGTTCAAATTACACTTGAGTTGAAATCAATACCCCATCCCTCCACCCCCCAAAATACACAGTTGTACATATGCACTTAGGAGAGTATCTGGTGTGTGTTGCTGTTGTTAAGTTCTTTTTCAGTAGTGTCTGAATTCTTCATAACCCTGTTTGGGGTTTTCTTGACAAAGATACTGGAGTGGGTTGTCATTTCCTTCTCCAGCTCGTTTTATAGATGAGGAAACTGAGGCAAACAGGGTTAAGTGACTTTCCCAGAATCACACACCTAGTAAGTATCTGAGGTCAGATCTGAACTGACATCTTCCTGCCTCCAAGCCCAGGGCTCTATTCATTGTGCCACCAAGTTGCCTCACCTAGAATAACGCACATAGTAAGCACTTAATATATGCTTCTTGAATTGAACTTCACAAATGTAAAATGAATGAAGAGTAACTGCTACATAGTAGTTAATGTGAAAAAATGGTATGTTTGTATGTAGATATGTAGGAAAAGACAGGATTATATTGTTGTTCAGTTGTTTCAGTTATGTCTGACTCTTTGTGACCCCATTTGGGGATTTCTTGGCAAAGATGCCGAGGTGGTTTACTATTTCTTCTTCCGCTCATTTTACAGATAAAGAAACTGAGGCCAAGAGGGTTAAATGACTTGCCAGTAAGTGTCTGAAGCTGGATTTGTTAGGCCCTGCCACCAGGCTTGGTTTCGCTCTTGTGTCTTCTACTCCCAGTTTATTTGCATGGTAGAACAAGAAAGGGTTTTGGAATCAAGAAACTGGAGAACTTCAGATCCCACAAGCCTTTGGCAGTCTGATAGAAGAGTAGCCTCAAAAGAGATTGTGATTAGGTGGAGTTTAGCCATTAGAAAATTAAACAGGGCAGCTCAGTGAGTAGAGCTCTGGCCCTGGAGTCAGGAGGACCTGAGTTCAAATGCAGCCTCAGACACTTGACAGACTTACTAGCTGTGTGACCTTGGGCAAGTCACTTAACCCCAATTGCCCTGCCTTTCCCCCTCCAAAAAAAAAAAATTAAAAAGAAAAAGAAAATTAAACAGGGAGTTATATGAACTTTATGACTTTAAGTAAGACAAAGATTCCTGAGAGAATCCCTACCCTTGTTGATCAGTAAATACTGGTCAAAAGAAAGATTTAAAGCTGAGATCACTGTTTAGCTAGGATGGTTCTATATTCCAAACACCTTGGCTGTGACTTTGGTAGACAAGGAAGAATACATTAATGATTGGATCCTTGGGGGATTCCTGGGGGCTGGGCTGATGTCATACTTTTCACCTATTCCAAAACGACAGGGGTGATAGTTTTGGGGAAGGGGAAATGTGCCATACCAAGGAGCTACTTATCTCCTCCCACCCCAACCCACCCCCCCAAATTCCATGAAAGGCTAATTCTTGGCATTTGAGTGAGATGATTTAGAAGCCTTTTTGCAGTAGGCCACCAACTGAACCCAGTGCCTAAAGACTGAAACCCGAGATAGTTTCCTTCATAGAGGCCTCTGTTGCCCTTAGCTGACTAAAATCCATAAGGTTATTTTCCATAAATCCTAAAAGTCATCACATGGACAAGTTCTATCAGTAATTTAGAAGATAATGTATCTGTCCCAGAGATCTTGGACTCATCTAGGATTCATTGGACTATTCTTACTATCTTGGGTTTCAATGGGACCATTTTACTTCTATCCTTAACAGACCTCAATGGAACCTCATCTAGTTATTTAACTTCTCTATGTCTCAGACAACTGTAAGGCTATAAATTGTTAAAAAAAAAAAAAAAAAAAGTGCCTCTTTGCAAGGGTGGGAAGAGTTTCCTCCATAGGAACTCCAAATGTGAATGAAAACCACAGGTCTGGAATTCAAAATGTGTGCGCATATATAATATATATTTTCCAGCTGCTGTTGGATACTGAATGACAAGGAAATTTATATATCTTATTTATACATATATTTGACCAGCCTTATTCTAGTAACAAATTAGCAAAAGGTAGTAAATGAATTACACAAGGTGCATTGTACTTGAATAGAATTTAAAATAAGTAGACCTAAATAGCTCATTGTAGGAAAAATGAAGGCAGGAATTCAACACCATATATTAGGATGTGAGGCGAGAGCAGGAAGTCACTTTGGCCAACGGCTTGTTAACACCTCCTCCACAGGCTACATCCTTACACAGGAGGCATTCAAGGCAGATTTTAAAGAGCAGACAGGGTCCCTCAAGGAGTTTACTGTCTATCTGAGGGTCTTCTCTAGTGGTCAGCCTAAGGCATATTTCCTGGGAAAGCAGTTAGGTCAGTGAAAGCCTTTGTATAAGCTCAAAAAGAAAGACAAGCATTGTGTCTCCTTTCTATTGGCAGCCTCCTACAGACATCTCTTTGGACTTCTTTCCTGTCATCCCAGGACATAAAATACCTCAAATGATTTTTTACCTCAGTCTGTTTATTTTCTTTGCTTTTAGGAAAGGCAGAATATAAGAATTCAACTAGAATAAGCGGGCCATCCGCTGGGCTCAACTGTACAGGGGGTCAAACTCATCCATTAGAGGAGGCCATGATTAGTTATTATGAGAGTTCATTAAATGATTGAAAGAATTACCCAAGAGATGGGGGGCTATGTGACCTCAGATTATTTGAAGGAAAAGTGATTTTTGCTATTTTTAATATTTTATTCATGCTCTTTTTTTAAAATTATTGTCACCTCCCAATGAGTCTCTCACCCCCCTTGTACTAAAATGTACAATCAAGGAAAAACAAATCAACCCATTAGGAACATCTGAAAATACATTTCTCATTCCATATCTACTATCCACCACCTCTCTAGAAAAAAAGTGGAATGCACATATCATCTATTTTTTTTCATAACTATGCAAGTTGTGAATTCTCTGAAACATTCAACTTTGCAAAGCAGTTGTTTCAAAATATACACCAAACAAGGACATAGATTAGAGATATGATGTGATGCAGAGCAGAGTATTCAATCAGAAGACCTGGATTCGAGTCCTACCAAGCTTTGAAAGCTGCTTCCCCTCTCAAGTTTTGGTTCTCTCATCTGTAAAATGAAGATTGAATTTGGTGTAAGGCCATGCAGTGTAGTGGGTAGAGTGCTGGTCATGGGCTCAGAAAGTTCTAGGTTCAAGTACAACCTAGAATATATACCAGTTGTATGACCCTGGGTAAGTCACTTAACCTCTTAGTATCCACAAGCACAAAGACTTCAACAACAACAAAAATAAAAACAAAACTAGTAGCCAGCATTTATATAGGATTTAAGGCTTTCAAAGTACTCAACAACTCTTATTGCCTAAGCTGCAGAGAACGTGTCAATTTGGGTTGGTGAAGGAAGTTCCTTACCTGGAGTGCCCTAAAGGGATAAAATCACAAGTCTTGTTAAAAAAAAAAGTACTCTGACAACTCCAATATCCTAAGGTCCTTATTGTGTATGAGATAAGGTTATTTAACCTGCTGTGGAAACTATTATAATTTTAAATACAAAAATGTTTTCTAAATCAACTTTTAAATTCATGTTTATCCCCGTGGCATAACTCCGTGTCATGATTGCAGGTTTATAACTAGAAGGAAGGAGAGGAGAAGAAAGAATAAATGGCTGATTGGTTCAGAGCTGTTCCAGGTAGAGTTAGAAGGCAAAGTCAAAAAACCACACTTGATTACAAATATGCCACTGTGTTAGAGCAAGATAACTCCTAGAGACCAGGCTAGAGCAATTCTGACCTGACGAGGAAGGAAACTTCGGCAGGGTTACAGAGCTGGTGGCACAGTGATGTCCATTCCCCAGCCTCAAAGGCATGGAAAATACAGTTTACTAGACAGATTGTCAAGGAAATTGACCTCTGCATTAAAGCCATTCTTCATTCCAATAGGCCTTTTCTGTGTCCATTGGGCTAATGCAGACAGGGTGGGTATAGTGGAAAAGAGTGTTAGATTTAAATCCAGGAGATCTGGTTTCAAATCCTAGTTCTATCACTTGCTGGTATGTGACCACGACAGGCAAATCAATTATTTTTTCTGATCCTCAATTTCTTCCTCAGTAAAATGGATGTGATACTTTTACTAATTTCCTCAGAGGGTTGTTATTAGAAAAGTGTTTTGTAAACATCGACAAGGTATAGAAATGAGAATTATTTAGGGCAGCTAGATGGTGCAGTGAGTAGAGCACCGGTCCTGGAGTCAGGAGGATCTGAGTTCAAATGTGACCTCAGATACTTGACACACTTACTAGCTGTATGATCTTGGGCAAGTCACTTACCCTCAATTCCCCTGCCTTCCCCACCTCCAAAACAAAAAAAAATAGAATAATAATTATTACTGAGGGGCCACATAACGGAATGGATAATGAATTGGCATATGCATCAAGAAGACCTGGGTTCAAGTCTCTCCTTCTCGGTTGTCCCCAATGCCTGAAATTTACTCCCTTCTTATTCTCTGCCTCTTAGAATCCTTTGTTTCTTTCTTAAATGCAACTGAAGCACCATTTTCTCTCTCATTGCTATATACAAGAATGCCTACCAAGTCTTATGTTAATTTTTTTGTTTTTTTTGTCATCTTCATTTCAAATAAATATTTCCTTCCTCCCCTATTTAGAGAGAAAACTATTCCCGATTCCCCAAGCTCCTACTACCCTCACTGCAGAAATTAGGTTGTGTTTGGTTTGTAAATATTTCATATTAATCAATTTAGGTGTGTGTTGTTTACTCTGTTAGAATATGAGCTCCTTGAGGGCAGGGACAGGGATGTTTTATTTTTGCATCTCCAGAACAGCAAGTTGAAGGCAATTAACACATTCTTTTTCATTACAATGATGTAGTCTTAGACCTTTTCATACCCCGTCCTGCATTTTGGTAGAGGAATTTTCTTGACCAAGAATTCCCTATACCAATGAAACCATAAATTTTGTTTAAAATACATACATACATATATGTGTGTGTGTATATACCCTATATATACACAATATATATACCCTATATATACCACATAGCAAGAAATCAGTGTTGGAAAAATTACATATATATGTACATACATATATACATAATTTTAATATACATATGTATGTAATTTTTATATACATGTATATATGTAATTTTTCCAACACTGATTTCTTGCTACATGGTCAGGGCTTCAACTGACCTGAAGAGAATGTCTGCATTAAACTTATGAATGAGAATATATCATCAGGAAATTCAAGTATTTAGGAGCTCCTGCTGGATTCAGGGTCCATTTTCTAAATTTTCAAGTCATTTTGCCTTATTTTTTTTTGAAGCAAGTGTCTCGTAAAACCTCCTTGTTTCACTTCTAAAAATGTGGATTTGAATGTTACTGTGGTTTGGGCTATGCTCTGTTTACTGAAGATGTTCCACTTTCCATGGTTGCCATAGAGAGTGAGTGGATACTGTGCCTGGCTGGGAGTTAAAAGGTGGCCCTTTAAGAACCCTCTAAATGAGGTATTGTGAGCTATCCAAGCCACTTCCCTTCCATTCCCTTTGAAACATGCAAGTCTAGAATACATGGAAATGTTGGTGTTTATTCTGAAGTATTTTTCCTGCCCTGATTCTACCGCATGCCTCACTGTGCATAATTCAGTTATTAAAGCAGATACTATAGACAAATAAAAGCATGGATTTGGAATCTGATGAAATGAAAGCTTGTTTTTATTTAATTTTTATCAATAGCTGTTAGATATCTTGAGCAAGGCAATCTGCCACTTCCTCTCTCCCTAAAAAACATGGACAAGTGAGTGAGTCACCCAGTGCTTTAAGGTTTACAAAGCGCATTAAATATATGATCTCATTTTATTTTAAAAACAAACCTAGGAGTTTATTATTATTATAAGCTAGAGGTTATTATTATCCCAAGTTTGCAGATGAGGAAACTAAGGCTGAAAAAGGTTAAGTGATTAAAAATTCCTAGGTAGAAAATGTCATATTTAATGCTATGTAGTATTTACATTTCCATTCATTAACCACAACTTCACTGACATATACAAGGAGACCTAACAAGTCTGCTTTATTTTTAATTTTTTTCAATTTTTCTGTCCTATTCATTTCCAGATAAACATCTCCTTCTTGCCCTACTCAGAGAGTCATCCCTTGTAACAGATATACATAAATAGTAGATAGATGAATGAATAAATAAAACTGAAAGAGAACAAAAAAGCATTTCAGCAAAACCCACCAACACATCAACCAAGTTTGACAGTCTATGCACTGTTTAATACCCTTGGTCCCCACCTCTGCAAAGAAGGGAGGAAAGAGAAGCCTTCTTGGAAATGTCATTTATAAAGTGATTGTTTGTATGTACTGATGTGAAGGGCAGTAAGGCGAAAAGGGAAAACAATACGCACAAGGGCTATAGGAACAGAAAGAACAAGAAGAAAAATGAAACAATTAGAACTTGGGTCTTTGAAATAATAACAAACAAGCCTAGCCCCAGAAGATCCTTCTCTGCAGAGGCAGCAGGGGGCCACGGGTTTAAAACACCGCATACAGCTAGGTTAGGGTGAATAATGAATCCCAGTGAAGCGGTCACTTTATTCAAATTCACATTCCGTATTTTAACTGTGCTAGAAATGATTACCGTATTTTACATATAATTATGCCTCAAATAGTGTGAATTGGGCTAATGGAACCACTTCACATTAATTGGGACTCGATATAACGCAAGATTCTTTTGACAAGTTGGTTAGTATTGCTGAATTTTTTTACCCTCCTCTTTTACAAGACATGATGGCATAGCCAATAGACTGAATTCAGGAAGATTCACCTTCCTAAGTTCAAATACAGCCTCAGACATTTACTAGCTGTGTGACCCTGGGCAAGTCACTTAACCCAGTTTGTCTCAGTTTCCTCATCTGCAAAATGACCTGGAGAAGAAAATGGCAAACCTTTCCAGTACCTCTGCCAAGAAAACCCCAAATGGAGCTCAGCTGAAACAACTGGACAGCAACAGTTATGGGAGGGGTTAGGAGGAGAGAAAATTAATATAAATTAATATAAAATCAAAATATATCAATGCAATTTATTTTAAAAAGAAAGATTTTTTTCCCCCCTTTATGATTCTAAAGCCAGATGCTCTGCATTTTGTGACATCAATCTAGGTTTCAGATCTATGTTAAAAATCAGTTCAAAGCATATACTTCTTAGTAGGAAACTTCAGAATTCAAAGATGGCTATGTCAAGGGTAGGCCAGTTTGGATACAAGGCTTCCTTTACCTTCTAGTATTCAAAAGGAAAAAGGAAAGAGACCTGACTGATCACCTAGCCCAATACTTTGATACTGAAAGAAATTGAAGGGTAATGAAGACAGTAAGTAGCAGAGAAAGAAAGCAAAGTAATATGGGACTGCCTCTCTATAGAGAGCTTCAATATATTCTTTGCTTGTTTATAAAATGATATTAAAACTCTGAAAAAAAAATGTAAAACAATTATGGACTACATGTGTCTGATGAAATGGCCCTGTTCAGATGTTGGAGGCATAAGGGTGAATGGTGAGAATACATTGACATTCAGACAGCATGGGTTTCTATTAGACATTATAGCAACAATGTGCAGTTTGTGGAGGTATGCTTGTAGAGTGTCCAGATGGAGTTGATGATTTGTGGCTCTGGGATTAGCGGCTAATGGGTTCCCAACTGAGAGCAAGAGAAAATTGTTTGCTTCCTACAGGTCCTCGGTTGTGTCTGTCAGCTTAGCTTGACCAATAGGACCAGGCCACCTGGCAACACAGATTCAGAATAAAAGGCAAATCAGCCTGAGGAAGTGTAACAACAATGTAGCTTGCCTCTACTGTGGCTGTGTAAAACCAACAACACCAGCACACAAAAAAGCTGCCAGCACAGGTTCTTTGATCTGCTTTTCTAAGGAAAGCAACTTTAAGGGGTTAACAGTCTCACTTTAATCAAACATACATATATCATTCACTTAGTTCAGCACTCTGAACTTCAGAGCAAATACAAACAGAAATTACAAACAGAGACAATATAAACAGACCAACTAACACGCAGAGATCAACAGACAGGCCTCTTATCTGTCTGACCAAATCACAATGGTTAGCAGAGAGAGAGGCACCAACCTCTGGGTTTTCAAAGCCGGGGTCTCTAGTGGCTATACAGAGTCTCATTTGGTCAAATCACAGTGAGAGAGAGCCCCAAAACAAAATCCCACCCTCAGAGCTCTTATACCCTGTTCAGTCTACTTCGCAAAAAGGTGTGGGGCATGAGGTCTGGGACTTTCCTGTTTCTTAATCAAGTCAAAAACTCTTGATTCAATCAAAGAAACAAAAGAAAACAAAAAGTCCTCTTTGCTTGCCATTACATCTGAAAGGCAAGACTCATCAAAGGTACTTGATTACCTTAGCATTCTAAAAGAGAAAACAAAAAAGTCCCATCCTAATTACCATAACAGGAAGCAGACATGGAGAATCAGAACTGGGGATTCCATCCCTGGCCAGGCCACATAGGCTTTTGCACGTAATAAGTGATAAATGTCATAAGTAGATCACAAGTGAACTGGGCAAAAGATTGTAGAATGTATTTCAGGGGACAGGTTACCACAGAGGCATGGGTCAAAATTTGCAGTCCTACAGAGAAAGAGAAGATGGCAGAAGTCCCAAACTTGAGAGGTGGTAGTTTTGAGGGCCAAATAGGAAAGAGTAGTTTTTGCCTGGATTTATTATTTTTTAGGGGAGGAGGGAGGGGAGAGGGTTAAGACAGGTTTTTTCCAGGCTTTTAACAATGGGCTGCCAAAATGACTCAGCTGAGAAGAAAAAAGCAGAAGAAAAACAACCATTTAGGCCCAGCTTAATATATGCCACACTAAGGGGTAAGAAAAAAAGATTCTGAAAAATTGAAAAGATAAACTCCTGACAGCCAATTTAATAGTCATGAAACTAGGACCAGTTATTATCAATAGAAGTTAAGCTCAAGATCCAGTCTGATAAGAAGTCTTAGAACAGAGGGTGCTAAAGATAGCAGGCAAACATCTTGTATCTTATAGATACTATAACAATAAGATCCATTCAAATAGCCATTTAAAAAATCTGGCCTCAGACATTTACTAGCTGGGTGACCCTAGGCACTTAATCCTGTTTGCCTCAGTTTCTCATCTGTAAAGTGAGCTGGAGAAGGAAAAGGCAAACCACTCCAGTATCTTTACCAATGAAACTCCAAATACAGTCATGAAGAGTGGGACAGGACTGAAAAAACAACTGTTTTAGTTGCAAAGTACTTTTCATAGATTATCTCAATTCATCTTCACAATACACTTGTGAGATAGGTACCGTTATTATCCTCCATTTATAGATACAGAAACTGAGTCTAGGAAAGGTATTGGATCATAATATTTAAAGATGAAAGGGACCTTAGAAATCATCTAATTTGCCCTATAATTTTACAGATGAAGAAATGGAGGCTAGAAGGTCAGGTGAGCTAGAAGGTCAGGTGACTTGCCATAGGTGGCATCACCACCAGAAGTGGGAATTCAGTGCTTTTTCTACATTCATGAATTGTAAGCATTTTCATCAGGTATTCTCCTTTCCCCTGCTTCTGTCCTCCATTAGAGGGTCTTCGGTACAGTTTCATAATAAATCATCTTTACTTGCCTAAAATGTTGATGAAGCGTTACCAGATAACAGTTGAACGTGTGAGATGGTAGAAATTCTCTAGCCTCCTTTATACAAGAGGTTGAGGACTCTGGTAAGCAGAAAGAAAGGGAACCTTGATTCTTGAAGGGGGAGACTGAATTAAGACCTAGACTTGGTGGTGTAAAAACAAACAACAACGCCCCCCCCCAAAAAAAAACACAACAAAAACTAGGACAGTGACAGGGTAGCGGGTACACTTCATGGCATCAAACAAATGTAGGGAATAGTTATGGACTATTAGTAGAAAATTTTTATTTTATTATAGGAAAAAAATTACTATTTTTTTCTAGAAAGGCTGCCCCTCCTTCTAACTTTTTTGTACTCACTAATGGAACAACCAATTTACCTAGGCACTTATATTTCTATTCAATTTGTCATTTGCTAACAGCCTCCTAAGTGTTCTAGGAATACTCCAATACTTATGTATTCATGTGGATGGTCCATCCAAAAAGGCAGGTCTAAACCAATCCATGCCTACCCATCTCATGTAACCCTTTTCTATACCCTTCTTTTAAGTGTGAGGGAGCTCCTTTATTTCTCTTGACGTTGTAAGGACATGGAAGGAATAAGCAGGTAGTCCTTCGGTCAGCCATTGTTCTTCCTATGTGACTGGCCCATCTTCTATTTTAGTCATTTATTTATTGGATAATATTCTTTACACAAGAGAGGTCAAACACATGGCCTGGGCTGCATATGGCCCACAATAATCCCATGAGGGTGGAAGCAGATTAAAATGTAATTGCGAAATATTTAACAAAATAAATAAAAATACAATAAAACAATGTAAAATAAAATGTAACATTACATTTTAAAATTAAGTCAGCATGATGCCCACAAGAATTTTTATGTACAGATTAGTGGTCCTTGTTTCTATTTGAGTTTGACGTCACTGCTTTATACCACTTCTCATTCACAATTCCTTATTTTTAATGTGTTACAATCTGTTCACATTTACCATGCACTTCTCTAATGCCCTTTAAATGGCACTAAACTTTTGTTTTCTAGAGATGCAATATTCCCTGACTCACAGTCATATGCCACAAGAAGAATATTGGTACTGAATGATACAAAGACAAAATGAAAGCAAGTCTTCAAGCAACATATTCCATTGGAAAACTTGGCATTATCCTTAACTTTTCCTGTTTTACTATCATGCCTCATTTTATATCTGATCATTTATTATCTAATTGCTTCTACTTCCTAAATCACAATCACGTCTATCACCTCTTCTTTATTCCCATTGCTACCCCAGTACAGGCCTTGATAGCGACCATCCAGAAATGTTTCTGTAGCATACTAGCCAGCCTTCCCACCTTCATTATATCAATCTACAATTCCAAACCACCCACCATACAGCTGCCACATTAGTCTACCTACTAGGTCCTGGCTTGCTGTGCAACTTGGGGTACAAAAAATTCATGACAGCACATGGAGTGGATAGAAAATGATTTGTGAACTTAACTGATGATAAAACATATCATATCATTCTTCTGCTCTAAATTTTCAAAGGCTTCCTATTGCCTACCAAATAAAATCTGATTCAATTTAATAAGCATTGTTTTGATATGTAATTGGGGAAAAATGAAATAGTATATAAAATACATTTAAAAATCTAATAAGTATTTATTAAGTGCCCACCATGTGAGAAGTACAATATTAAGCACTTAGAAAATATCTGTTCATCAAAGATTTGTAATTTCAATGGCTTGGAAACTCCCTCCACTAAAGTCAATCACAATCTATGATTTTTCTTTAAAGGTATGTTTAGAACTAGCATAAACTCATCTTGCTTTTTAAAGGTGCACTTTAATATCATCAGCCACCCTTACTCCAGAAGTTAGGTTAGTAGATAACTCTTAGGGAGTTACCTGAGGCTCAGAAAGGACAAAGAGGTAACACAGGTAAGTGTCCCTCATGTTTCAAATCTGGGTTTTCCTGACTCAGAATCTACCATTCTGTTCACTAGAGACAATGCCACTTTAGACACTGGTAGAACAAAGACACAAATGAAAAACAATGAACCTTAAATACAAACTCCTTTCTGTAACACAAGGCTCTCCACATTCTGGCTCCATCTCATTTTATCAGTATTATGTTATTTATATACACCATACCATTCTAAATGGACAAGACTCTAGATTTCTGTGCCCCACCCCCAGGCCCTACACCTGGAAGACTCTCTGCCCCACCCCATTTCTTCCTATCAAAACCCTTCCCATCTTTTAAGGTCTAGTTGGAAAGTAGCCTCTTCCATGGGACTTTCTCTGATGCACTTGGTCAGCAATAATCTTTCCTCATTCAGTCCTCACATGGCACTTGGATTAAACCTCTTTCTTCATGTTGCTTATCTTAGAAAACTTCATATTCAGTGTGTGTGTGTGTGTGTGTATAGCAGACCTATAATTTCCACAAGGGAGGGAACTCTTGGTATAAAAACTCCCTCCACTTTTACAGATAGGTGACCTGTCTCTAACTTCCAGTATTGATGTTGTATCTAAGGCATTTATTGAGAGGGCAAGTGACTTACTGATGGCCATGCCATTTCTGTGTATCCAAGGGAGTATTTGAATCCAAGTCTTCCTAATTCCAAGCCCAAGCCTCTATCTACTACACTATACTGCAGCTCTCATTAGATATCTCATGTCTGATAGCTCTTTGCACAGTGCTCATAACAAATGCTTTCTCATTCATTCATTCCCTTGCTGGAGACACGAAGTGATGTAATTCAGTGGTGTCAAACTCAAATAGAAAAGGGAGCCACTAAACCATACATAAGAATCCTTGCAGACTGCACATTGACTTAGAAAACCATGCATGTTTATGTATTTCTTTTTTTCATTAATATATCAACACAATAAAGTAAAAAAGGAACTATGTTTTAATCCTGTTTGGGCCACAGCTGGGTAGTGTTATGGGCTACAGGAGGCCTTTGGGCTTCGTGTTTGACATCTTTGACTGAGAACTGGTCATGTAGCCCAGAAGACCAGAGCTCTAATACCGCCCCTCACCCCCTTTCCAACATATACTAACTGCATGGTGGCAAATCCCTTAAACTCTGACTGCTCTAGGCACTTTCTAAGACTAAGTTGCAGACAAGGTATCAATCTGCATTGGTAAAGGGAGTTTCCTCATTGGGAATTATCCATAGCAATGTAATCATAGGTCCAGTTGCTGTTCCTACCCCCTATCTTTCCTAACACTGCACTGTGCACATAATAGGCAACATATGTCCATCGATATTGAATAGGTTGTTGGCAACAAGACTATCCTGGTCCCCAAACATAGGCTCTTTTTAGATTCCATAAATCCAACAGTTAGTCTATTCTCTTAGGGAGAAGGGGTAAGTAGTGATTACGGCCTACATTGAAAAAGAAGCAGAAAAATAATTTTCTTTTTTTCTGAATTTCCCTCTATAACAGATCTCTAGCCTATTGACATTGAAGAACTGCAGGATGCTTTAGCTAACTGGAAGATACTCACTTTATACACAGCAACTGTTATTCCAAAGGGGTTTTTTCTTTCAGAAAGTCTATCTCCATAAGGAGGTTGACGGTAAGTACTCGCAGATGGTGAAAGAGGAACAAAAGAGGTCAGCAGATTTTCCCAAAGTCACTTGACAAGTAAATGACAGAGCCAGGACTAGACTGCAGAGGATGAATCCTCAATGACTTCCAGGCACTGAAACCATTTACAGGAGGGAATTATTTAAGTGAATCTGCCATACTCCTGTTGTGGATTCCAACTGGGGGAAAAAAATGAAAGAAAAACTTGGCAGGAAATTTTATCCTATTTCTCAATGCTCAGGGGGAACAAATAACTGCAGAATTTCATAATATCATTTCTATTCTATTGTTCCTCTCTCCTTCCCTTCCCATTATGGAAGAACCATTTCATTCACACTTCCAGGGCTGGTTTCAATACTGAACTTCTTCACTGCAAAATGATGGTCACCAGTTTGGAGATAGTAGGGAAATGTCATCAGGTTCTATACTTGGCTGGATTCAAAGTGCTGTTGTTTCTAGATGGCACAAAGGATTATAGATCAGAAGTTACCTAGTCAAACCCTCTCATTTGACAAAAGAGGAAATTGATGCCCACAGAGGTCAGGTAACTTGCCCAAGGTCACTCGGGTAGTAAGTGGCTAAGCTAGGATTTCTACATAGGTCCTCTGACTCCAAATCATACTTTCCACTGTATCACATGGCCTCTAAGAAGACGTTTCTGATTTGGTCAGTTAAGTTCACAAATCATTTTCTATCCACTCTCATGTACTGTCATGAACTTTTTGTATCCCAAGTTGTGCAGCAAGCCAGGACCTAGTGCTTTCCAATTATTAGCTGTTCTGATTGCATCAGTAATTTACTTCTTATTCAGATAGCCTAGGAGTTGAAATTCCCATGATGCCATCTGTCCAGGTTTTCTCTTCTCAAAACCAATGATAGTATTTCAGTGGTATGGTGTTTAGGATTCTCCCAAATACTAACTTCAAATGCCCAAACCTCTCCAATCTTTAATTATTTTATTTTGCTTTTTGCTATGAGAAGCCCTGGTAGTTTTCCTTTTATTGATTTGGAAATCATCTTACTTCCCTGCTCCCTCCCCACCATGCCCTCATTATACTTAATTTCTTTTTTGAGAAAGGTTACAGAGATACAAACTGCTAATTTATTTGTGCCCGGTAGAGAAATCTACCTAATGTTATTCATTTAATTCATTCAGGACTGTTTATGAAGATTACCCAGTCAGCTATTTTGACTGGCAATGGATCTGTACAGAGGATTCAGAGGAAGCAACATCCCAACCTCTATGGAATTATAAATATCCACAGGTGTTTTGTTTTAGGAAAGTCATTCAAAGACACTGGGCAGAGTCCCTGTGATGATCTTATGAGGCAGCCAAGTGGTATGGCGGATAGAGTACCTGACCTAGAGTCAGGAACCCCTGGATTCAAATCCAGCCTCAGACACTTACTAGCTGTGTGACCCAGGGCAAGTCACTTAACCTCTGCCTCAGTTTTCTCATCTGTAAAATAGGGATAAGAATAGCACACCTCCCAGGGTTGTTGTGAGGATCAAATGAAATAATAATTGTAAAGTGTTTAGCATAGTACCAGGCTAAGTAAGTGCTATATAAATGTTGGCTAATCTAAGTAAAAGTAAAGCATATGTAGATGCTTTGTTGATTTATCAGAAGGCATGAGACAGTCTGGACTAGTTCTGACCAAGATGAGTTGGTTGGTGAAGAAAATCTCCAGGGGGAGAAGAGACCATGACATCTTCTCATCAGAAAATCAAGCAGGGGCTTAGTCCCTGAGACCAGTCAGACATGAGCCCCATAAAGCCAATTTCAAAACATTCAGAGGAATGACAGCATTATCCCATGGCCTGAGACTCTGGCTCAAGGGGGATGACAAGCTTTCATAAACAAATTCTAAAAATAAAATCATGAATGGGAAAAAAGAGACAGCAACAACCAAAGAGAACAGCGTGGTTCCCCACAAGGCCCCCGCTGAGCTCAGATCTTAAAAGGACAAGTACAGCAAACTGTAAGGAGGGACGTATCACCAAGGCCAAATACAGATGGGAGGCACAGACCTCTAAGAATAATGTCAGCTAGGTTAAAGCTCAGAAAAAGCTAAAGCTCGTGAAAAATGCCAAGGACAACACATTTCACTCCCACAACTTCCCTACACAAACTCTCTAGACTGAACTTGTCCCTGTGCCTCTCATATATTGTATGCATTCCTGCCTCCCCCCTTGACATTCTCCTTGCATAGAACGCCGCCTTCCTCCTCTGCACCTTGCAGAATCCTACTCATCCTTTGGAGCCTAGCTGAAGTCCTGGATGCCTCCTCAGGAAAGTCTGTCATGGCTACCCATCAGCTGGACTCCTGGAGCAGTCATTTAGGAACTGGAGGAGACCTCAGGGGGTCATCTAGTCCACTCTATTCCCAGAACAGAGCCTAACCTGACTGATAAGTAGTTATCTATAGCCCCTGCTGAAGGACCTCTGAAGAGGAGGAGGAGGTATGCAATATCCCTTGAGGTACACCATTTTGGAACTCTTAAATTGTTAGAGAGTTTTTCCTGACATTGAAACTAAATCTACCTCTTTGCGACTTCCAACCTTGGCTTCAGGTTCTTTCTTCTTTTCAAATGCTTTAAAGATGGCTGTTGTGACCTCCCCCCCTCAATTTTCCTCTCCCCGCCCTCCCCCCCACATCTTCTCTTTTCCACACTAAAAATCTCAAGTTCTTTCAACTGCTCCTTGCATGACATTGAAAATTGGGAAAATCAAATTGATTTTGATTTGTTATTGATTCCACTCTGTATCACTGCTGACATTTTTGCACCTGCCCAAATCATTTTTCACTTGCCTCAGAGTTAAGTTTGGAAATTCGGCTTTCTTATAAATCACTCATTGTCTCTGAGCTAAGTTTAGAAGTTCAGATCTGAGCTGCCAATCACTGCTCTGGTCCCATATCAAAGAAATCTGCTATTCTTGAAGGATACAGGTGATGCTAGGGAATCTGGTCTTTTATCCAAGGTAGTCTGGTCCACTATGGCTAAACTGTCCTTGAAAGTGGACTCAAACAATGAGCATTTCTTAGGGACAGAATGGAGGGAGGGGTTGTTGCTAGCTCCTCGCTCCTAATTTCCAGCCAATTATATTGTTTCTTATGCCTGTAATACTTCATACTGTGTAACCAATCACATTGTTTTCCCATCTATGATGCTGCAGGTTTTATAGTCAATCATACTGTTTTCCATCTATAATGCTACTTTCTAGTTTTTGGGTGCTCTGCCTTTTAATGACTTGTCTGCCTCCATTTGGGATCTTTTGGCTTGCTGAGAAACTAAAGACTCCTTTTATTGGTAATTTCTAGCCTTACCAATAAATTGACTATACTCAGAACTTTGTACCTCAGTTTACCTTAATTTGATCAGGACAACATGGACTCAAATCCCTTCACCAAACTTATCATCCACCTCTCAACTCTTTTCAACTTACCAATGTCCTTCATAAATGGTGACCTACAGGACTGAACAAAATATATTTCAGATAAAGTCTGATGAGGGCAGAGTATTGGATTCTATGCCTCTTTTAATGAAGCTCAAGATTGAATTTTTTGGTTGCTACATAACATTGCTGACTCCTACTGAACTTACAATCCACTAAAAGTTCCAAATCTTTTCCTGACAAACTGTGTAACCATATCTTTCCTATTCTGTACTTGCGAAAGAGATTCTTGGTATCCAAATGTAAATGTATCTATCCCTATTGAATTACACATTATTAGATTCACCCCAATCCTTTCACCTGTCATTTATGTTAGCTATCCCACCCAACCTAGTACCATTCATAAATATGATGAGCATACTCTCTATTATTTTATTTGAGTCCTAGATAAAAATGCTAAATAGCACAGACCCAAGCTCCAATAGAACCCTTGGGTACTCCAGTGAAGATCTCCTGTCATATTGACATTAAACCAATAATGGCTACTCTTTGAATCCAGTCGGTTAATCAGTTGTGAATCCATTTAATTATGTTCTAGTTCTCCCTTCTCTCTTTTCTATAAGAGTGATATGATATATTTTATCAAAATCTTTGCCACTCCTTTAACATTCCATCTATTATGTCTTCTGTTGCTAATTAACTTTTTTTTACATGGTAGAAAATGTACTACTCTGAGAAACAGGACTTTAAGTACCTAATCCTTCATTTGATAGCTGTATGTCCTTAAGTAAGTCATTCAACCTATCCAAACCCCAGTTTCTTCATCTGTAAAATGGAGATAACTGTTCCTGACTGGTCCTCTATGAATTCTTGGATGAATTAGTATCATTGTCCAAGATCACAGATAGGTAAACAGAGCATTTATTAAACACTTAATATATTCCAGGCATTGTGCTAAGTGCAAGGGATACAAATACAAGCAAGCAAAACAGTGCCTTCCATCAAGAAGCTTATGATCATGTATTTAAGGTTCTGGCTTTAGACTGAACAGAACAGAATAGAATTCTAGGGAAATCTCACATCCAAAAATAGACAAAACTTTTTTTTAATAATAACAAAACTGAATCTCCATTATAATCCTCTGAGACTTCACCATAGCATGGTGACAACTAATATTGTTCATTGTTTTGTCCTTCATTCTCAAAGAGGACCATGACATCAGGAAGATGATGTCATGACATGCAAACGAATTGGATTTAAGTAAGGGAGGGCTGTGCAAAGTTACCAGCCTCACTTTTTCCTTCAGGGCCATCTGGGTCCAGTGGCCAGATATAGATCAGGATGACTGGAGATGGCCCCAGATGCAGTGAGAGACGTTGGCCTTTTTAAGCCAAGGTTCTTTCCCAGATCTCAGTTTGACTGAGGCAACACCCATTCAGTGATTCTGGCTTCTCAGAACCTATACCACTGTACCACAAGCCCAGAGAGATCTTGCCAAACTGGAAAGACTTAGAGCATGATCCCAACAATAAGCTGCCTACCTATAACAATTTGGAAAGACTCATCAGCAGAATGCTGGCTGATGTGATTATTTTTCTTTGTCCTCTCATTAAGTCTCTCCATTAAGTGATGATGGTTTTTGGTAGTTGATAAAGTACCCACAATCTTGAAATCATAGATATTCTGAAGTACTGAATTATGAACTAACATAACTTAAAGCAATATTAGTTTGTTTTTGTTTTTTGGCAGGGCAATTGGGGTTAAGTGACTTGCCCAAGGTCACATAGCTAGTACATATGTCAGGTGTCTGAGGCCAGATTTGAACTCAGGTCCTCCTTGAGTCCAGGGCCCCTGCTCTACTCACTGTGCCACCTATCTGCCCCCTTAAAGCAATATTAGAGGCACAGTCACCTAACATCACTAATTGGTTCTATGAAAATACATTAGGTAAATACTATTTGGAAAAAAAAATTTATTTTTAAAAATAGAAACACCATTAGAGGGCATAAGCTAATTTACTAGAATGATGTTATAAATGGGTGGTTGGTTGAATGATATTAAATAGAGTTTGATTAGAATACGCTGTTAATGTTATTAGGAAGTGGCATTGGTCTGAGCAACATTATGTGTGATGTGCCTATAATACTCTTTGCAATGCACCATTAAATGAGATAGGACTGAAATGTAGAATGAAGGAAAACACAACAATTACAAGGTCATGTCCTTTTCAGTGCCCACTTTCTCTCACACATGCTAGGTTTTAAATAAAGTCCACTTTTAATTTCAAGTTCATGTCACCTTTCTGCTTAATATTCTGAAGGAAAAAAAGCCCAAGGTCAGGAATTCCTCTTTCAGCTTTTTTCCCCCCCATTTAGGGGTTAGGGAAATGAGAAAGAAGATGCTGGAGATGGGGAAGATTTAGCACAGACAGTATCATCTTTCTAGAGCAATAAGAAGCAGCTTTTCTCCTTAAGCAAAGCCTAAAAATTATATAATAGAGGTAAAATGTATATAATGTATACTAACCTATGGAAAAAAAATTTCTTTTTTTAAAATTTTTAAAATTAATTAATTTATTTTTAGTTTACCACACACGGTTCTACATAATTTTGAGTTCCAGATTTTCTCCCCTCCCTCCCCCCTCCCTTCCCAAGACGGCATGGAATCTCATATAACTACCATGTATAACTTCGCATTGAATTAATTTATACACTAGTCAAGTTGTGGAGAAGAATTATGACCAATGGAATGAATCATGAGAAAGAAGAAACAGAACCAAAAAAAAAACCCCAAAAACAAAAACAAAAGAGAAGCAAAAAAGGCGAGCATGTAGTGCGCCTCAATCTGTATTCAAACTTCACAATTCTTTCTCTGGATGAAGATAGCATTCTCCATCGTGAGTCCCCTGGAGTTGTCCTTGCACGTTAGGTTGCTGAGAAGAGCAAAGTATGTCAGGGTTGGTCCTCACGGAATCCATATATCTGTGGCTGTGCACAACGTTCTCCTGGCTCTTCTCCGCTCACTCAGCATTATGTTGTGTAGGTTTTTCCAGGTTGTTACAAAGTCTGCATCATCCCCATTTCTTATGGCACAATAGTATTCCATCACCTTCATATACCACAGCTTGTTCAGTCATTCCCCAATTGATGGGCATCCCTTTGATTTCCAATTCTTGGCTACCACAAAAAGAGCCGCCATAAATATCCTTGTACATATGGGTCCTTTTCCCGCTTGTGTGATTTCTTTGGGATACAACCCTAGAAGTGGTATTGCTGGGTCAAAGGGTATGAACATTTCTATAGCCCTTTGGGCATAGTAATGACAAGAGTCATCCAAGACTGGAATAGACTTTCTAAGTAATGAGTTCTTCCATCTTTGGAAGCATTTACAGGATGACTTGGCAAGACTGTTGTTGAAAAAATTCACATGTCTGACAGGTGTTTGAACTTGATGGTATCTAATATCTCTCTCAAAAATGGAATGGATTACCTTAGGAGGGGGTAGTTTCTTCCTCATTGGAGGTCTTGAAGGAAAACTGGATGGTAGATTGTAGAAAGGATTCTTGTTATGGTATTGGTTGGACGATATTATGAACCCAGAGACAATAGCATTTAAATACATGTATGTGCATACACATATTTTGATAAAAGCACATGAATGTAATTGATTTCCTTCATAGTCAACTATATTCTATGCATCTGAAAACATTATTCTGAGAAGGCGACATTAAGCTTCACCAACCGTCAAAGAAGTCCATGGCACACAAAAATGTTAAGAACTCCTGGACTAGATGGTTTGTGAAGTCCCTTCCAACTTGGACATTCTGTGATTTAACTTGGAAGGATTTTGATTCTGTGGCTCTCCTTGCTGAAGTAAGTCTTCCCTGTGAACTTCTCTCTGGAGAAGCTGGAATAAGTTTGCCCTCTAAATATTTTTTCTAAAGGACTCATATGCACAAAAATTTTTAAAGCAGCACTTTTTGTGCTGGCAAAGAATAGGAAATTGAGGCGACACCCATCAATTGGAGAATAGCTGAACAAGTTATATATTATTTCGATGGAATACTCTTGTGTTATAAGAAATGATGAGCAGGATGGTTTTAGAAAAACCTATGAAGATTTATATGAACTGGTGCAAAGTAAAGTGAGCAGAACCTAGAGAACATTGTACACATTAACTGCAATATTGTAACAATGATCAACTGTGAAAGATTTAACTACTCTGGTCACTACAGTCATAATTCCAAAGGACTGAGTGAAAAGTGTTATCTACCTCCTGAGAGAAAACTGATGAAATTTGAAAGCAAATTGAAGTATAATTTTTCCCACTTTCTTCATTGTTCTTGCCTTTTTTTGCAACATGGCTAATATGGAAATATGTTTTGAATGATTTCACATGTATAATTGGTACCATCTTGCTTGTCTTCTCAATGGGTAGGAGAGAGACAGGAGGGCAGGAGAAAATTTGGAGCTCAAAATAAAAAAAAAACTTCTCTTTTCCTACCCTTCAATACCAGAGGTCAGGGCTGATATTCTTCTTCAGTTGATTTGAATTTCTCTTCAAGCTGACATTTTATATGTGTTTTATGATTTTTTGTTTTGTTTTGCTTTTTGGAGGGAGAGGAGGCACAGGTGTAAGACTTAAGGAGAAAAGGAACATATTTGTACAAAATTACACATTTATAATTATAAGTAAAATAACTTTAATCTTTACTTTTTTATTGGTTAATGAGTCTGTTCCCAGTCCTTTTCCTTGGTGACTGATTCTCATACCACCAACTAACCCAGCAATTGTCATCATTTGGGACCGAGAATCCTAGTTTCCCCACCCTGCCCCACACCCTGAACAGTACTGTCCAAAATTCTGTTTGCACTACCTAAAATCTCCTTTAACTCTGTGGATTAATGTTAAAGTGGACAAAGTGTTGTGCAGTGGAAAGGCCTCTGCATTGGACTAAGGAAATCTTGATAATGGTTGCTACTCTGTTCCTAACTCTACTATCCTGAACTAAATGTTTAGCATCCTCCCTATGAAAAGGCAAAGCATTGGACCAGACCATGTTTTTGGTTCCTTCAAGCTCTAGTTTTCTGTAATTCTCTGACAACTGACATGCAAATATACAACGAGACTTGAGTTTTCACCTCATACAATCCTACCTAAAAGTTGCCAAAGGGCAGGATTTCTAAAGGAAGCCAACTCAGCATCTACTAAGTGGCTATTCCTTTATTCTCTGATAGTTTTTGAAAGCACTTTTCCCTGAGCAAAGTTTAAATGACCTGTTTCTTTCCCTCCTTCTTCCCCTGTTCCCCTCCTTTCCCCTCTTTTTCTCTCTCGAATGGCATTATATTCTTGCTTTTATACATATATAATATACACATACATATATATGTATATATACATACATACATATATACATGTATATATATATATATATATACATATATACACACGTAGCATTCACATTTGAGTAGAGCCTTTTGTATGGGAAACACTTCCCTAATCACTCTGAACTGTATATAAATCTATAATCAGTGTACCCTATAACAAGTTTTAGAGAATCTTTAACAATTTATCCTTCCACCATGAGAGACTGTAAAAACACACCTAATTTTTAATAACAGTGCCATTCAAGCATCTTTTTTGATTTTATGGCTTTCAACAGTTGCTTACTAAATCAAATCTATTTTAATAGGATTCAGTGCATTCACATATAGTTCGATTCTTCCATTGGTTTCAGGGCATTCTTAGGTTGAATTAATTAACTTTGGATGAGCGCCTAATGTTTCTTGGGATTTCAATGGATTTCAAGTAACAATCATAGCTTCAATTAAATCAATTAATTTTTCAGTGCACACCATTCACCAAAGTTCCTTCAAAATGGGCTATCTTTTGTATTCGCTCTAGCTAATCTTTCCCTTGCATTCCAGACTAAAGGATTCATGCTTCTTCTGTTAAAAATCATTTAATCAAAGGGCAGGCTTCTTCTCTCTGGGTGATTCTACTTCTGAAGTCACCTGAGTGGAGTGCACTTCTGACTTTTCCCAGCAGAACATAGGTCATATATTCAGTTGACTACTTCATCTCAGAGATGATAATTCTAGGTTCAGGCTTATTGAACTCTCAGTAACTTCCAACTACATAAATTCAAACTGATTTTAATGTTTCAGGAAGAATCTGATATTTGGTACTAGTCTCTATCAATCAAACAATAGTCCCAATTAGTGGGAATAATGAATCTTATGAAGTGGTCTCTTGCATTGAAATTTGTACTATTTGAATTTATAATTATCTCAGATACAGTATTTGGTTTCAGCACAGTGGAATAAGCAGTGTGAATTTGAATAATGAAACTACTTCACAAGATTCTCACTAATCAAGACCTAGTTGTACTATGTTTGAGGCACTGTGCTAGGTTCTGGGGTTATAATGACAAAATATAACAGTCCCTGTCCTCAAGGAGTTTACATTCTATGGTATTCTATTGCCAAAGACAACAGATACATATAGAAATATCAAGAAGAGTTTCATGAAGAAGGTGGCACTTGCGCTGAATCTTAAAGGAAGCAATAGATTCTTTGAGGTGAGGGTGAGGGGGAAGTGTGCTCCAAGTATGGAGAATGTCCAGTGCAAAGTCACAGAGGTGGGAAGTTGCAGTATTGTGCATGAGGAACAGTAAAATGGTCAGATTGACAGGATTATAGAATGTGAAAAAGAGTAATGGCTGGAAAGGTAAGTTGGAACCAGGGTGAAGAGCTTTAAATATCAGAGAGAGAACTTTATATTAAATTTTATAGTACATAGGAAACCACAGGAGTTTATTGAGCAGATTGGCTACAATGGTTAGACCAGCACTTTGGGTAAATGACTTTAGCAGTTGTGTGGAGGATAGATTGGAAAGGGGGGAAACTTGAGCCAGGGAGACCAATTAGAAGGATATCCAGGTGAGTGATGAAGGCCTGAACTAGAGTGATGGCTGTGAGTGTAATTAGGTCCTACATTTCATAGGATTTAGAGCTGAGAGCAGGGGTGTACTGGAGCCAAGCGGAAGGCTCTTGTTAAATCTTCAGTGTGAGCATTTACACCTTGGAAATTGGCAAATGAGATAAATCAGGACTTGAATTATTGTTTTGACTTCAGAAATTGAAGAAGAAAAAAGTTAATTGCACAACTTAAACTTAAAAGTGTGTCATGTGTACATTTTTATTTTCTGAAAGAACCAGTTGTTAAACATTTATCAGCATTCTATTGGCTGGGAAGGACCTTAGAGATCACTTACTTCAACCTCTTCGTTTTATAGTATAGAAATGAGTGCCAGCACTGCCAAGTCATTTGCCCAATCATGCAAGTACAAGCTGAGTGAGCATTTTAAATGTAGCTCCTCTGACATCATATTCATTGCTCTTTCCATTGCATTGTGTTTTTGTTGTTGAGTCATTTCAGTCATGTGAGACTCTGTAACCTAGTTTGGGGTTTAGTTGGCAAAGATATTGGAGTGGTTTGCGATTTCATTCTCTAGCTCATTTTACAAATGGGGAAACTTGGGGCAGCTAGATGGCGCAGTGAGTAGAGCACCGGCCTTGGAGCCAGGAGGACCTGAGTTCAAATTCGGGCTCAGACACTTGACACATGTACTAGCTGTGTGACCTTGGGCAAGTCACTTAACCCCAATTGCCCTGCCCTTCCTCCCCCTCAAAAAAAAAAAAACAAATGGGGAAACTGAAGCAAACAGGGTGTCTTACCCAGTATCACACAGCTAGTAAATGTCTAGAGTCATATTTGAACCATGAAGATGAGTCTCCCTGATTCCAAGACCAGTGCTCTATGCACTGCAACACCTAGCTGCCTCTGCATTATGTGACACATAATTGCACAGTCTGCCCCATCTACATATCCAACATGATCGAAAGTCAGTGATCCCATCTCTCTTGCATATATGGCACCCCTGACAGTAACACAAGGCCTAGGACTGATGACTGAAGCCTTTGCATGCTTAGAAAGCTGGTCTATCTCTGAGAATTTTAATTAGATGATTGGCAGTTAGACTCTGATTTCTGGTTCCTCCAGTAGTGCCAGAGGACTAGGATCTGATGCAGTTTCTGTAAGCCCCATATCATAGCAGAGAACCCAACCCTAGGTCTTATCTTTAAAAAGTGGGTCCTTAGTCTACTCACATGGGGTTCAGGAATTAAACAGTGATTACTTTTTTTTAGGGCTGCAAGTAGGGGATGGGGGTGGGGGGAGTCAGTGCCCAGAATTGGAGTTGCTACAACCAGGATCATAATTAGCACAGAGACAAAGGAAGCTTTGCCTAGGATGTGGACATCCAGTTGGAGGAGGCTTCCTCTTCATGGTGATTGCTATCTGTGAACCTCATCTTTTGGTAAGTCCTATGGATATACCTGGCATAACCACCCCAGTTATTACTTGAAGCCCATTCCCATGCTGCTCCTCTTCATCCCCACCCTCTGCCCCCCACACATACACCTCACCTTCATTTCCAGTTCCCATGGGCTGTCCTTGGGACTGTCTTCCATATTGCTATTCCTCCTATATGCATCTCTCCCATAGTATTACCCATGGTGTTAAATGACCTCTGCCTTCACTCCATCTCATTTAATTGAATTTGTTTTAGGTGCTATTTGGGTTACTTATACTTCTTGTTACAACCTTCTTGGTTCCTAGATGCAGAGATATAATAAAGCCAATCAGCCCTCTCTGTAAATGAAAATTCAGGATTCTGATGATTGGTGCTTTGAGACCTATCAGGAAATGCTTTCTTTTGAAAAAAAGTTTCTCCTTTTATATAAATCTGATAGAAGCTGTGAGATTAAATGGGGCTGTGAGGGAAGGTATTAATGTTCTAGATTCCATTCTCTGCTAACAATGTACAAGTCACTTCACCTCAGTGCACCTCAGTTTCCCCATTTGTTAAACAGAAAAAACATCTTCCATTTTCACTTCACATAAATGTCAAACAGGGCTAATGGAATTTAAGCGGAAGAAATAGTTTACCTATCAGATCTATGGGAAAGGGAAGAATTCATGACACAACAAGAGATGGAGAGCATTACAAAACGCAAAATGGATAATTTTGATTATGTTAAACTGAAAAGTTTTTGTATAAACAAAGCCAATGCAACAAAGATTGGGAGGGAAGCAGAAAATTGGGAGAAAATCTTTACAACTAGTGTCTCTGATAAAGGCCTCATGTCTAAAATATACAGGGAACTGAGCCAAATTTATAGGAATACAAGTCATTCCCCAATTGAGAAATGGTCAAAGGATATGAACAGGCAGTTTTCAGAGGAAGAAATGAAAGATATCTATAGGCATATGAAAAAAATGCTCGAAATCACTACTGATTAGAGAAATACAAATCAAAACAACTCTTGGGTACCATATCTCTACTGTCAGATTGGCTAACATGACAAAACAGGAAAATGATAAATGCTGGACAGGATGTGGGAAAATTGGAACATTAATGCATTGTTGGTGGAGTTGCGAACAGATCCAGCCATTTTGGAGAGCAATTTGGAACTATGCCCAAAGGGCTATAAAAATGTACATATGCTTTGACCCAGTAATACCACTCCTAGGGCTATATCCCAAGAAGATCACACAAGTGGGAAAATGACACACATGTACAAAACTATTTATAGTGGCTCTTTTTGTAGTAGCAAAGAATTGGAAATCAAGAGGATGCCCATCAATTGGGGGAATGGCTGAACAAGTTGTGGTATATTAATGTAATGGAATACTCTTGTGCTACAAGAAATGGGGAAGATATGGACTTCATAATAACCTGGAAAGACCTACATGATATAATGCTGAGTGAGAGGAGCAGAACTAGGAGAACATTGTACACAACCACAGATATGTTGATTCTGTGATGACTAACTTTGATAGATTTGGCTCTCCTCAGCAATACAAGGCTCAAAGACAGCTCCAAAGGACTCATGATGGAGAGAGCTGGCTACATCCAGAAAAAGAACAGTGGAGTCTGAATGCAGACTGAGGCAAACTATTTGCTTTCTTTTTTCTTTTTCTCTTCCTTTTTGGTTTTGTTTCTTCTCTCTCATGACTCATTCCATTGGTCATAATTCTTCTTTGCAACTTGACTATTGTGTAAATAAGTTTAATGTGAAGGTTTATGTAGAATCTATATTGGACTGCATGCCGTTTTGGGGGAAGCAGGGAGGGAAGGGAAGGGAAGAAAATTTGAAACTCACGAACATGTAGAACTAAGTACTGTAAACTAAAAATAAAAAATCTAATTTAGAAAAAGAAATTTAAGCAAAAGAAACAATAATCATTCACTCCTCATCAGACCTGGTACTGGAGGCAGACAACCACCCAAGAATCAACATGCTAGGGGATCAGGGGACACCAAGAAACACAATTTTTTTTTTTAAAGACTGAGTCTTCCTATGTCATCTAGGCTGGAAGTGCAATCATTGGTCTGATCTCACTGCTGATCAGCATGGAAGCTTTGACCTGTTCCATTTCTGACCTGGGCTGACTCACCCCTCCTTAAGCAGCCCCAACTGCCAGGGGCTCACTATATTGGCATTGGATGTGGTGTGGATATGCTAATAGGGCTTTAGCCCTTCTACAGCCCACAACTCCTAAGCTCAAGCAATCTACCAGCCTCAGTGTCAGTAGTCGTCGTCGTCGTCATAGTGATAGTGGTAGTGGCAGTGGTGGCAGTAGTGGTGGTTGTTGTAGTAACATTTATATAGTGCCTACTATGTGCTAAATGTGTTACAAATATCTCACTTGATCTTCATTACAACACTGGGAAGGAGGTGCTATTATTATCTTCATTTTAGAGATGAGAAAACTGAGTCAAACAGAAGTTAGGTGATCTTTCCAGGGTCACGTAGCTAATCTGAGGAAGACTCCATTGTTATATCTACTTCACCACCTACCTCCCTGTAGCCCGTATTACAGGCGTGTACCATCACACTCATCTAAGGAACACTCTTTAGTATTATTTTTAAACATACATATATTCTTAACACCAATAATTCTGGGGTTTTTTGTCACACAGTATTTATTTTATACTGTCCTATTTGTTATAGTAAAGGCTCGAAGACTAGGATCAGTAGCATACCTTCATGGATACAAAACTATAAAGCAAAACAGAATATATTCTGAATCACTTTTGTCCAATATAAATAAGGAAGCACAAATGTTTCTGTAAGTTCTATGTGGGGAGACTTTGTCGTAGCCAGAATATAGAAAACCAGGCTCTTTTTCTTGCTGTTGTCATTACTAGCAGGTATATTTAATAAAGGCAAGAGTGTGGAACAAGAAATTAGAAAGTAATGGTCTTATCCTCTTCACGTAGCTTTTGTTCTTACTCAAATGCACCTGCATGGGGAAGACCATGGAAGGATGTAGGGTTCATAGCCCTAGCCTTCAGCATTTGTCATTTTTTTTTAAGAATTCTCAAATGTGTTTTAAGGACATGGCATACTATAGAGGGTTAAATGAGAACTAAAAGGAATTTTCTAACTGCCTCAGTCAATCGATTAACAAGCATTCATTAAGTGCCTCTTATGTGCCAAGCACTACTCTGGCGTTGAAGATAGTCATCTGAGCAGACATGCTTCAAAATCAGAACCAGACACCAGAAATTAAAAAGATGGATTTAATCTTAGCCTGGAGCACTCTGACTGACTTTTGCTCGTGGCTTTGCTAGGTATGATGGCCCATACCTTTAACAAGTATGCACTAAAAAAAAAAATCTCAACCTTCCTTTTTCAGCAAGAGGCTTTCTGACTACCACACCTTAGGACCAAGAGTACAAAGCCAGTAACTGAGCCTGAAGAAATGAAGCCCAACAAGTGGCAGCAGAAAGCATCTACTGGCAACTGGATATGCCCAATAAAGACTTGATCCTTACAACAAAGATATGACACCCAGGAGAGATACACATGATGAGTTTGCCAAAGGTTGTCCACAACCCTGCAGCATTAATGGTACAAGTTGCCTTGGCCAGGCATGTGCCCAAGTCACATGGATTCCTGGCATGTGTCCCTGTCATCCTAATAATTGTTTCATATGTGCCCTCTAGAGTCCTGTCATATAATCCTTCTTGCATCTACCCTGACCACATCTGGGTGCTCTCCATATACATCCCTGGTCGTATTTGTTCTCTGCATGTCTGTCTTTCCCTACTTGGGCAGTAACTTATAGAAGAATGTACTCCATGTATACATGGGGTGATCTTTTTTCTTGGCACTTTATTTACTTTGCTATTTGATTCAATATCTTTTTAAAATTAATTTGTCCTCTGACTAGTTTAATGTAAATCCATCTAGAAGGGTTCACGAGCTGAATTTGAATGGATAAGGCACAGAGTGCTTTAAACTTGGGAAGTTTTTTTAAGGACCCTTATGTGAGGGAGGTGTCCCAGGTGCTATATATGCTTTATTACAATGGCTTTCATTTGTGGAAATCAATTAAAACAAAACAAAACAAAACTCTGCTCAGTCCATTACAGTATGGCAAGTAATGACCACATAATCTCTGACTAGGGGAATGATTATAGCAATGGATTATATCAATTACTTTGCAGTAAAAAACAAAAACAAACCTGAAACGAGAAAAGTTGTATTGTGAACGCTATTAAGTTGCTGTGCTTATATGGGTAGGATTTCATTGTGCTATGTCTGCGTTAACATCCTGGGACAGGAGGATTCTAAGAAGAAGCTAGATGAACCATTACAAGAGAAAGCGATTAGAAGATTCATCCTTCAGTTAGAGAGATGCTAACTCTCAAAATTTATAATTCTTTTAAATAAACTACTTTTTGAAGAGGTAAGACTCATCCTCCTAAGTTCAAATCTTACTAGTTATGTGACCCTGGGCAAGTCACTTAAGCTCATTTGTCTCAGTTCCAGCATAAAATGATCTGGAGATAGAAATGGCAAACCACTCCAGTATCTTTTCCAAGAAGACTCCATATGGGGTGATGAAGAGTTGGACATGACTGAACAAAAATAACAATAAATTTTCACATATTACCTAGGGAGCACCCAGGCCTTGATCTGGTTTTGCTCCTCAGCAAATAATAATTTAGATTATGTTTGAAGACCAGCTCCTCCCCAAACTAAGGGAGGGAAAGAAAAAAAAGATTAGTGCCCCGTCAACTTTGTTTCCACAGTAACACTTGAATTTCTCAAGACTATACCTTCTTCCTCTGTTAGGAAGCATCAACAGTATGACTTTTTCTTGGTCCATACTCCACTGTTCTACTCTCTCCTCTTAGCATCAGAGGCTAGAGATTTGCCTGAAGTTCCCTCGTTCTAAGTGACTTGGCCTGGCTACAGCAAAGAACTCACTTAATGTAGGAAACAATAGACCAGGATCAAGTTTAAATTCAGCTTTTTTTGACAAGTTTATAAGTCTACAAAATATGTTAATAAAATTGTAACAACTCAGAGCCTGCACATTAGAAGGATTCCCTAACTATTCTGGACTGAAGTCTAACCATCTGTCCTTGCTACCCTCTGTATATTCAATCTCATCACCAGCATCCCCCATTTCCCTTTTCCTGACACGTACATGAAGTACAAAACATTCATGGTCAATCATGGATTTTGTGGGAAGCAAAAATAGGATAAAGAAACAACTTAAAGGAATGGCATGAGACAAAAAGGTATATAAGCACCAATTAGCCAATGGGCAAAATGGGTGGATTTCTGGAAACCAAAACTTTTTGGAACTTTTCTTAGTTCTTAAAGTGGCAATTGCAAATGGCAGCCCAAGTCTAACTTGTTGGTTCCATTTAGTGGAGACTATGCCCTAAAGCCAGGCTTCTATACTTAGTCCCTGACCACACTCTGCAAAACTTGAGCCAGGGTCTAGTCACCTTTGGATTGGCATTATTATTCTCTGCCTGCCTTTCATCTGCTGTCAGTGATGATTTCCCCATGTCTCCCTAAATTCAAAAGTTCCTGGGCTGGCAGAACTGTGCCCCTCCCCCTCACCTAGGCTTGAACCAGTTAGTAATCTAGTATCAGGACTAGAAACAGAGAGTATGTCTCTGAACCACAAAATCCGAAGATTCCCATCAATGGTTCAAACCTTACCTCACCTGCAGGGGTTGGGGGGTGGGGTAAGGAAGGAAGTCCCATCCAAAGAGACTATTATATTTGTTACAAAGAAGGGATCTATTGGTGTGTTGTAGAGGTGGTAACTAGAAAATAACACTGTTGTAGTAATCCAAAAAAATCAATAAAACAAATTAAAAATAAATCTGAATGGAGATACAGCATCTTTTATCACTGTTATGTTGAGCAAGTCATATATGTTCTCTATTTTTTCAAGTGGGAAGAATTCAAATGATTTATTCAAAAAACCTTGCCTGCCCCCTCTAATAAGAATGAAATTCAGGTATATGGTAAGGCCAAAAGAATGTGGGATATGTTGTAGGATGAATGTGAATTGAATATCTAGGGTTAATGAATAGACGCCAGTTAGAAAGAGGACCCTTTCAGTTCTACTTTGAGAAAAAAAAAAGTTTTGGTATTGCTTTTTGTTTTTATACCACTGTTATTTCTTAAATCCTCCTCCCCATCTATGCCCCAATTGAATGCTTCCTTGAAACAAAGAAAAACACTTAAGGCAAAGGAAATTGGCACGTCTCTACCCAGAAAGCTGGAGATATTTTTTTAGAATTGTTTTCAGTATCCCCAATGCTTAGCACAGTGCCTGGCACAGAGTAGGCACTTACATATTTCTTGACTGACAACTAGATCTAATAGGATACAGGGCTTTCCACATCCAGAGTCGCCTACCTCTCTACAGTATTTCAACTTAAAAATTCTGGGGTTATTGATCAAGAAATAATGAGGAGATAAATGCTGTCAGCATCAGACATAGCACTGGCTAGTTTTCTTCTGGTCAAGGGATTTCGTCATATGGTTTTCTGTTGGTTCTAGCAGGGGGGAGCTATTTTTGAGATAAGTGAAGCTTTCTCCCTTTGCTTGGTTAAGATGCATCTCCGGCGAGAGATTATTCAGTACTGGAGCACTGGTGCAGAAGTTTGTGGTGTATTATGCTGATCTGTCAAGGAGTGTATAAATACAGACAGCAGGAGGTTGCAGCTCACTGCATCTCTGATTTGACTGACATAGAGAAGTCCTCATAAGACAGAACTCCCATGCCACACTGTACCAGCAGAATACGCAACCCCAATTAATTATTAGACTAAAGGATTTCTGTTATCAGTGCCAGTCTCAGAAATTAGTAGCAGGGGAGAGAAAACCTATAGTCTCTCACCACAGGGTCAGATGGTATTTGTCTATGCCACTGATTTAAATTCCGGTTTTGAAGGACCCCAGGGTATCTCCAATTATCTCCAGTGGTATCATGAAATTCTCCAAATGAGAGTCCCCAGAAATAATCTTGATTCATTTTAATTAAGAAATAAAGAAACAAACATAAGCCCTAAGGCACAGTTGGGAGCAAAATCATATTATGGCAGAATGTTGCAACTCTGAAGCACATTGGAATCACTGAAATACATGAAGATTATCTGTTTGTATTTGAGGGACACCTGCATCATATCACCAAAGGGCAGTCAATCAATTTCCATAGTTGGTTGAATTTTCACAGTAGAATTCTAGAAGCTGACATCCTCTAGGTAATACCTCGGAGCCTCAAGAAGGGAGAACTTGGTAGGCAACTTCCACACCCTGACTAGCCAGGTGGGCTCCACAATTGGCTGGTTGGAGCCTCACGATGCAGCAAAATGCTAATGTCTAGACCAGAGGTTCCCAAACTTATTTGACCTACTGCCCATTTAAAAAAAAATTACTCAGAGTTCCACCCCCGAAATATACTTTCTTTAACCCTTTAATGTTTTCTTTTTAATTTGCATCATTTAAATATATTTTAAATGAAACATCTTAAATATAATAATTTATTGTAAATTTGTGTGCGTGGGGCAGGGTTTCTCTGCATTGAAATTTTGGTGATGCAATATTGCGTAATGTAATGGCATAGTATCATATTGTAAAGAAGTCATAACACCCACATATTCCTGCCAATACATACTGGATTTCCTACAATGAGCGACACACTCACCTGCCAACACTTGCTTGTTAAGACCTGTCAGAAGCCTTGACCACTGATTGGTTATAATTGCATTTTGTGTATTTATTTGGAAAATAATGTAATCACTATGACACAATAGATGAAACATGTACAAATGGCTTTTTCAAATTTTTCTTCTCTTCTTTCCTTATGTTTTCACCACCCCCTTATTTTTATTCAATGCCTCCCCTGAATTGTACCTGAGGCTACTACCACCCCTCTTGATCATTCCAGCACCTCCCCCCAGGGGGTGGTATCACCCACTTGGGGAACCCATGGTCTAAACCCTAAAAACACAGTCTAAATATCAAGAATGAGTCAGAATTCCTTCCAGTAAGGCAGATTCCAACCCTTCTGTAAGTTCATAGTGACTTTAGATTATTGCTTGAGGTTCCTAAAAGTAAAGTGATTTCCCATGGTCCATCGATAATGGTTTCTTGAGCAACTACTATGTGCCAACCACTGTGTTAAGCACCGGAGATACAAAAACAAAAGCAGGAAGTTTACATTGACTAGGAGAGACAGCATGTCCGTATACAAGAATGTACAAAATTAATACAAGGTACTTTGGACAGGGTGAGGGAACTAGCAGGTAGGAGATCAGGAAAGACTTCATGTAGAAGGTGAAGAAAGGCTCAAACTCTGAAGGAAAAAAAGATTCTAAGGTCCAGAGTGAGTGCATTCAAGAGAGGGGAATAGCCACTGAAAAGGCATAAAAAAAGATGGTGGAGTGGTAAGTAAGGAATGGTAGGAAAGCCTGTCTGGCTAGATCGTAGATTATAGGAGGGGGAATAAAGTATAAAAAGGTTGGAAAGCCAAAACGAGGAGTTTATATCTGATCTTAAGGCAATAGAGAACCCTCGAAGCTGATATCGGGAAATTACATGGTCACATGGGCATTTTAACAAATTAACTTCAGCTGCCATGTGAAGGATGGATCAGAGACGATCAAGATGAAGCAGAGACCAGTTAAGAGGCTATTGTAATAATGCGGTCATGAGATGAAGGGAGCCTGAACCAGGGTAGTGGCCCTGTGAGTAAACAGGAGACTGAGTCAAGAGATGATTTGGAGGTAAAAGTAAAAAAGAAAAAGATTTGGCAATTGTTTGTATATACAAGGTGAGAGACAGAGTGGGAGCTGAAGATAATGTTGGGTTGGCAATCCTTGGTGACTAGAAGAATAGTTGTGCCTTAGGGAGAAATAGGGAAGTTCAGGAGGGAGGTGGGCTTCTTTCTTGGATATATTGAGTTTGAGCTGCCTATGGGACATCCTTTTCTAAATGTCCAGTAGGCAGTTGGAGGTGTATGCCTAAGGGTTTTGTAAAGAGAGTATTAAACTTACAGAAGCCACTATCATAACAAAGTGAGAGGGCATGTAGAGAGAAGAGGACCAAGGATGGTGTCAGTGTACACCCCCATTTGGGGATATGATTTGGATGATTAACCAGCAAAGAAGATTGAGAAAAAGCATTAGAGTTAGGAGAAGAACCAAGAGAAAAGTGTAAAAACAAAAACAAAATAGGGAAGAGAGAGTAATCTGGAGGAAATGGTAGTTATCAGAGTTGAATGCTTTAGAGAGTATGATGAGGATGAGAACTGAGAAAAACCTATTAGATCTGACAATTAAGAAAACTTTAGAAAAAGCAGTTTCATTTGAATTCAAAGTCATCTTGCAAAGAGTTGAGGAGTGATTGAGAGATGAAGAGGTAGAGACATTGAAAGTAGATATAGCTTTTTCTAGTTTGACTATGAAAGAGAAGAGATGGTTAGGTTTGGGGTTTTTTAAAAATTCTTTTGTTTTTGTTTTGGATTGGTGAATGAGGCTTATTCATAGGCAAAGGGAATGGAAAATAACTAATAAGTATTGGAGGCAGAATTTGAACCCAAGTCTTTCCAGTTCTAGAGCAGCCAGTTGGCACAGTGGATAGAGCCCTGGACCTGGAGTCAAGAGGACCTCAGTTCAAATGTGGCCTCAGACACTTACTAGCTGTGTGAGCCTGGGCAAGTCACATAAGTCCGCTTGCCTCAGTTTCTTCATTTGTAAAATGAGCTGGAGAAAGAAATAGCAAACCGCTCCTGTATCTTTGTCAAGAAGACCCCCAAATGGGGTCACGAGGAGTTGGACACAACTGAAATGACTGAACAACAGCAACACATTGATTTCAGCACCAGCGGGTACCTCTGGGAGTCTATGAATAACAAATTATACAAAACAAGTATCTGAAAACAGCTGGGAGCATTGAGTGTGACTAATCCTGGGAGATGATCTAAGATCCCTACAGAAGCAGGGACTCCAGAATGGTGTTCAGAGCTGGCAAACTTTTGAGAATGGTTGGCTCAGGAGGTAGAGAACAAGAGTCAGGCTTTCACCTTGGAGATCAGTGCTCTGACTCGGGTCTGCCCGACAGCAGGGATCCAATATCAGGACTGTTTCACAGCCGTTCCAGGGTCTCAGCCCAGTGCACACTGTACAGATGTCAGCATCAGAGAGATTCTAGCACCACTGACAACCTGGCTGGAAGGTGGCTTGGAGGCTAAGGATGAAATACATGCCAGGGCTGCATCCCTCACTCCTCCTTCACTGACAGGAGCACAGTTTGCTGCTGTTGTTTCCTTTCTAGGTTGTATGAGACATAAATAGAAACTTGGGTCTCCAGTACTGCTAGTCAGCTGACTGAAAGGAGCTATATAAATGCACTTCTTCCAGGTAGATTTTTTTTTTTCCTTTTGGCCATGTCCAAGTTGAGTACTCTGTAAGTTGTATGACTGGGTTTCATAAATCATGCCACATTTGTTCAAGATGAAAAAATGTTTACAATCTAAAAAGCCATCATGATGTTTTTGAAATGAAACCCATAGGGACAAAGGCTCCAAAGCTACCTTCCTGTTAGATATGTGCCTCTGACAAAATTATGCATATAATAAAGTAGGGTCTCACCTTTCCCTGCCTGATCTGCAGCTCAGGGCAAATACAAAACTGGATCCTAATCTAGGCTCTGTGATTAATTTGCCGTATGGCTTTTGGGAAGTGATCTAAACTTCAATTGATCAATCAATAAACATTTATTAAGCGCCTATTATGAGCCAAGAACTATGTTGTGTTGAATATACAGAAAAGAGCCCAAAGACCTCAAGGAGCTTACAATCTAATGAAGGAGACAGCATGCAAACAAATATATACATAGCAATCTATACAGGACAGATAGGAAATAATTAACAGAGGGAAGAGAGTGAAGAGGGATCGGGAAAGGCTTTCTCTTGACAGTGAGATTTCAGTTGGGACTTAAAGGAAGCCAGGAAGGAAAGTAGTTGGAGCAGAGGAGGGAGAAAGTTCCAGGCACGGGAGACATCCAGAGAAAATGCCTGGAGCCAAGAGATGAGTGTCTTATTTGTGAGTAAGGCATAAGAAGACTGGAAAGGTAGGAGGGAGCTAGGTTACTGATGCCAAACAAAGCATTTTGTAATGAGTAGGGGGTGGGTTTCCTTATGTATAACATAAATGGCCTTTGGGTTTCTTCCTTATCTTCTACAATCCAAACGCTATTGCTCCTCCCAGATTCCCTATTTATGTTAATTGAACTATTATTCTCCCAAGTCATTTAGGCTCAGAACCCAGGATATGTCATTTCTGACTTTTCCTTGCCACCCTACCCCTTGGTCTTACTAACCACCAAATCCTACTGATGGTACTTCCATGATATCTCTTACATCCTTCCCACCCTTACCACTTAGCCACTTGTATTTCCCCATGTATAAGACGCACCCTTTTTCGAAAAATTTGGGGTCTAAAAACCGGGTGCGTCTTATACAGTGGTTGTAGATTTTTTTACTTGCATTTCCCGCTTTCTCATGCTTGTTTTTACGCTCATTGTTGTCGACTTTTTTACTTGTATTTCCTGCTTTTTCCACACTTATTGTCTTTGCGCTCATTGTTTCACATTTGTTACTGGTATATTAGGTTACGTTTTGCCACGTTCTGCCCAGAAATGGCTCAGAAAAGATTTTCATACATTGCTAAATTCAAGTTAAAAGTGATCCAGTTTGCACAAGTGAATGGAAATCGTGCTGCTGACCGTAAGTTTGGTCCTCTTCCAACTGAGAAAACAATCCGAGACTGACTACAGAAAGAAGAAACCCTACTGAAAACGCCACAGCAGAAGAAGGCCATGAGAGGCAAGTCAGCAAAATAGCCTGATTTAGAGAAGGAATTGAAGATATGGATTGAAGAGCAAAGGGCAATTGGAATTTCTGTGTCCACAAAGATGGCTCAGCATGAGGCAAGAAGAATTGCTGATGAAAAAGATATTACTGATTTCAAAGGAGGACACAATTGGTGCTTCAGGTTCATGAAATGGAATAGATTAAGCATGCATACATGCACCAGACTTGCCCAAAAGATGCCTGAAAGCTAAGAGCAGATGAATAAAACTTGAATTCAATAACTTTACCTAACACATTTTTTTTCAAATTTTGGGCCCCAAAATTAAGGTGTGTCTTGTACATGGGGAAATACGGTATCTCCAAAGAAAGTCAACTTATTATGCTTGGTTTCACAGAGCAGGAACAGGAGCATAAAGATGAACAGAAGTTTCAAGGACATAGTTCTAGGCCTGATAGCAAAGAGAACTTTCATGATTGTGAAAGCGGTCCCAAAGAAAAGTGAGCTCAGGGAGGCAAGGAATTCTACCCTATCGAGAGTTTTCAATTAGAGGCTGGATAAGCACTTGTCAGGGGCAACATACAGGGAACTCCAGCTCAGGTATGGGCTGGACTGGTTAAATCAAGCTTCTTTCTATCCTCTCTATCCTGTGATACTGTGATTCTCTCCTGGACTATTATAGTAGCCTCCTAACTGGGCTCCCTGCCTTCATTCCCATTCTACTCTCTGATCTTTCACATACTTGCCAAATTAATCTTCCTAACATAACAGATCCCACCGGAACAAAAATCTTCAAGCAGCTTTCTATTGCTTGTAGAATCAAACACAAATCTTTAGTTTTCCATTTAAAGCCCTCCACACCCTGGCTTCAACCTCTCTTTGCAGCCTAATGTCACAAGACTCCACTCCATACACTCTTTAATTATATTTTTTATTCTAACATTACAAACACCACCTTAAATGAGCAATTACATATACAGAGTAGAACAGAAAAAGAGAATTGTACATTAAACTGGGAATCTATATTTCGTAGAACTTAATTTTCTTTTAAAGTATATAATAAATTCTTTATATGACTTTCAAAGCTGCGCTACTTGTCCATGATTCTTTTTGGCCTTCCATTCTTTTCAATACATTTTAAAAAATGCTTCCAAGACTCCTTTCTTCCTCTTCTTCCTTCCTTCTTTCCTCCCTTCCTTTCTTCTTTCTTCTCTCTCTCCTTCTCTTCCTTCATTTTCCTTCCCTTCCCTATCCCTTCCCTTAACCCCTTCTCTCTTCCATCCCCTCAACTGAAAAAAAGAAAAAAGGAAAACCTTTGTAACAAATATGCATAATCAAGTAAAACCAGTTATCATGTTAGTAAGATCCCAAAACTCGTCCATTCTGCGACTCCTCATTCTCTCAGCATTCCTGCAAACTAGACTTAGCTGTTTCCCAATCTTACTCTGCTCGCATGCTTTCAGGCATTCCTGAAAGCACGCTCTCCCTTCTCTGAAAAGTTCTCTATCTACATCCACTTAGAATTCTTCTCTTTCTTCAAGACACTAGATCAGGTACCAACTTTTCCATAAAGCTTTTCTTGATTCCTGTAGCTAAAAGTGACCTCGACCACCTTAAATTTTCTTAGAGCACTCTTTCTGGATCTCCACTTCACCCTTGGTAACGTCTGCTTGGTATCAAAGTTACGTGTGTATACGTCATGTCCTCCTTATTAAATTATAATATCCTTGAAGCCAGGGAGTTTCGGCTCACTCCAATTACAAATTTATATCCCAAATATCAAACATGGCGGCTTTCGAAAATATTTAATTGAGTTGAATTCTATAATCCTAAATTACAAAAGATCAGACTACTCATAATAGGCCCCTCTATGACAATCTTGAATTCTTATATTACGGTGTCTCACTTATATCCATCTTTGTCTGTCTATCTAGTTAATCTATCTATCTATGTAATGCAATACAATAAACATTTATTAAGCACCTACTATGTACCAGGCACTGTGTTAAAGATTTAAGATACAAATAAGAAAAAGAAAGATTGTCTCTGTCTGCAGGTAGTTTACCATCTAATGGGGGAAGACAGCACACAAAAAGAAGCTAGAAGGGAGAGGGGGGAAACACCAGGGGGTATCAAGCAAGGGATCATCTTGGTTCATGGAGTTGAAAGCAAGATTTGCAGATGTGGAGTGGAGTAAGCTGCAAAGTCTAAGTTCTGCCTTGTATAAAGAAAAGCTTTGGATGGAGTTTAGTACTCCAACCTACAATAAGGGGAGAGAAGAGGCGGAAGGAGATGAGAAAGTGAAAAATATCCAAGCATTAGTTAGTAGCACAGGGATAAGATTAGAAGTGATCAGCTTATCCTGGGAAGGACATTTTATTCCTTAACCTCTCTGAGACCGTTTGCCCTGTCTGACTCTTCATGACCCCATTTGGGGTTTTCTCGGCAAAGATACTGAAGTGGTTTGCCATTTCCTTCTCTTGCCCCATTTTACAGATGATGAAATTGAGGCAAACAGGGTTAAGTGACTTGCCCAGGATCACACAGCTACTAAGCATCTGAGGCCAGATTAGAACTCAGGAAGGTGAGTCCCTTTGACTTCAGTCCTGGCACTCCGTCCACTGTGCCACCCTAGTGACAGTATGCTTGGTTGCAAAATGAGAGGGTTGATCTCTTTGGCTTTTAAGATCTCTTTCAGCTCTAAATCTATGATCCTATCATGATCCTTTTTTTGTTACAACTCCAATGATTTCCTTTCTACTTCTGACATTAAGCCATCATCCCTAATTCTCAGAGAGAGCTAGAAAAATGAAGGCCACGGGGGACGTGCCTGCAGTTTGGATGACGGAATGATGAAATGAAGTCATTCACAAAACCCAGAACACAAAATGGGAAGATACTACTCACCCCTTGAAACCTCAAAATGGTAGTTTAAATCAGAAGACAAGGAAATTCACTTTCCACAGCAGGTTGTAAACATAGTTATATCAGAAGACGTAATTTTAAGAAAGGCTTAGATAAATGTGTGGATGCTAAATCCATAATAGATTATTAAGAGAGGCTTGGGAAGTTGAGGGCATCCCTAACGTTTTTTAATTCAGGGAAGAAAGGCATTCTTCACATACCTAGGTGCCGCTTTCATAGTCAGAATGACAGATTAGATAGACCTCATTTGGGGTTTCTTTGGCAGAGGTACTGAAGTGGTTTGCCATTTCCTTCTCCAGCTCATTTTACACATGAGGAAACTGAGGCAAAAAGGGTCAAGTGACTTTCCTAGGGTCACACAGCTAGTAAGGATCTGAGGCTAAATTTGAACTCAAGTCTTGCTGACTTCAAGCTCAGCGTTCTATCCACTGTGCCATCTGGTGGATTAAGTACTGGATCTGGAATCAGGAAGAACTGAGTTTGAATCCTGACTTAAGATACTAATTAGCTGTGTGACCCTGGTCAAATAATTTAGTCTCCCTCAGCTTCAATGTTCTCATCTGTAAAATGGGGATAATAATTTCCCCTACCTCAAAGAGTTATCCTAAGAATCAAATAAGATAATATTTATAAAGTACTTTGCAAATCTTAAAGTGCAATATAAATGCTAGCTATTGTGACCTCAGTCTGACTGTCAAAGGGATTAGAGCACAGTGATGGTGATAAAAACACAAATAAATCCAAGGCAAAATGGAATTAGTACAATAGGAGCAGAATGAGTTAGATGCCAGAGGAGTAGAGAGGACAGCATTGGGGTGGGGCAGGAGATCATTTCCAAGCTCAGGGATCAGAGGTGTCATATGAACAGGCCTGAAGATAAGCAGAGTTTTGATGAATGGAAATGGGGACCAAGGGGATGAGAACACTGGTCCTGGAGACAGTATTAACAAAAGCACAGAGACCATAGTTCAAGATCAGGTGATAGCTGGAAGTCCCTTAGCAAAAGAAAAAGAGGCTCAGTCCCTCCCCAACCTAGTCCAAAGGAAAATCTCAAAGCAATCCTGCTTCCTCAAAGTGCACGGGAGAGAGAATGAGAGCTTGGATGGGTCTCCCCTTTTGTATACACACTCAGTTCTGGCTCAGCCACTCCAGAGTCATCAGTTCTTCTGGCTCCACAGACAATTAGATAATTTCATTGTGACATATTATCAACCCTTAAGTTATCATGGCTGGAAGCTGGCTCCCTTCAAGTTTCCAAATGGTTGTTTGGACTTAAACCAGGTGGTAGAATAGGAATAGTACAAGAACTGGCCATATGTATGTATTTATATGTACATGTGTGCATGTATATATATACGTATATATGTGTGTGTGTGTAAGTATTTGTATGTGTGTGTATGAGAAACATTTATTTCTTTTATATATTAATAACTAATTATTGAATTAGGACCAAGTTTTTCTTTTCCTTTTATACTTCCTCATCTAGAAATCAGCGTGGGAAATCTTGGGCAAAGTGAATTACCCAAGTGAAGATCTAATCAAAAATAGTAAAAGAAATTCTAAGTTTAAGTGAATGGGTAGATTCCTGCTTATTATTACTCAGACAGGTCTGGAAAAATGTGGATTCTACCTTTCGTCAGACAGATGACAGGGAAATTAATAAGTCTCTTTGATCAAGACTTGGGTGATCCAATTGAAGTACCCCCAAGACTCTCATTAGAATGAGCTCAAATCTCATTATAATATTTATTTTCTCATTGATTGTTAACCAATTAGAGTTAATTGCCACTCTCAGGAACACTCACTTTTCCAAGGGCATACAAGCTGTGTGCCCACCACCATGGAGGTCTTTTTGGCATTCAAGAGTGCCACTGACCTCTTTTGTTAATAAAATGATTGCCCAGAAATTGTCTCTCGAACTTTTTAAACATCTCAGACACACACACACACACACACACACACACACACACACACATATGGGGGTACTTAGTGGTGGGGTAGAAAAGGCTATATGGAGAAAATGGCCCTTAAGCTGATTCTTGAAGGAAGCCATGGATTCCAAAAGATAGAAGTAAGGATTGAGTGCTTTCCAGACATGGTGGATACCTAGACCAAGGCACAAAGATGAGTAATATAGTGCTATGTGTCTGGAACAGCAAGTAATCCAATATAGTTGGACCTTAGAATATATGGAGGAGAGTAATACATAAGAAGACCAGAGAGGTGGGAAGGATCAGGTAATGAAGAGCTTTAAATGTTAGAAGACTTTATATTTGATCCCCAAAAGAACAGGGAACTCCTAGAGTTTATTGAGAAGGAGAATTACATGATACAGATCAGACTTATAATTTGTAATTTTGGCAGTCACATGGAAAATGGATTGGAAAGAAGGGAAACTTGAGTCATAGAGATCAAATAGGAGGCCAATTGCAATATTACACGTGCAAGGTTATGGGGGCCTCAGCTAAAGTAGTGGTTGTGTGAGTGTAAAGAAAGGTTTATATTCAAGGGATACTGTAAAGATAGAAAAAAATAAGAATGAGCGACTGATAGACCATATGGGATGAGAGAGAGAATGAGGATTCAAGAATGACACCAAGGCCCTTCATTACCTCCCTTCCCACCTCCCCCCTCTTTCCTTTGCCCACCCCAGCCCTCACATACCCTTGTGATCCAATGACACTAGTCCCCTTGCTGTGCCTCGAACAATATCCTCAGTTTCCCAGCTCTGGTAATTTTTGCTGTGTGTCCCCCATGCCTGGAAATCTCTCCCTCTTCAGCCCTGCCTCCTGACTCCTTTGGCTTCCTTCAAGTCCCAGCGAGGATCATACCATATATAGGACGCCTTTCCCAATCCCCATTAATTATAGGCGCTTCCCTCTATTAATTATCTCCAATTTATCCTATATATAAAACTCGTTTGCACGTAGTTGTTTGCATGTTGTCTCCCCCTTAAAACTGAGAACTCCTTGAGAGAAGGAGTTGGCTTTTGCCTTTTTTTTTTTTGAATCCCCAATGCTTAGCATAGTAGGTGCTTAATAAATGTTTATTGACTGATTGACTTCTAGAACATGCCCTCCACCTGCCACATCTTCAGATCACAATGGAAGCTTTCAGCAAATACATTCAATATCTATTCACAAATGTGAGCTCCCATGGAAGCAAACCAGAAGAGAATGGAAAGGAGAGAGAAATGCACGCATTACATTTCTTTCTGGCCCATTGTCCAATTTGCTTTGGCTAGCAAACAATATAGTTCTACATGCATATGTGCTTAATATTATCCAAGGATGAGTAAGCTGTGGCCACTGGGTGGCACAGTGGATAGGCTCCAGACCTGGAGTCAGGAAGACTCATCTTCATGGATCAAATCTGGTCTCAGACACTTACTAGCTGTGTGACCCTCGACAAGTCACTTAACTCTGTTTGCCTCAGTTTCCTCATCTGTAAAACAACCTGGAGAAGGAAATCACAAACCACTCCAGTATCTTTGCCAGGAAAACCCCAACTTGGGTCATGAATAGTTGGACAGCAGTGAAAACAACTAACCAACCAGTTTAGTGAGCTCAAGAAACAAATGTAGATGTTGGAATTTTTTCCCATTTCTCCCCTCTTTTTCCCAACTGAATGACTAGTGAAAATAAATTATGCTTTTACTCAAAGGTATGCATGGCAAGGGGTGGTTTGACTAATGACTAGTCAAAAGGGCAGGGGGCAAGTAAAGGGGAGTGAGGTAGTTGGGGGTGGCGGGGAGGAGAACTCTGGAGGTATAGAGGCAACATGATATGGTAGAAAGATCACTGTTCTTGGAGTCTGAAAAGAGCTGGGCTTCATTTTAAGCCTCAACAGCTGGCCAATGTAACACCGGCCAAATCATTTAATTTTTCTTGGCCTCATTTTCCTCGTCTGCAAATTGGCAATAATAATACTTCTACTATCAACTATCTAGGGGTATTATAGTGTGCTGTGAACCAAAAAGCATCATGAGATCTAAAATATATTGTTATGTGTTCTTTTCTCGTATCTGTATGGTAGAACCCAAACATAGGAAAACTCTAGTGTTTTCCCTGAGAAACTGATGGTACTGGTGGCCATGCTATAGATGTAGAGAACCAAAGCCATGAATATAAGTTGGACGGTTAGGGCTTTTCCCAGGGAGCCAACATGGTGGGAGGCGGTACTTTCTCCCCATGGTAGTCTATGAAAAGATCATGCAACTATTTCAACGTGGTCCACTACAGGTTTATGTTACATAAACTCAGTTGGGCCCTCACCATCACTAGGTAATCCTATTATACCTCCCGGAGCAACTCACTGTCCCACCCTCCACTGAGGCTCTTTCAAACCTTTTCACCCCTCCTCAAACCTCCCATGATTCACCCTGCCCCTTTCCCATCCACCTCAGCAAATAGGGAGGGAGATGGTACTTTCTCCTCGTGGTGGTCATCTATGGGCCAACATTCTCATGCCCCATGCTATCCTAGATCCTCAGTTGACCTCTACCATACCGTAGCACTACTTCCTGATCCCTCACTAGCCTCAATTTCTCCCTCTCTAGGGTCCTGCCAAACTCTCATGCAATCATTCCCCCACTTCAACCGGAACAAATAGAAGGCCAAGACAGGACTCGTGGTAGAGGGCAGAGGCATTCAGTTCCAACAGAACATCCCTTATGTCAAGGATCGAAGAAAACACCTCTGGGGATTTACAAACATTTTGGGAACCAGGGATTGTTCATTCATGGGTCTCCTTTTTCTCCTTTTTTAAAAAAAAACTTAAAATACATTATAAATCGTGCACACACAAGTATGGAGTCATTCTCAGTGTACCGAGCTTCCATGCACACATTTTCCCAAGTGTTTTAGTGGGAGTTTTGAGCTACAGGATTGGCAAAAATCTCCAGAATGTCCTTTATATCACAAAGGACACAAAGATCTCTGACTCAAAGGCAGCACAGATGTTTGCAATATCTCCCAACACAAGCCTTCAGTCAAGCAACCTGAATAAATAAATATCCCTTTCCTCCCCTTTCCCAGGCTACCCCTTCTGCCCAGAATATCACTGCTAGATTAGTTACTATTTCCCGTTTTCTTTTTTTTAAATAAGGTCTATGTCCCGGGGGCTTCCTCAAACAATGGTGACTTAAATGGGAAAAACAGTACCTTTCAGTCACTTAAGGATGTGAGGAAGAAGATGAGAGGAAGCAATAAAAGAAAGACCACTTGGGAGGATGCTTAGTGAACTGAGATTTTTTTTTAATAACTTGACTCATGTGACAAAGCTTTTAATGCACTTTCTTCTTAACAATAGGGGACTAGTATACTTTATGAATCATCTTACCCTAAAATGCCGTTCTGGACGTTACAAGCAACAACTGCTAACTTTTCCTGGATGTGATCTTGAAAGGATAATTGCGTGAAGCAGGCTTAATCTCTGTTTGGTGGGTGGTAGAAAGAGGAGGCTTGCTCGCTCTCTCTCTCTCTCTCTCCCTCTCTCTCTTCCTCCCTCCCTCCTCTCTTTCTCTCTCTTTCCTTCCCTTCCTTTCCCTCCCTCCCTTTTTCTCACCCTCCTCCTTTTTCTTTCCTTCTCCCTTTTTCTCTCCCTCCCCCCTTTTTCCTTTCTTCTCTCCCTCCCTCTCTCTTTCTTTTCCTTTCTTTTTCTCTCCCTCCCACTTTCTCCCGCCCCTCTTTTTCTCTCTCTCCCTCTTTTTTCTTTCCCTCCCTCTTTCTTTCTCTCCTTCCTCTCTCCCTCCCTCTCTGTATTAATGTATATGTATATACGTATATACATGAACATATAAAATGTGTATATATACATATACATTCATGTGTATGTGTCACTACATTTTGTTTAGATCTAACAGAAAATCCCAAACAAATACTCAAACCTCTCTCTAATACCATTAAATAGAACCTCCTAATAGCATGACTGTGACTTGTACTTCATATTATGGGATCATAGATTTAGAGCTAGAAGGAATCTAAGGGAGTCCTCCCTCTTATAATAAGAAAATTGAGGTAAGGTGATATGACCCAAGTAGTGAGTTCCCTGAGTGTGGGACTGTCTTTTGCTTCTCTTTGTGTCCCTAGCACTTAGCACAGTGGCCCGCACACAGTAGGTGCTAAATACATTTTTACTGACTGACAAGCAGTAAACATCAGAGCCAGGATTGAAATCTAGGTCCTCATTCTGCAAATCCAGTATCTTTTCCACAATACCATGTTGATCCTCAGGACCACTTCCCAATTTTGTAGTTGATAGATTATTAAAAGAAAGGCTAGCTTGATAGCTTGTGTCCAGGATTATCTATTGCATTTGACCCGAGTTTTGTAGCTTTTTACTGTGTTTATTATTTACATTGCTTTTATAGTTATAAATGTCATTCTTTTTGCTCTGCTTTATTCTATATAATGACCCTCAGGATTCCTTAGTTTTTCTGAATTCTTCATATTCATCCTTTTTTATAGCTGCTACCCCCCACTCCATTCATACACCACTGTTTGTTAAGCTATTCCCCAATCCTTCGGAACGTATTTTGTTTGAAGATTTTTATGACAAATAATGTTGCCACTATGTTTGTATATCTGTCTGTCAGAAACCTTCTTAGGGTTACAATCCAAATAGCGGATCCTCTGAATCAAAGGAGGCATGAAATGTTAACACTGTCATACAACAGAAATATTAGTTTGTAATAGGGCCCTGGCTGGTTTCATGGCACCAATAAGTTATACTTATATCAATGGTATCAACAAACATGAGCGACAACCTAAGTTGGAGGGTTTTTTTGAGTAAACTGCCCACTGTGTTCTAATTGAGCTATATGCATGTTTTTAGTACAATTTTTATCTTAATTGCCTTTTTTTCAAATAACAAGTATTTTCTCTCCTTCCCTCCCCTGCCTCTGAGTTGAAAAGGAAAAAAAAACAGCTTTGTAATAAATATTCATAATTAAGCAAAACAAATTCCTGCAATGAACAAGTCCAAAAATGTTTGTTGTAGTCTGTATCTTGAGACCATCACCTCTTTGTCAGGTGGTGGGTAACATCCTTCATCATAGGTCCTCACAAATCATATTTGATCCAGAATTCTTAGGTCTTTCAAAGTTGTTAGACAACCTAATTTGATAAGGAAAACCTGCTCCTTCATGCCTATCAATTCTCAACTTTCTAAAATGCCTATGGATGACAACAGTTATCATAATCAATAACAGATAATCTTAAATGATATATGTCTGCTACTTTTTAAAAAAAAATGGCCCAAGAACCAGTCGACCAATTAACAAGTATTTATTAAGCACCTACGATGTGACTTGTCTTCTTCCTAAATTCAAATCTGGCCTCAGACACTTACTATGTATGTGATCTCGGGCAAGTGACTTAACCCTGTTTGCCTCAGTTTCCTCATCTGTAAAATTAGCTGGAGAAGGAAATGACAAACCACTCCAGTATCTTTGACAAGAAAACCCCAAAATGGGGTCACAAAGAGACATGACTGAAATGACTGAATAGCAACACCACCACTATGTACTAGGCTATATGTTAAATGCTAAGGATAAAATCACTACAAAGAACCAAGTGATCCCTGCTGGTAATGAATTTATGTTCTAATAGGGAAGAAAATGATCAAATAAAGTTATATACAGCATAAATATAAAGTTTATACACACACACGGTATATAAATACAAGCTTCTTTACAAAGAAAAACACATGCTTTGGGGGAGATTAGGAGAAGCTTCATACAGAAAATGGTGTCTGAGCTACAGGAAGAGACATGGAGGTAAGGAAGAAGTACATTACGGCTTGGCAATGATGATTGCCAAGGCAGAGGCAAAAGATAGAACGTCATGAGCAAGGAACAGAGAGAGGACAGGTTTGGCTGGGTCACATGTGATGGCCAATGAGGCTAGAAAGGTAGGATGGAATCAAGTTATGAAAGGTTTTAAAAGCTAAGCAGAGGAGTTTCTATTTTATTCTAGAGGCAATACAAAGCCACTAGAGTTGGTTGATGAGGGGAGTCATATGGTAAGACCAGCACTTAAGGAAAATTACCTTGGTAATTTTGGACTGGAGTGGTGAGAAAGTGGAGCCGGGAATGCCAATTAGGGTGTTGCAATAATCTAGCTGAAAAGTGATGAAGGCCTAAAATAAGGTGATAGCTTTTGAATGCAGAGAAGAGGTCAGATGTAATAGATATTGTGAAGGGAGAGACTGTAAGGTTTAGCAAATAATTTGGATGTATGAGAGAAAAAGGTGTCCTACATGATGTGGAAATTAAAGAACTGGGGAAACTAGGAAGGATGGTAATACCTTTGACAAAGATAGGGAAGTTTGGAAAAGGCAGGGGGAAAGATAATGAGTTTAGTTTTAGACATGTTAAGTTTAAGATGTCTCCAGGACATCCAATTTGAAATGTCCAGTGCATAATTTGGTGATCTGGGACTGAAACCCCAGAAAGTCTGGGACTGAATACATACATACATATATATATATATATATATATATATATATATATATATATATATATATATATATATGTTTAGATATGGGGGGGAGAAGAAATGGAAGCAAGCAGTGGAGACAACTTTTTCAAGGAATTTGGCTGAGAAAGGAAGGAGAGATGTAGCATAGCTTGAGGAGCTGGTAGGATTTAGTGAAGAGGTTTTTTTTATTTTTTTAAGTGTAGGGGTGTAAAGGCAAGCAAAGTGGGACTTTTTACTGTTTTTTTCTTTTGGAGTGCTTCTCAGCACTAAGGCAATCAACTGCCTTTGATTGAGTCTTGCCTTTGTTTTCTAATTTTTTTGTTTGCTAATTAGGTCACAAGAGGTGTGAAACTCTCAGGATCTGAAAAAGGGTATATATACCCAGAGGATAGCCACTGAACTCAGAATCAAGAATTGAGAATTGAGAAGAGAACTCTCAGAACTGTGGGCGAGGAGGTTTTGCTTTGGGGGCTCACTCATTGGAAGAGTGTTGGTGTGGAGACTCTGGGCAGCCACTAAGGAGCCTGCCCCTCCACTCCCCCCCATCCCACCCCCACTTTGAAAATTCAGGTGTGCTTCTTTCTCTCTCTCTCTCTCTCTCTCTCTCTCTCCCCCTCTCTCTCTCTCTCTCTCTCTGGTAACTATGTATATAATGTCTTGGTCAGACATCTAGAAGGCCTGTCTGTTGATTTGTGTTTATTTGCTCTATTTATATAATTTCTGCTTGTAATTTCTGTTTCTATTTTCTCTGAAGTTCCTGTGAACTAAGTGAATGATATATGTATGTCTGATTAAAGTGAGATTGTAAACACCTTATAGTTATTTTCCTTAGAAAAGCAGATCAAAGAACCTGTGCTAGCAGCCCCACCCCCCATGTGCTGGTGTTAGTGGTCTTACAGAGCCACAGTAGCAGCAAGTAGCATTGTTGTTACAAGGGGATACTCCAGTATGTATGAAGATAGTGGGGAAGGAACTAATTGACATCAAAATGTCAAATATTTAAAAGAGTGATTAAAGATGGGATCTGCTGAAGACAGGAGATGATAGGATCAAGGGTACCTGTAGAGGGGGTGACCACAGCAAACAGCAGATTCACCATGTTATCAAAGACTGTAGGGAAGGAAGAGAGAGTAGGGGATAATCAAGGGGATTTGGTTTTCCTCTCCATTAACAACATCTCACAAAGGACATACTTTTTTTTTGCTTTAGCTATTCAGATTGCAGTGCCATGTATAATATCTTTTTTTTTCAACAGTAATACTTTCTGATAATGGAAGAAGAAATGAACACAAGGGGAAAGTGTTAAAGCCCCATCTTTTGGTCCACTGTCTTATGGATTTGACCTTTCGTACAAGGTTTCTTCTCTTTAGTTTATAAGAGATCACATCTACTTCAGGGACTGTAAAAGAATGATAGATTTGGCTTTAGAGAACTTGGGCTCTAATCCTGGCTCAGCCACTTATTCCCTTGTGACCCTGGGCAAGTTAGTTTACCTCTCTGGGCTTCAATTGCCTAAACTATAAAATGAAAGAGTTGGACTAGCTGACCATAAGAGTTCTTCCCAATTTTAAATCTATGATCCCATGACCTCCATATCTTAGCTAATAATCTAAACGAGGATGAAAAACTGAGCTAAGCTGCTGTCAAGTCCTAGAATAAATCAGAGCCATGAGTTGAGGATTAAAGGGTCTTTAATTGAGATAACAGGATAGTAGACCTGCCACCCTGGGTGAATATTCGTCCAGTAGATTTCCCAAAGAGACCCACAAAAAAAGTTTTATAGTTTTAGGAGGAGAGGGGGAGGAGAAAATATGAGGTAGCAAGGCCTGGTCATGAGACTCCAGTGGCCTTTGGAAATCTAAGCAAGGAAAGTCACTTCATTTTGGTTGTTTTGCCCTTCATGCTGTGAATCCTAATGGAAAGGAGCAAGGTTATCAAAGGCCTTAGATGTAGCTTAAACCAGGTTCCCCCATAAGGCAAAATCTCAGGATGGGGGTACCTAGGGTGTGATCCAACTCAACCCAATCAAAAGTAGATATTTTAAGAGTAGAAATGCAAGGACTCTACTGAAATTCTAATATTACAAGGAACATTTAAGGGAGTGGCAGTTCATAGTATATTTGGTATTAACAATTTCTGTTATTATATTAATAATTTTGTCACTGCTCCATAGCACAATCAGTCCAACATGGTAGTGCATAGTGTAAGATGATTCCAAACAATATACTCATGCTATTTCAATTTAATTCAAGAAATACACTTTAAATATCCCCTCTGTGTGTGCATGGGCAGCCTGATTTAGTGGGCGGAGTGCCTCTAGTCCAACGTTCTTAAGTCATTAAGTCATGCCTCTAGCATATACTATCTATGTGACCCTGACCAAGTCACTTAACTTCCCAGTATCCCAGGAAACTGCAAAGCTATATAACTTACAGATGAGTTGTTGATCTGAATTCATGGAGGGAGTTTCCAAAACCCCAACTTCCCTACATGAATGAAAGCACAAGTCTACCCAGTCCTTTGCCCTGCCTCTTCCTTTCCACCTACTCTTCGCCTCCCCTGAAGAGAAAGTGTGAAGAGCCTTGTGCTGGGCACTGGTGAAGCAAAGATAAAAATCAAATAAGTTTAGCTTATATTTGGCCGGGGTGGGGTGGTATATACAACATATACATAAATATTAAAAGATAACTAGAGGAAGAAGAGAGCTGGAAAGATTGGAGGAATTTGTGTCGAGGTGGGAGCACTTAAGTTGACCCTTGAAGGCAAATGTAGATGCTAAAAGTTGGAGATGAGGATGGTATGGTTTTTGCAGTTGCACAGAGACATCTGAAGATAAAAATACATTGATGGTAAAAAAAAAATTATTTAAATGTTCCTGTGGCTATTTGGCTTTAGTGTATATTTTCAAAATAGTCTCAAATTCTACTACTGGTTTAGATTTTAGATAATTGTTGAACAATGCCGTGGGAGCCCTGAAGTAATGATAGTAGAGCAGCCCTTGGGCATGTTGGAAGGGTCCTCCTCCCCCACTTCCTACAAAGCAAACCTTGAGAAGCAGGAAAAGGACAGAAATGGACAAAAGTCATTAACTCCTGTGGCCTCAGCCTGGGAGTGCCTAGCCTTGTACCAGAGGAGGAAAAAGCATTCTCTATTGAGAAACGTCCCCAAATTCTTCCTTCAGTATTTAGTAATTCAATAATAACTGTTGGCCATTAATTTGTTCATTTTTCCCCCTCAGGAAACGTTTTCACACAATGCTTCCAATCAATCTGGATCATTGTTTTTGTCTATGTCTAAAACTTTCATTTTTGTTGAGTGGATGAAGACAGATACTTTTCCCATCCCTCACCTGCTAGAAAGATGAGCCAGGAACCAGTTTTCCAAATGATCCTGGTTTCATTGGTTTCAGGTGACTAACTTCATTCTGACTGCTCAACTACAACCCATCCTGAAGTTACTTTGAGGGCCAGGAATCCATTTCCCCTGAAATCCAAATCTGACAGCCTTAGTCTTTCTGATAGTCTGTATGCTCAGAAGCAAAAAAGGTTAACACTGACAAGAGCGAAGGAACCCTCCTCTCCAAAGTGTGGACTAAGTACATTAGAATTTCACCAGCTTTCAGTTGGCCACAAAACAGATTTTAATATAATGTGGTTCTATTATACAACCAATCTAAGGTGTCAAAAGGATGGATCATCAAGTGGTCACTCACTTTCAAGAAGATCCTACTGCGAAGACCCCAAGAATAGCACGGAACTGAGGCCCCAATTTGTATCGCCACATTCTGCACTGTAATTACTCATTCAATCCACAAGCATTGGTATGACCCAGGAATTGGGTCAGGTACTTTGGATACACAAACAAAAGAGAAACAATCCCTGCTTTCAAGAAGCTTATATTCTTGGAATACTACTGTGCTGTAAGAAATGGTGAGCTGATTTTAGAAAAACATGAAAAGATTTGCATGAAATGATGAAAAGTAAAATGAGTAAAACCAAGAAAATGTTGTATGCAATAACAGTATACAGTAATATCGTTGAAGGAATAACTGTGAAAAACTGAGTTATTCTGTGTACTAGAAATACTCAGTTTGACTGCAAAGGACCTATGAAGGACGATGCTATCAACCTCCAGAGAAAGGACCAATAGGAGTATATGCTTTGCATATATTTATAAATCTGTGTCAATTGGTGGCCTTCTCTGGTGCAGGGTGAGAAAGGAGGGAGGGAGACAGTTCAGAACTTATAATGTAACAAAATAAATTTTTTAAAGAGAAGCTTACATTCTTTCAAAGAAGACAGCTTGTGTGTGTATAAATACATACATATGTATGTAAATACAAAAATATGTATAAGATGAATACAAATTGGGAGGAAGAGCTACTAGCAGCTGGGAGGAGCAAGAGAGGCCTCAACTTAAGAAGCAGTGTTTGAGCTGAGCTTTAAAAGACAATATGGGCAGCTAGGTAGCACAGCGGATAGAGTGCCAGGCCTGGATTTGGGAAGACTGACCTGAGATGCTTACTAGCTGGGTGACCCTGGGCAATATCACTTAACCCTGTGAGTTAATCTTGTGACCCTGGGCAATGTCACTTAACCTTGAGCTGGACAAGGAAATGGTAAACCACTCCAGTATCTCTACCGAGAAAACCCCGAATGGGGTCATGAAAGAGTCAAATATGACTGAATAAAAAATTAAAAGACCATAGGAATTTTAAAGAGCCAGTGGCGAGTAGAGATTGTATGCTAGATATGGGGAAAGCCAATGCAAAGACATGGAAATGAGAAATAATGTGAAGAATAACAAGGGCAGTTTGGCTACACTGGAGTATCTGAAGGGGACTAGTGTATAATAAGCCTGAATAGAAAGGTTGGTGCCAGGTTTTGAAGGGCTTTAAAGGCCAAACAGGAGTTTTCCTTTGTCACTAGAGGGAGACACTAGAGTTTTCTGTTTCTTTTTGAGGAGGGGAATGAATGACATGGTGAGAATTGTAGCATCACTTCGGCATTTGGGCGTGTACAATGAATGGCTTGCAGAGCATTGGGAGAACAGTTAGGGGGCTCTTGGTGTAATCCAGGCAAGAGGTGATGAAGGCTTGAACTAGAAAAGTGGCCATGCCAGTCAAGGAAATATAAAAGATATGGTGGAGTTGCCAGAGTTAGATTGAAGGGATGGAGAGGGAAAAATAGAGGATGACTCCGAGATTTCCTTCCAGTCTAGTGACTGGAAGGATGGGGGTGCCCTCAATAGAAACAGAGAATGAGGCAGGTTTTGGGAGGGAGAGATGAGTTTTCTTCTGATGACATTCTGACTTTGAGATTCCCATGAGAGCTCGAGTTTGAAATGTCCAATAGGTCTATAGGTTTAACATCAGAAGAGATGTTAGAAATCACTGAATCCAACCCTATCATTTTACAGATGAGGAAACCGAGACCCACAGAGGTTCACTGTCTTGCCCAAGGTCACATAGTAAGTGGCAGAGTTAGAATTTGAACCTTTACCTTTTCACTATGCCACAATGCCTGTTGATGATACCAGTCTGGAACTCAGGAGATAGACTACAGCTAAGAGCCATCTACATAGATTGTCCCAGACACCTGAACCCATGAGTGCTAATGATATCACGAAGAGCCAAAATAACGACCAAACTGATCAATACACACAAATTATCCTTTATTTGAAGGCTAACAAGAGCCATTCAGGAAACTGGATACAAAGAAAAGAAATGGAAGATTTCTCTGCATTCACCAAATATTTTATGACCTGATAATATTAATAGTATGAAGACCCTGAGTCAGTGGGTATCCTAATAGATTACAAAAAGCACACACTTCAATTAGCCAAACCATTTTTCTCAAAATCTGTCAGCCAATAAGCTTTCCTGGTGTGAGTCACTTACTCCATCTTTTCCCCTGTCCCCACCTGTCTGGTTTCTGCCTATGGCCCTAATTTCCACAAATAACTTTGGAGTGGGCCAGGGCTGTGTGCAGAAGTCAGGCTTAATGGTTGGCTATTCCTTAAACAAGATGAGATCCTCAAATATCCTTAAGTTGGGCCCTGTGTTAGTGCCTCTCAAATTCTTCCTCAAAATACCTACAACAGTTTCAGCATTCGGGGACTGTGTCTTTCTTTTTGTTATTTGTATACCCAGCACTCACCACAATGCCTGGCACAGCCATAGGTGCTTAATAAGTACTTATCGAATTGAATTCTTCTCTCTCTCTTCCACAATAAATGAAGACATGGAAGAGAGAGAGACAGAGACAGAGAGAGAGAGACAGAGAGAGAGAGACAGAGAGAGAGAGAGAGATGGGAGAGAAAGAGAGGAAAAGTGAGAGAGAAAAAGAAAAGAGAACGAGGAAAAGGGAGAGAAAAAAGACAGAAAGATAAAAGAAAAGAGGGAGTGGGGGGAGAGGGAGGGAGAGACAGAGAAAGAGGGAAAGGAGGAAGGCAGAGGGAGAGAGAGGCAGGGGGAGGGAGAAAAAAAAGGAGAGAGAAAAGAAAGGAAGAGAGGGAGTGGGAGAGAGAGACACACAGAGGAGAGGGAGGGAGAGAAGGTAGAAGCAGTTACTATGTGCTAGGAAGTAGGCTAAGTCATAGTTGTCCAAACAAAATTCTTTAAGTCTATGTAAGTTACTCCTATGCTTCTATGTTTGGGACTGGGTTGATCTGGGTCAGTAGAATGATTTTTTTAATTATAAATATCAGTCTCCCCATTTGACCTCTCCATTTCCTAAAGCCCCAATAGGTAGAAATGAATATACTTTCACCTACATTTTGGGAAAAATAGGCATCCTGGTGGAATAAGAGTTTGCAGGTCTGAGTGGTCTATTTTCCTTTTTTCTGTGAAGACAATACAACAGCCTCCCTCCTCCCTGCCCCGCAAGCCTCACTATACCTCCCTCCCCCAGCCCCCACAACATTCATGTTTATACTTGCTTGCTTGACTAGAGTTAAGGTTTTAGGCACCAGAATGAAGCACTCACCAAAGTCATCCTTTGTGGCAGTAATGACATAAATTACATTGTTCCTCGGGGTCTAAAACACCCAGCTATTAAATTTAACTATGTGAGCTTGGCACATCTTTTCAAAAGCGAAGCAGCTGTTTCCCTTTTTGCTCATTTCCCTCCCTTGTTCACTTATTTAAAGATATACACACTCTTATTACAAGAAAACTATAGGGTTTGACTACTCTTAATGGAGGCAGTGTGGTACACTGGATCTGGGTTCGAATTCCACTTCTGTTTCAGCTGCTTACTACTTGGGTGGCTTTGAAGACTTTAAAGTACAACACCAACTGTTAGGATCACAGCCTTGAGCAGGTCACTTAACTTCTCTGTGCCTCAGCTTCCTTACCTGTAAACTCCCTTGTTGCTCTACACCTCTGGTCCTATACATTTACAAACATTCCACTTTTATTGTGTGGCATCAAAGGGAGGTGGGATATCGGTAGCTAAGTGCCAAGATAAGATAAGGGCAGCTAGAGCCCTGGACCTGAATCAGGAAGACTTGAGTTCAAATCCAACCTCAGATCCTTGCTAGCTGTACGACCCTGGCCAAGTCATTTAATCTCCATCAACCTATTTGCTGATCTATAGGATGGTCATAATAATAATACCTACCTCCCAGGGTTGTTGTAAGGAAAGATAAAAATGACATCATATTTACAAAACACATTGCATACTTTATAACACCATTTAAATTCTAGCTTATTATTATATATTATCACTATTATTAAATAATTAAATTAGTATATATTCTTATATTATTAAATTATAATTACTATTATTAAATTGTATTTGCACTATCCAATGAAGAATTTCCTAATCTTCTTGGGGTCACTCACAGGGGAACAGGGGACCTTGGCACAGTTCCAGGGCCAAGAGGACAGCTAGCACTTGCTTCTGCATAGCCCATACAGCTGAACAAGGTCTCTCTCTAGGTAAAGACCAGACCACAGGTCAGGAGAATAGTGGTCACATCTCACCAAAAACTTATAGACCACCAGAAATAGTTCTGAAAACAGCAGCACAAAAAAATCAGAAGCTTGGGACAGTACCACTCTGCCCCTCCCAACTTGAGTTGAACAGAGCCCAACTTTAACATAAAATGTAAAAATCCAGAAATAGGCTAGAAAAATGAGCAAAGAACAATAACAACAAAAAAGAACCTGACCATAAAAATCCACTATGGTGTCAGGGAAGATCAAGACACAAACTCAGAAGATGCCAATGATGCCAAAACAGCTACAAGCTAAGCCGCAAAGAAAAAATATGTAAATTGGACACAAGTCCAACAAGAATTCCTGGAGGAACTTTAAAAGGACTTTAAAAGTCAAATAAGAGGTATAGAGGAAAAATTTGGAAAATAAATGAGAGTGTTGCAAGAAGATCATTAAATGAGAATCAACAGCTTAGTAAAAAAAGCACAAAAAAAAAAAACCCTCAAGAAAATAACAACTGAAAAATGTAATTGGCCAAATGGTAAAAGAGGCAAAAATTCACTGAAGAGAGGAACCCCTAAGAATAAGAAACATTCCCCAAATGACAAATGGTCCAAGGATATGAACAGGTAATTTTCTGAGAAAGAAATTCAAGCTATCAATAGCCATATGAAAAGAAACTCCAAAATCACCAAAAGAGAAATGTACGTTAAAGCAAATCTGAGGTTTTACCTCTTACCTATCAGATTGAAAAAACTGACCAAAAAAGGAAAATGTTGGTAGGCCTGTGGGAAAACAGGTATATTAATGGACTCTTGGAGGAGCTGTAAAATGGTATGTATAGCTATTCTGAAAATCAATTTGGAACTGTGCTCAATAGTTACTAAATTGGACATACCTTTTCATTCATTGATACCACTAAGAGATCCAAAGAGATTAAAGAAAGGAGGAAAAGACCTGAAAAGACAAGACTCTAGTTACCAGAGAGAGAGGCACCAACATCTGGGTTTTCCAAAACTGGGGACTCTTAACAACGGCTAACCAGAGTCTCGTCTGGTCAAATCACACAACATTCTTCCAGTGAGAGCTGCAAACAAAACGCCAATGTCTGAGTTTATATACCCTGTTCAGGGTCAAAGGGTGTCACAACCATGAGACTCAAACCTATGTGAACTAGGCTTTCTTGTTTCTTAAGCAGATCAAAGACTCTTGATTCAATCAAAGAAACAAAGGCCAGACTCATCAAAGGCACTTGATTACAACAATGCTCCAAAAGAGAAAACAGTAAAAAAAAATCCCACCCTAATTACCAATACATAGCTCTTTTTTGAGGCGGCAAAGAAGTGGAAAATAAGAGTGTGCCCATCATTTGGGAAATGGCAGGACAAATTATGGTATATGTAAGAAATGATGAAGAGGATGATTTTTGAGAAACTTGAGATAGCCCATACGAACTGATTTAGAGTTAAGGGAAAAGAATCAGAAGAACATTTTCTATAATGATGACATTGTAAAGATAAACAATTTTGAAAGGCTTAAGAATTCTAATCAATGCAATGACCAACTATGATTCCTAAAGAATGATAATGAAGCATGACAAAGAGGTGATGGACTTAAGAGTGCGAATTGAGACCCTTTTTTTAAAAAAAATATGGACAATGTAGGAATCAGTTCTACTTGACTGTGCATAGTTGTTACAAGGGTTTTTCTTTCCTTTTTCAATGAGGGTAGGAAAGAAGTACAAGGAAGAAAAATGGATTTTATTAATAGAAAAAATTAATTTAAAAAAAGACATCTAGTGAAGGAGAATTTGGCTTTCAAGTGAGCCCATTTATTTTTGGTCAGCTCTGACTCTTAAGAAGTCTTTCCTTCCACCAAACCCAAATTTGTCTTTGTAACTTTCACCCATTGCTTGGAGTTCTTCCTGTTATAACTAATCAGAACAAATATAATCTATCTTCCATATGGCAGCTCTTCAGATTCCTCATGTCAGTCTTAAGCCTCCTTTCCTCCAGACTAAATAGTCCCACCCCCCACCCCCCTTCCAACTGATCCTCTGCAGCTAGGTGGCACAGTTCATAAAAAGCGAGACCTGCAATCAGGAAGACATGAGTTCAAATCTAGCCATTTGCAGGCTGTGTGGCACTGGACAATTTATTTTACTTCTGTTTGCCTGTTTTCTCAACTATAAAACTGGGATAATAGCACCTACTTCACAACAACAAATGAAATAAGATCTGTAAGGTGTGTAACGATGTCTGGCACATAGTAGGTACTATATAAATGCTTATTCCCTTTCCCTTTTGTCATATGGCATGATTTCTGGACTCTTCAGCATTTCCCCAGAACTTTACAGCTTATCAATTTTCTTCTTAAAATGTGGTAGGTATCTTGAACTGAGCATGGTACTCCAGATATGGTCTTACCATGGCAGGGTATAGTTGCATTATCACTTCCCCAAGTCCTGGCCACTATGCCTTTTAATGCAATCTAATATCACATTTTTTTAAAACACATAACACTGCTTGCTAATGCTGAGCTTGCAGTCACTAAAACTTCTAAAACTCTTTCAGATGAATGGCTATCTAGACACACATTTTGTAATTGATTTTTGAACCCATTTTTATTTATTTTGGGGATTATTACTCCTTCTATCAATGCAACTTGACCCCTTCTCTATAATGTATACTTTTAGAAAGTTACCTAGATCACTGACAAGGTAAGTGCCAGCATCACGCAACCAGTATATGTCAAACTTAAACCTAGGTCTTTTCAGATCTCCCCAGTGCCACACTGCTTTTCTCTTCATTCATTATGCCTATGATTGACGGTTCAAGAGTCATTTACAAACATAATTTTAAAATGAATTTTAAAATTTAAGACACACGTATGGTATTTATGTAGTTGGAATTGGCATCTGGACTCACTGTACTGATAATGGCATGGCTAAAAGACCAATGAACTCTTTGTCTTGACCACCAAGCTCAATAGGAGGACCCTGCCAACCTGCCCAGATGTGGAATGTTCCACTCAATATCAGCTGCCATCGTCATCACAGTGACTCCCATCACCTACTGATACTATCAAGCAGGATATGGCCTCTTGTTCTATGCCCTTTTGGACAGAAAACTCACAGTACCTTCTTCCTTGTTATACTGTACCTCTAGCTGTGCAACAGTGAACTAACCTTAACCTCTCACATCCCATTTCCTGACCCCATCTGATTCAGCTCTATATTTCCCATGCCCCACTCCAGTTTTGCATGACCTTTCTATGGTGTCTTCTGGAATTCCTATTCCTTTATAAACAAACTTGCCTTCAAGATGTGTCCAGCCTTGAAGGCATCCTTATGAGTTCAAAAGAAGAGAAGAACCTATGTCTCTCAGAGGTGACTGAAAGTAAGAGAAATTTCTTCATTGGAGAGGATGACCACCAGCAAGAAGCTCAACCTTTTGATCTGGCTTTCTAGAAGATAGAGTCCTTGACAGAGATAAAGTGAAAAGCATAGTCAAAAATGAAATGTTGTTTTAGCAGTCCCACCAACTGCTTTCAGTTTAATGTTTTAATCTTCAACCTCCCTGGAGAATTATTAACTTATAACCTGTAGTTATAAGTTATTACTGCTGCTTGTCTAAGACTTTGTTGATGTGTGCTTGTAATTCCCCTGTGTTAAGCATTTCTTTTATGTGAAGGAAATAAATAGCTGTCCTATATTCAATATGAATTCTATACTGAGTGCCTTTCTATTATCTATTTTTGGGTAGAAAGATGTTAACCAAACCTAAGCTTTAAATGATTTTCCCTAGAGCTCCAGGGTGGGGACATAAACAAAGAGCCAGAAAGTTTAAGAAAATTTAATGACACCTCTCTTTAGAGACCAGGCTCCCTCAGGATTAAACCTAGTCCATGAGTCCATGGTTCCAGAGCAGAAGATCCCATTGGTGGCGAGGGAGGAGGTGAGCATCCCAACCCCACTGAACCCAGAAACCTTGTACTGTTGTTACATTTCACTCAATCTATATCCTGGTGGTAGTTATCTACTGACACCTCGGGTCACTCTCCTTCCCTTCTCCAAGAGTTCAGTACCTAGTTCGCAGTCTTCTTCTCTACCACAACTCCTTTTCTTTTAGATGACACCAACATCTATGTTGATATCCCTTTAATAACTCTGACCTCCCAATTCCTCAGTCTCCCATGACCTACTTTTTCAAGATGACCACACCTTTGAATCTGTCATCATCCACAAGTGTTTCATGTTCAAAAAATTAAAAAAACTCCAAAATTTCTTTACCATAACCTCCTATCATTCATTTCTTCTCACCCTATGCCTTACCCCTCCTAAACGATTCTTCACCCTCACTATAAATTCCATTCCATTTCAGTATCTGAGGCCATCATCCTTACTCTAATTTCACTTTCCTCTCAAAACTATATTTAATTAGTGTAATGCTATACTGTCTTCTATTTTTTAATTCCTTGACCCTCAGTCTTGATGCTCTGGCCTGTCGTGGATTACCCTTCTGTTCCTACTTACATGGTGCTTAACTGAACTGGAGGGAGTAGCATAACTGAGTGAATTTGGTCCACCATAACTATCCTACTCTCAATTTAAAATCTATTCTCTACTCATGCCTCCTACTAGCATCTCATCTAAGGTCTCCTCCTTATAAATTACTGAGAAATTACAATGCTTGATAGAATCGACTAGCAAATTAAACCATTGGATGGTCTTGGCTGGGAAACATTTGAATTGAATGATTTAACCTGTCATTGTTGGGTTTGTTTTGTTTCTGGGGTTTTTTTTTCATTTTGTTTTGTTTTGTGCATTCAATATATGCAGCCTCAGTATGTCACTTAATATTTTAGTAAAATAAAATTTTGTGTTTTTCAGTTTTAGGTATGAATCCAAGATTTTAAAATTTTTTGTAGGACTCTAGCTCCATTTTCCCCAAAGCAGATATAAAACCTGTTCTTTGATTGCCCAACTCTTTATCACCCATTTCTGCAAGTGGCACATATCATGAATTTAAACATTCTAAATGACACCCTGCCTACTTCCCAGTCTGGGTGGTTGTTTCGCAAATAATAAAACAATGAACTAGGAATTGCTAGGCTCTCTGGGACTACTGTTTTCAGAGAAGAAAGAGGAGCAGGGGAATGGAGAAGGAAGCAAAGGGGGAAAACACGGGTAATGGAAGCTGACAAGCTGTCTAGGTCTAGAACTGTTGTTAAGATGGAAACTTGGTCTTTTTGCTTTCTTTCCAGGGCATTTGAGCTTCCCACGCAGTCTGGCCCACTTAATCAATTCTTCCTAACTTGTTTACATTAGGAGGAAGACCTGCAACAGCAGGACGGAAGGAATTTCAAAAAGAAGAGCAGGAAAGGAGAAAGGGAAGACCTTCTCTGAAGAGAAGGTCAGTTAACGGTGCAGACTGTTTTTTATTGACACGATGCCTTTTCTTGGGAAAGCTCAAAATGCTTTATAAACATAAACCTCAGGAGGCAGATGCCAAATTTTATTACATTCTATTTTGAGAGGAGACACCGGGATATAGTGAGGGAATTAGTCAAGGTTAGAGAGCAAAAGCAAACATAACTACTTATTTCAAGGAAAGTCCTATAGCCAGAGCCATGATGATGCCTTCAAGGCTTTGAGGGAAGGGTACCATCCGATGACTTGGTATTAAAGGGGATCCAATCTTCTCACCAAACGATGGCCTTCTTATCCTGCTACAAAATCAGGGATGTGTGAATTTGCTTTTAAAAATGTATTTTGAAAAATACATTTCAATTTAATTGGTTTACTTTGTAATCCTATGTACTTTATTTTATGCATTTAAAAACGTTATTCTGAGAAGGGCTTTATAAGGCTTTGCTAGACTGCCAAAGGAGTCCCTGACACAAAAATGGTTTAAAAACCCCTGAATGCCTTGGAGTTTTTGTAGGTGATTAATAAATATTTGGAAAATGAATAAATCAGTCACTCAACTAAATATTTATTATAAGCCTACTATGTGACAGGTATTACAAGCCTACTATGTGACAAGCAGATCATGCCTTCAAGGACCTCCCAATATACTGGCAGATCCCACATGTTTATGGGAAAGTAAATAAAGGCTATACACATAATAAATACAAAGTGATTGATAGGTGCCAGTAGAACAACTAGGAAAACCAAAAAAGATGGCCCTTGAACTCAGTCTTGGAATGAGCTTGGGGTTCCGAGGAAGACAGGTGAGAAGGGAGAACATTCCGGGCTTGGGGAGGCAGCTTTCACAAAGGTACTGAAATGGGAAATAGAATGTCCTATACAGGGAAAAGCAAGTCAGCCAGTACGGAGAGGAGATAATGTGTAATGTTCCTAGACAACTAGACCAAAGCCGGATGTTGAAGGACTTTAAACATTAATCAAAGGAGTTTGTATTTTCTCCCAGAGGAGGCAATTGGGAGCAATGGAAGCTTCCCAGATAGGAAAGTGGCATGGCATATGTAGGATGAGCCAGAGAGGGGAGAGACTAGATTGTTCAGTTGCTTTCAGTCATGTCTGACATTTTGTAACTCCGTTTTGGGGTTTTCTTGGCAGAGATACTGGAGTGGTTTGCCATTTGCTCTAGCTCATTTTGCAAATGAAGAAACTGAGACAAACAGGGTTAAGTGACTTGCTCAGGATCACACAGCTAGTAAGTGTCTGAGGTCTGATTTGAAGTCAGGTCTTCCTGATTCCAGGCCCAGAATTGTATCCACTGCGCCACCTAGCTGCCCTGGAGACTAGATACAGGGAGACCAATTGGCTCTCATAGACTGACCAACAACAGGTCCCAGACCAAGCCCTGTTGGTCATTGTTTGGGCCCTACTTGGCTCAGAATGAATGTAAATAGCAATTGTTTCTGTTTGGGCCAGAAACCCTGAGGGTCTTCTGCTCCCAGATTGTTTTATTTTTCTTTTTTTGACTAGGTCAGAGGATCCCAAACTTAGTTGGCCTATTGCCCGCTTTAAAAAAAAAATTACTCAGAGCCCTCCTGGAAATCTACTCTCTTTAGCTCTTTAACGTTTTTTTAAAAATTTTCTTCATTTCAAAAACCATACATATATACATACATACATACATACATATATACATACATGCATACTTCTATCCTGAACTCAAGAAATAAAACAAGTACCCATTGTGCTGGGGGTAGATTTTTTTTTTGAAATGACGCATCTTAAATTTAATAATTCATTGTAAATTTGTGGGGTTTTTCCTGCATTGAAATTTTGTTGATGAAATATTGTATCATGTAACCATATAGTATCATATTGTAAACAAGTCATTACACACACATATTCTTGCCCAGGCATGGTGGACTTCCTGACAATGCTCGACTGTTTCACCTGCCAATGCTTGCTTGTTAAAACTTGTCAATGCATTGACCAGTGATGGGTCATAACTTGCATTGTGTGTGTTTATGTGGAAAATAACATAATTGCTATGACCTCTAACTGTTACACAACAGATGAAACATGTATGAACAGTTTTTCAAAATTTTCTTATCTTCTCTTCTTTCCTTATGCTTCCGCTGCCCCTAGTTGCACCTGAGGCTACTACTGCCCCCTCCACATCGTTCCAGCATGCCCCAGGGGGTGGTATCACCCACTTTGGGAACCTATGGACTAGGTAAAGAAGCCATTCTCTGCCTCTTTTCTTACCTAGCCTTAATCACTGAATGTGCTCTGCCTTAGTCAAACCTGTTAAAGACCTTAGTTCAAAAAGCCAAGGTCTCCCATAGCACTCCAGGCCATCTCCAGTCATCCTGATCTATATCTGACCACTGAACCCAGATGGCTCCGGAGGAGAAAGTGAGGCTGGTGACTTTGCACAGCCCTCCCCAATTAAAATCCAATTCACTTGCAAGTCATGGCATCACCTCCCTGATGTCACGGTCCTCTTTGAGAACAAAGGACAAAACGATAACAATAATGCAATGCTCCCAGTGAGAGGTAAACAGGGAGTGAGTTAGGTAGGTTGTGTTTTCTCATTGTATCTCTAGCACCTAGCACATATCTAGTGCATTTCAGGGAATTAGTACATTTTTTTGAATCTGAAGTGTGATTGATTTGACCCATAGGTTATTGAAAAGCTGATCCAATCAAAATATCTTCCATCATTGATCTGCCAGCGTGACTGAAACTGCCAAGTTAAATCAGATCAATAGACACAGCACTTGAGAAGCACTGGGGATACAACAAAAATCAAAACCAGCCCCTGCCCTGAAGGAACTCTCAATCTAATGGGGAAAACAACCTGCAAACAATTATAGCCAACTTTAATATACTTTTTAAAGGTATTTTAACTAGGTTAATGCCGCAGAAGTCTCGCTTTAGGCCTTGTTGGGGTGTAGAAGTGTATCTGTGTCCTGATGACCATCACAAGGAAGTACGAACTCTGGGGTGGGGGGGGGGCAGCTGTCTAATAGGAAAAGTTTTGAGTACAGACCCGGCAAGAGACACTGCGTGTATTGTTCCAGGACCAGTCTGATTGAGTTGTGAGACACCCATTACTAGAAGGTTAGCCACCAGATAATGCCATTATCAGTTGAAGCAATGCAAGGAGACAGTTTGCAGAGACGTGGATGTTGCAACCTACCTTGGTAAAAGGATCATAGGATCTTAAATTTAAAACCAGGAAGAACTGAAGAGGTTCTCTAGTCCAACACTCTCATTTTACAGATGAAGAAACCGAGGTCCAGAAAGATTAAATGGTCAGTCCAAGGTCACACAGGAAGTGAGTGGTAGAGACACCCAATGTGGATGAAGTTATAGATCCTTAATAGATTGAAGCAAAGTACTATGTAAAGGAGAAATGTATAATAAATACTTTAGATTCAGATCCATGATACTTTCCCTTCCTTTGGCCAATTTGGAACATAAGCCATCTATACCTGGGGAACTTTTAATGGACAGTAGTTTTAATCAGGTAACTAACTATATAAGTTGGTTAGCTGTTTTTTTTTTTAAACAAATTGCCATAAGTTCAGATTACCCTTTTTCCTGAAAAAGTGCTTGTAAAGTTCTGTAAAATCTCAGACTTTACTTCTATTATCCCTATCTTATTAGAAAAATTTTTGGAATATCTTTTCAATAATCTCTGCTTTTATTTCTAGCATTTCTATGCCTGCAACCTACCATTTCAGCCCCCTTTTCTTGGAAAGCCTTCATGAAGGCCCCATCTCTGGGTAAAGACTAGAGGCCCTTGTCACTTTGCACTCAGTATTCTATTTATTATTATTTATAAGATTTTGGCGGCATGCTTTATCAAGACAGCTCAAGGTTCTACTCAAAGAACTTTTGATGATTTAGTCATAAACATCCTCCCAATGTTACATCAAAGATGGAAGAACAGCAGCCAGGACAACAAGAAGGAGAGAAGAAAAGAATCAGGGCTAGGAGGTGCTCAGGAGGCAACAAGCAATGCCTACATTTTCTGTCTCTGTATCATCTGGAAGGATACTAAAAAGACATTCAATTTGGCTGAGAGGCAATTGTTCTCCATTCATGTGAAAGTGAAACTACATTTTCCAGAAGTAGAGAAAATAATATGGAAATTTGGATTAATAATCCAATTAATCCAATTAATAATCCAATAATTAATAATAATTAGTTAATAATATGCAAAACAGCTGAATTTTAAGGCTTTTGATCTTAAGCTCCTAGGTTCCTGAAGGGCAAAGATCACTGTTGTAATTTTTGGCACTGCATTCCATTCATCCTTAATCTTAAATGAAGCTAATATATGTAATGATTAACTTGCCATTCTTCATGTAACAGTTCAGAACAAAAAAGAAGGTGAAGAAGGCATGAGAAGAAATCAGAGCAATTTGTTTCAGTGAATTAGCCGACCTCATTAATTGCAGATTAAATTGTTCCGGATGTTGACTACTTTCAAGTTGTGTCTAGGAAGGTGGGCTTACTGGAAGGAAGGGTTGCTTGAAACAGAGCATCTGTGTGTATACTTTGATGTTATAACTCAATTTTAACTTGGGTTTCTCTTGATGCCCTTGGAAAAGTATATCAATAAACACCTAGATACCGTCTATGACATTCCTGAATACCATCGTCAAGCTTATGTTTTATGTCCCACTTGAAAGTAATAATCAGAAGGTTGTCAAAGTTATCACTATTGGGATACAGTTCAAGGAACTGTATATAATTTTTACATATTCATGGGAGATACTTTGTTGGAGGAGAGTCTTTAAGATTGCATTTTGTTTTGCAGAATCAAATACTTCTTATGATCAAGAAATAAGTACAGGACAATCTTACATCTCTATCTCTCTTAGTCCCAACTGGTTTTTTTTTTTCTAATTAAAGGGAACAACCCCTTGACTCACTTCTTAAAGAGGCCCATTATCTCACTCTAAGTGAGTACATGAAAAGGCCTTAGCCTAAGATTGCATCCTGGATCATCTCCAGTCATCCTGATGAATATCCGATCACTGGATCCAGATGGCTCTGGAGAACAAAGTGAGGCCGGTGACCTCGCACAGCCCTCCTTCACTCAAATCAAAGTCAACTGCAAGTCATGTCATCATTTTCTTGATGTCATGGTCCTCTCTGAAAATGAAGGACAAAGACAAGTCAACTGTGTAATGGCGAAGATGTAGTCAACTATGGAATATCACTTACGAAAGCCTGCCTTTCCCCTACAAATAGAATCATAACGAATGCCTTTGATGGGTCTATAGATAATGCTCATAAAAATTTGTATAAGTAGATATGTAGGCATATGGTTTAGTAGTTATTGATATTTCCTTGATCACTTCTTTTTGGCAATAATAATTTCTGAGTTTTTCCAGGTATAACAGAGGTCCAACATCCCTCAGTCCCCATTAATGTAACTAACAAGAAGCTCCACCTCAACACCATTATCAAGTGAGAACCTGTCTTTGATCTAGTTATAGAATCAAAATTATAAACTGAGTGTAAGCAATTCCTAGACATGTCAGTTGACTCAATCTGTCAATGTAAGGTGGAAACTAGGTGTGAATTACATGGAAGCAGAAGAGTCATGCAGGAAATGTCATTTAATTAGTTGAAGAGAATCAATCATGCCCAGTGGTCCTTGGATAAAACAGCAAGCCAGTTCAGAATTCCATCCTGTAGTAGAATGGCTCCAACCAAGCCCCAGGCTCCTCCCTTCACCTTGGCCAGAGAGTATCCATGTGAAATCAAGTGGTTGGAAAAATTTGGACTTTCCATCAGTATCAGTTGCAGTGTTTCTAAAACAACTAGCCACACTAAAGAAAGGCAGGCTTAGGACTCTACAAGGGCAATGACCCTCAGATCCAGTCAGAAAGATGAACACCAAAGGAAAACTTCATGATGATTCCAGTAAAAAGATTTCACTAAGTCCATTCAAGACTCTAATAATCTAGAGTTGTCAGCTAGCCTGTCAATACATATTTATTAAACTCCCACTATGTGCCAGCAGACACTGTGCTAAAAGCTGGCAATATGAAGAAAGGGAAAAGACAGTCATTGCTCTTAAGGAACTTACAGTCTAATAGATGAATAATATACAAGCAGCTACAAACAAGATATATACAGGATAAATTGAAGACAATCAATAGAGGGCAAATACTAACATTAAGGGTGATTGGGAAAGCCTTTTTCTCTAGGTGGGATTTTAATTGGGATTTGGAGAGGAAACCAGGAGTTAGCAATGAGGAGGGAGAGAATTTTAGGTACAGGGGTGTATCAGTAAGGCAAGATTCATGACCTTGAGGATGATCATGAACATGCCTGTATGGTTCAGAATCACAAAGTATGAAAAACTCTCTGGGTAGAAGGCAGAAGGAGTATGACATTTATTCAGACACCAGATGATCAAATCCCAAGACCAATTCAATATAGCAGTAATTATATTCCAAAACCAGTAAGCCCACTTCAATGTAGTAACAAAGAAATTATAACGCAGTATTATAGCAAGGAACCGAGTCATCCTGTAACCCTCCCCCCTGCTGGAGCCTCCCTGTAAACACTCATGAATCCCAACTGTCTGCTTGCCTGTGTTCTTTCCCCCCTCAGTTCTCTGGTCTCCACAGCAACCTGGTTTCCACTCTCCCCTCCGCACTCTTTCTGCAGCTCTGTTGTCTTGGAGTTCTTACTTCTCTTCCTTGGGGCGGATTCTGAATTCTCTCTTCTGACTTCTGACTTCTGAATTCTTAATTCTCAGTGGCTACCTTCTGGGTGTATATACTCTTTTTAAGGCCCAAGGGCTTCATGCCCAATCAGCAAAAGGGTGTGGGCCTGAGGCTTTGCATCTACTTAGCAAAAGAGTGTGGGAAAGATCTTTAATCACTGATTAGCATCACAAAGGTGTAGGCCTGCCTCTAATCAGGCCTCCTTTATTGAATGGGCAGAAAAGATCTTTAATCACATTATCACCACAGAGCACAAGCCAGTAGTAATGCCCAGAAATAGGAAATGGAGAGTCTTGTTCAAGAAACAGGAAGGAGTCGAATGTCACTTGATCACCAGGTACCCAAGGAGTGAGTAAGGTGTAAGAAGACTGGAAAGGTAGCAGGGATCAGGTTATGAAAAATTTTAAATGCCAAACAGAAGTTTTTATATTTCATCCTGCGGGTGACATGGTCAGATATCCTCTTCAGAATATTGATCTTTAGGAAGATCAATTTGACAGCTGCATGAACAATGGATTAGAGTTTGGAGAGATCTAAGGCAAGGATACCAAACAAAAGGCTATTGCAATAGGTCAGGTCTCAGGTGATGAGGACTTACATCAGGATGGTGATAATGTCAGAAGAGAGAAAGGGGCAGAAACATGAGAGATTTTACAAGGGCAAAATCAATAGGACTCGACAACAGATTGGAGATGGGTTGTGACAGAGTGAAGACTCAAGAACAACACCTAGGTTTTCAGCCTGGGTGACCAGGAGGATGGCGGTGCTCTTAACGATAATAGGAAGGTTCAGAAGAGGAAAAGGCTCAGGGGTGGAAATTAATGAACTGAGTTTCGGACATATTGAGTTTAAGGTGTTAATGAGACGTGCAGTTCAATATGTCCAATAAACAATGGGAGGTGTGAGATTGGAGGTCAGCAGAGAGGTTAAGGCTGGATAAGTAGATTTGAGAATCATTAATATAGAGATGATAATTGAATCCATGGGAATCGATGAGACCACTGACTGAAATAGTGTACAGGGAGAAGAGAAGAGGAACCAGGACAGAGTTTTGGGGGATACCTTGTGTTAGTGGGTATATCCTGGATAAATAGCCAGCAAAGGAAACTGAGAAGGAGCAGTCAGACATGCAAAAGGAGAATCGTATAGAGTTAAAAGAGAAAGAGAGATGAAAGAGAGAGAGAGAGAGAGAGAAGAGGGGTTTCAACATTGTCAAAGGCTGCCATGAAGTCAAGAAGAATGAGGACTGAGAAAAGGCTATTAGATTTGGCAACTAAGGGATCATTGGTAAATGTAGAGAGCAGTTTCAGTTAAATGATGAGGCTAGAAGACAGATTGTAGAGAGTTAAGAAAAGACTGAGAAAAAAGTAGAGGCGTCAATTGTAAATGGCCTTTTCAAGGAATTTAGCTACAAATGGCAATGGAGATATGGGGTGATAGCTAGTGAGAATGAATGGATCAAGTGAGGATTTTTTGAGGACTGGGGAGACATGTATGTTTGTAGGCAGCAGACAAGTAGCCAGTACAAAGGAAAAAAATTAAAGATAAATCAGAGTAGGAATGATAAAGGAGCAATCCACTTGAGAAGATGGGATGGAACGGGATCACTTTTGTATATAGAGAGTTTTGCCTTGGCAAGAAGAAGGCTACCTATTTATATGAAAGAGGTAAAAGAAATAGTGGCAGAAGGCATCTAAGTGATGTGAGAGAGGAGGAGAGGAGAAGAGGGGGCTCTTATTGAATGGCCTTCATTTTTTTTTTCAGTTCAACATAAGGCAAGATTCTTCGGCTGAGAGAGTTAGGGGAGGGGAAAGCTCTGGGAGGTTCGGGGAGGGATGAATAGTCTTGGAAAAGCTGCTCTGATGAGGGAAATAGTAAGCCAAATAGGAAGACATGAAGAAATTGCCTTACAGCGACAGCCCAACTGAGGTTATACAACAAATTTTTAGTAGCTCTAGTCAGCATGGTTCTTGATTTTCTTCATCTTCGTTCAGCAGCGCATGAGTAGAAATCAAGGCAGAGGATAATGGAAATAATACAAGATTGAATCTTGGTAGGGAAAGATCAGTAGGATAAGGGAGCAAGGTATTAAAGAGAAAACAACAGTATAGAACTGAATTGTTTCACCAAGGGGTAAAATGTAGCCCATGCAGGGATGATGGCATAGGAAAGAACTGAAGTCTGGGTGAATGGCACAGTTAGGGATTGCAAAGTAGAAGGAGAAGTGGAATGACAATGGGTTATGATGAGATACGGGAATTTCAGGGTTCATGAACATGGAAATAGAACACTTGCTGGTGATGGCAAGATCAAAGTTTTGACTGCCTCAAAGTGTAGCTGAGGTGGATTAGAGGTCATAAGAAATGGGCAAGTTGAGGAACCTGGAAGTTAGGGTGTTTGAGGGAATATGTCAAATTTCCCTAATAATAAAGGAAGGGAATAAGCACTTATATAGCATGTACTATGTGCCAGGAACTGTGCTAAGCACTATACAAAAATTATTGCATTTGATCCTCAAAATAACTCTGTGAAGTAGGCATTGTTATTATCCCCATGTTATAGTTGAGGAGACTTGCCCAAGGTCACACAACTAGAACATGTGTTAGGCTGGATTTGAACTTAGGTCTTCTTGACTTCAGGTCCAGCATTCTATCCATTGTGCCACCTAGTTGCCTTTATATGGGAGCAGGCATAGGAAACAAGAGCATGACTATGACCCAGGAAATGAATTCATTGAACTCAATCATTTGGAGTGGCATTATCCCTTTCCTACATGTATCTTCTAACCTTGATCCAACTTTCTCCATGGATCCTTTGTGTAAATGCATGAGAGTTTTCTAGATTTAGAGAGCCATTGCGCTTTGTACCAACTGTTTTTGTTTTATCCTCTTAGTAAATATCCCCAACCTAAAGCTAATTAATTTAACTGACAATCAATCTGGAGCATACCAGATGGGGGCTCATGAGTAATGGTGCTAGATTGCAATTTAAGAAGAGGGTGAGGGCTGGAGCCCAGGGGTGACAGTGGCCAGTTTTCTTTTCAGAGCTGGGGCAGATAAGTGGTCAAGTAGGGACAAGGAAAAACAAAAGCATTAAGGTTTGAAAATGGCAGCAAATATGCACATCCAGAGAAAGAACTATGGAGTCTGAATCTAGATCAAAGCATATAGCATTTTCTCCTTTTTTGTTGTTTTTTTCTTCCTCATGGTTTTTTCCTTTTGCTCTGATTCTTCTTTCACAACATCACTGATGTGGAAATGTGTTTAATATGACTATATATGTATAGCCCATATCAGATTGCATGCCATCTAGGGGAGGGAGGAGGGAAGGGAGAAAATTTTAGAACTCAAAATCTTATGAAAGTGAATATTGAAAATGAAAAATAAATAAATAATTTTTTAAAAAGATAATGGCAGCAAAACCCTGGAAAGCTATTGCAATAATTCAGGAATGAGGCAATTAGGGCCTAGATAGACTAGGATGGTCATGGAAGAAATGAGGAGGAAGAAAACCATAAAAAGCACTTCAAAGGAAGAATATATATAGCATTTAGCAATTAACAGGATAAATGAGTGGCAGAGTCCTGAGGTGGTGATATGCTATTAGCTGTCATTTGGGAGAAGATACAGGATTCGCAGGCTCTTTTATTCACACTTCTGCCAAAGTTCTTGATATATGTGCACTCTCTTCCTGTCTCTCTCTCTCTCTCTGTCTGTCTCTCTCTCTCTCTTTCACTCTCTCTCTCTCCTCTCTCTCTGTCTCTCCTTCTCCCTTTCCCTCTCCTCTTTTCTTCCCTCTCTGTCTCTCTCTCTCTCTCCCTCATTCTCACTCTCTCCTTACTTCCCCAGTTTTTCCCCGGTTGCTGAAGTCACCCACAAAGGCAGCAGCAGAGAAGAGGTCCCTATGCCTCCATGAAGAATCTTAACACTCAAATACATGGTCACAAATTACATAATATTGGAAAGCATAAGAGGAGCACCTAGAAGAGGTAGCAAAGTTAATGCTGATCTCAGTGATGAGAACAGAAATCGTTGGGGCAAGAAGAAGGAATTAATAACATAATAAGTTTTCAGACAAGAACATTGTAACGGCAATCAGACTTTTCCCAGTTCTTCCCTTTGGGGATGCTAAGACTATTGCACTGAGGCAATCAGGAGTCATTGACTTGTATATGATTTGATACTGTGGATGAGGAATTTTCACACACTCAGCCTGGGGGAGGTCAGAGTCCTCACAGTTCTGAACAGGATATAACTGAGGGGAGCTTGGTGTTTGACTTTTGGGGTTCACTCATGGAAGGAGTGTTGAGACTCTGGGCAAGCTGTTGTACCCTTCCTCCAGCTTTGCTAACCCAGATCCATTGGTTCTTTGGTAACTATGTATTGTGATTTGACCACACAAGGTCTGTCTGTTGATGCTTGTAATTTCTGTTTGTATTTGCCTTGAAGTTCAGGGGGCTGATCTTTTCCCCCTGAACTAAGTGAATGATATACATACATACATACATACATATATATATATATATATATGTGTGTGTGTGTGTGTGTGTGTGTGTGTGTGTGTGTTTAATTAAACTGAGATGGTTAACCCCTTAAAGTTGCTTTCCTTAGAAAAGCAGATCAAAGAACCTGTGTTAGCAGCCTTCTGTGTGCTGGTGTTATTGGTCTTACACAGCCACAGTAGCTGTTAGCAAGATTTTTGTTACAAACATTGTCCTAGGAAGCAGTATTGTATAGTGAGCAGAGTACAGGTATTGCCACCAAAGGTAGAAGATGTGGGTGGTCCTGTGTTCAAATATCACTTCTAACACTACCTGTGTGACCTTGGGCAAATCACTTAATCTTGATGGGCCTCAGTTTATTCATTTATAAAACAAGGGCCATAGACTAGGATAGTCACTGAGCTCTCTTTCAACCTGTTCATTTGCATCTGCTCCCCTGCTTGGTTTCAACCTCTATTGGAACAAGATTTCCCTCTCAGGGTAAGCTCATCACTTCTAAACTCGAGCCTTGATTGACACCACCTCCCTCAGCCTCCTCTCCCCTCTGACTGGAGGACAGAGTACCAAACTCCTCCCAGTGCCTTCCTTTATAGAGGACAGAAACTAACCTTTCAGTTTCTCCTACTTTGTATCTGCTATTCTGTCTGGTTTCAACTCCATGGAACAAGATGCCCCCATCCAAGTATCCCCTGGTGTTTCTACCCTTCCCCCATACTAGCCTCTTCTTGTCCTTTTTTTGTATATTGTCTCCCCCTTTAGATTGTAGGCTCCTTGAGGGCAGGGACTATCTTTCTTCTTATTAATTATATCCCCAGCACTTAACATAGTGATTGCCACATAATAGGTGCCTAGTAAATGTTTCCTGGATTATATTGACTCTCTCTCTCTCTCTCTCTCTCTCTCTCTCTGTCTCTGTCTCTCTCTGTCTTCTTCCCCCTCCCCCTTACATTCTGGATGTATTGAATATCTTGTATTAGATACCTATCTTGAAAGGCAAAATAAAATTAAAGATCAGAAAGATACAGAGAATTCTCTCCAGCCTCCTTTGACTTAGGCTTCTCTTTCCCTTTGTTGCCATATTTTATACAGAAAACTTGTCTGTTTCTGGACCCCAGGCTACCCAAGGAGTTTATCTTTTTCCATCTGTGACTAGCTATACAAGGTATTTCTCTTTCCCAGGACTCCTCAGTTGTCTTCGCTCCTGAGATCAGACACCTGCAGATCACAGTATACTGTGTACAGACTCCCCAGTTTCTAGGAATCTCTGAAGGTTCTTCCCTTTGATTCTATACATCCCTGCAAAGTTTCAGGGCTGTTAACCCTGACAACCACATCCACCCCCTACATAATATACAACAGCTGAGAGCAAATGCAATACAGCAACTCTGCCTGGATAAGGAGAGAGCAGGAAGGAAGCTTTCTCCACATTTACCTCTTAGTCCTGTAACTGAGAAGTCTCTAAATTGAAGTCAGATAACATTTAGAGACTATTTCAAATATCCACCAGCCTTCCAGGTGGCATACTCAGGAGCAAGGACAGATCCACCTCATTTGTAAAACATTTTATCATTTCCTGATGGAGAAACTGTATACCATGCAGGTAGGGGGAAAATATTGGACTTGATTGATCAGCCAAACAATAAGCAAGCATTTATTGATGACTTTCAATGTGCCAGGTATTGTGCCAGGCACTGGATATACAAATATAAAAAGCCAGGCAAACACTGCCTTCAAGGAATTTACATTTCATTGGAATGTCAAAACATGTGATTTTGACTTCTTGTTCTGACTTTAGCTATGAAATACCTAATAGAAATATTTGTACCACTTGTGTCACAGGACTGTTATGAGATAAGCACATTCACAATCTACAAAATACTATAGAAATGAGACCTATCACATACACACATATATTAATATATATGTAAATGCATTCATATTATATGTTAATATATGTGTATGTGCAAAATAGAGATAGGATCTATTATATAATAGATAATAACAGATTGAAATGGGATCTTTAATATATTAGAGCACAAACCTGTGAAATAGTACAACTATTGCTCTCTCTAGTTCACAAATAAAGAAACTGAGGTGAAATTAGGTGCCTACTAATAAAATAGCTGGAGTCAGAATCAGAACTATTATATAACAGATCCCAATTCTATAGCATTATATACATATGCACACATCATATACAGATATGTACATATGTATGTATGCGTATACACACACACACACCCATTTTATGCGCAGAGAGGGGAAGCATTTATACATCTAACCTATTCCTTTAAATATATTCTGGACATGGACTAGGTCAGGGGTTCTTAGTCATGTGTATATGTGTGTTTGCCTGTGTATGTGTATAGGATTGTGATAAACTCCCTTTGGCTTTCTGTTGAAACTTAGAATAATGTTTTTAAATGCTAGAATTCAAAGGAAGCCAATTATATTGAAAAACTATTATCAAAAAATCAAAACAAAAACACGTTCATGGACCCAGATTAAGAAACTTTGGACTAAACTAATAGTCATTGAATAGTAATTGAAGTCTATTCCGGGTGGGGCACAAGGCACTTGGTGTGTGTGTGTGTGTGTGTGTGTGTGTGTGTGTGATGGAAGAGGGAAGTCAGAAGAATAAAAGTTGTTTCTTTTCTCGAGAAGTTTGATCTTGCCTCCCATGCTAATTAGTAACACACATTAAACAATAAGAGAGTAATTAAATGCTAAATTAAGTAATCCTGACTCTAAGTGTCATAGAGATCTAGAGAACAGAGAGAGATGGAGAGTTTCCATGCCTCCCTTTCCCTGCCTAGTTCTCCCATTTAGAATCATAGATTCAGAAGTCGAAGGACTATCTAACCCAACTCTCTCATTTTACGGATGGAAAAACTGAAGCCAAAAAGTGGAGGTCACTTGTTCCAGACCACACAGATAGTAATAAGCAGGGCTGACATTGATTCCTAAGCTAGCACTTTCCCCCACTCTTGTACCTGTGAATTAATCCCCTCCAGCCTCAGTCCTCACAACTATAAAGTTCAAGGAGTGGTCTCCAAGGTCCTTCCCATTTCTAGATCCATAATCATGGGGATTTGTCTTCACTGCTTGACAGAGGGTGTCTAACCCTGAATACTTCCTGGTATTCTTCACATCACTCCTTTCTATCAGGTGACAGTTTTGTGTATATTGATTGATTTTGTCCCTAGTCCCTCTGAAGGTCTTTCCTAGTCCTTGTGATCCTAGAGAAAGACCTAGGGAAACTAACACAGAAAAACAGAAATCATACACTGCATCGGGTTCTGCCAGTGAGCTCTTGTGGGCCCCTGGATTAATAGCTTGGGTTCTCTTTCTCTCATCTTTTCCCTATCTCTAAAATGGGGTCACTGCTTATCAAGTTGGATCTCCAAACATTCTGGCAATGCTTGGAAAAACAAGAGGTTTGCTGTGGCATGCTAAATATTCCTTTATAATGGATTAAAAACTGTAAGCTGCCATGACATACAATTGCCTTATCAGCTCTCCAGGACCTCTTTTCCATTAAAAATGTTGGCCTTCCCAAGGACAGTTCCAATTCTGAAAGCTCTAAGGATAAAAAGAGAGCTGGAAGCCAAGCTGTGGTCAGTTCATATTTAATGGAAGATAATGTAAGTGAGTATGTATGTCAGTGTGGCATTTTTTTAATGGGAGTACATTGTTGTGGAAGGCTTATTTTTGTTTGAAAAAAAAAATCATTGTCATACCATGGCAACCAGATTGGTAGGTGACAGAGAACAGGATGCACTGACAAAAATATCTGTGAAAATGACCAGATTGAAGAAACTCTCTAAAAATAAGTTCAGTGGTACACAGAACAAAATGAAGTGGGCATGATTTTCAATTAGATTTCACTTCTTATTTTATTTTATTATTAAGGGAGATTTTCACTTTGATAATGCTGCCTTCAATGTGGCCTAAAGATGAGAAGGAAAAATAAGTAAGCCCTGATTTGTGCACAAAAGGGAGAATTCTTTGTAGAACAAGAGAGGCTGCCAACTCCAAACCTTTAAATTGGCAGGAGTACCAAAAAAAACTATGGCCTCACAGTTTAAAACTTGTACTTCCCCACACCAACAAATTTTAGAAAGTGAATTTAGACTGTAAATTCAGGATTGTTTTGATTTGCTTCTATGATTGCTTACTCCTCCCTGTATAACTTGCATAATTATTTACATTTATATAACACTTTAAGATTTACAGCAGGTTTTTTTTATCAGTCATTTGCAGTAGAAAGGGCAATATATTACCATTTCTATTTTTCAAAAAGGTAAACTGAGGCATGGAGCAGTCAAATAGTCTAGGGTCATCTGCTTCATCCCTATGCTTCCCTACTTTTGGCCTCCACTAAATGTGTTTTGAAGATGTGGATAAGTTTTAAGTAAGCAATTTATAATTTGTATGTAAAAGTAGAAAGTGAACTGTGAGGGGAAAATTATGAGCTAAGTAGTGCCATACATCTGTGCCAGGTACAGTTGGCCAGCATAAAACTGTATGGAGGAAAGAAAAGCTCATTCCAATAGAAACCACTGGGTAAGTAATTTTCTATAAGAATAAAAAATCTGCTTCATTCTCCTTCCTTTTACACCCCCCTATACATACCTCCTTTAAAAAAAAGTCTTACTGGTAGCTCCATGGGTACAGATTATATCTGAATGGGTATGGAGAGCCTGAAAATGTAAGAGAAGGTTCAATCACGTTGAACTGAAAATGTTAAAAGAAATTTGGGTAAAACAGACTTCTTTTGGAAAATACTGAGGTCTAAGAAAATAATTTTACCCTGTTCAAGCATTAATGTTAATTATCCCATAATATGAAAGGTAATTTCAGCTCTATGGTACTGGATGGGATAATGATTGGGAAACATAGACAAATCATTATATAACTTTTTATAAAAAAATTACTCCCATAATATGGGAGCCATGACTTCATCATAGCTAAGTAATAAGATCACAGGCCTAGAGCTGGAAAAGATCTCAGAGACCATCTAGTCAACCTTCTGATCCTACAGATAAGGAAACTGAGGCCCACAAAGGATGAGTGACTTCACAAAGTCACAGAGGTTAATAAATACATACAGTGTATGTCATATATTTAATGTGCCCCTAAAGTTGCCATTTTTCATTTCATTTGTTTTAAGTAAAATTTAGTTGATCACTTGAAAAATTAAGGTCAGCTAAGTTTTAGTTTGTAGTTTTGTTTTTTTTTTAGTTTGATGAATAACGTCTTTGTTGAATGAGTATCTATAATGGTAATGTAAATAGGAAGATCTTTCCTATCCATTAAGAGGCCCATGTGACCTGCTTAAATCACATGGAAGCCTAAGTCACACGAGTTTGAGTCACATGAAGCCTGTGGTGGGAGAAGCTTGCTGAACAGGTGGAGCAGAATGGGTGGAGCAGGGAGGGTGGAGCAGAGCTAAGAGGAATTTGGTGAGAGCAGTCAGAGCTGGGAGAGAGAGAGAGCAGGAACTAGCATGAATGAGAGAGGGAGTGATTTTGCCCTTGTTGTGGGAAGGCCCTAACAGAGGGAAGGCTTGGGGAGGTTGGTGCCCCCCGCATTACTAATGTGTTTAGATTCCTTTGTTCCTCTGATGGCTTTGGCTTTTGGTGTTGGGATAAATGTTTTGGTTCTGTCTTCCATATGGAGAGTCTGTTATATTTTGTGATTCAGAACCACGCCAGCATATTCATAGCCTTCATAGGCGCTGTGAATATCACATTGGTGCTACAGTAGCCAACAATGCTTCATCTTAGAAAAAAAAAAAAACCTACAACTAAAATTCCCTGGCTACACACCCTAATGAAATGGACTGTGTATGCCTACAGAACAGGAGGGCTAAAATTTGAATTCAGGTCTTTTCCAGTGGACTTACATTTTGTCGTGAATTGCTGAAGGGCAGACAACTTTCTAGTGATGAGTCTCTCCAGACTTAGCTGGGTGAGTTCTTAAACAAAATACACACTCACACACACACACACACACACACACACACACACACACACGCATACATATATATACACACCCATACATACAAATATACGTACACATATGTATGTATGTGTATGTATATACACACATATATGTCTGTGTGAATGTGTATGTTCTTAAACAAAAGATAGATAGACTTATCACTTAAGTAAACCTCATCAGAATTTAATATCTATTAGTAAGGCCTTTGAGGATTTAGGATCACCTTCATGCTACATTGATGATAGGGATTTTAGTGAAAATTTTCTCATGTACAAATATTCTCTATTTACTCATCTGTGAAGATGCTAAATACCCCAGGAGAATGTAAGCTCCTTGAGGGCAACAACTGTTTCACTTTTGTATTTGTATCCCAGGTACCCAGCACAGTGCCTGGCATATAGTAGGTATTTAAGTGTTTGCTGATTATTAGTTAATTAATAATGATAAGTATTTTTACATGGGGATCTAGCACTGACCATGTCTTGGTTTGTAATCAAAAGCTGCAAGGCATGATTAAAAACCAACACTTCTATTTTTGTTGTTGTTGTCAAAAACAACCATATGAGAATGTATAATAATAGCTTTTGTTTAAATAGCACTTTGTGGGAGAGGCAAGTATGGCAAGTGGCATAATGCTTGTTTTGCAGGTATGAAAATTGAAATTCAGAGGAGTGAAGTAATGGGTCCAGGGTTAGAAAGCAAATGGAGGAGGGGGGACAAAAACCTAGGCCTCCTAACAGTCTAATGCTCTTTCTGCTGTATCATGCTACTTTATATTAAACATAGAAAAAAAAAGTAGAGGATCAAACATCAATTCTAACTGTATGGTTATTACTCAAAATACTTTTTCTTCTTTTCCAAGTAACAGGTATTTTTTTAAATAAGCTGCCACTCCTAAGTAAATATTTTTAAAAGCAACCTGAAAAATAAATCTTTCAGTACTTATCTACATTGTCCCCCAAAAGCCAAATTCTCATATTAGTCATATCCAAAAAAATGTATGCTTCTTTATGCACTTTAAATTCCTCACTTCTTTGTTGGGAGGTGAATAATGTGATTCATATTTGCATTCTTTTTAGAGTTATGGTTTATCAGAGTGTTAAATCAATGTTCTGAAGTCTTCTGAAGCTGTTTTTCTCCATAATATGATGGTATAAATGATATATTAGATATTATAATTACAATTATATTATATAATATTATAGTGTAAACTATACTCCTTGTTTGGCTCATAGCACTCTGTATCAGTTCATAGAAGTCTTCTCAGTTTCTTCTGAAATTGCCTTTTCATCATTTCTCACAGCACAATAATATCCCATTTATGTTTGCATAGCATGATTTGTCTAGCCATTCTCTAATAGGAGGACACATCTTTACTTTCCAATTTCTGGCTACCATAAAAAGAATTGCAAGAGGTGGAGCCAAGATGGCAGCTGGTAAGCAGGGACTAGAGTGAGCTCCATACCGAGTCCCTCCAAAAACCTATAAAAAATGGCTCTGAACCAATTCTAGAATGGCAGAACCCACAGAACAGCAGAGGGAAGCAGGGCTCCAGCCTAGGACAGCCTGGATGGTCTCTGGGTTAGGTCTATTCCACACGGAGCTGGGAGCTGGGAACGGAGTGGAGCAGAGCCCAGCCTGAGCGGACCATCCAGACCAGAAGCCGGGCGGAGGGGGCCCTAGCGCCCTGAATATGTGAGCTGCAGCAGTTACCAGACCCCTTGACCCACAAACACCAAAGACTGCGGAGAAGGTTAGTGGGAAAAGCTGCGGGAGTGGAAGGAGTTCGCGGTTCGGCTTCCAGCCCCGGGGGCAGCGGAGGTGGGGCAGCTACAGCTGTTGTTACTTCCGGCTCCAGGCCCACCTGGTGGGAGGAATTAAGTGGCGGATCAGAGCAGGAGTGCAACAGCCTGCTGAAGATCTAAGCCCAGTCTGGACTGGGGGTTCTTGGGGAAGGAGGAGTGCGGCTCTGACAGAGCTGGCACCGCCCCCCCAAACGTAGAACATAGAACTCGTTAGTCTACAAGCAGTCATACCCCACTGAAAAACTCAAGGGTCAAGTTAAGTGGTTGGGAATATGGCCAGGCAGCGAAAACACGCCCAGATTCAGTCTCAGACTTTGGATTCTTTCTTTGGTGACAAAGAAGACCAAAACATACAGCCTAAAGAAGACAACAAAGTCATAGAGCCTACAACAAAAGCCTCCAAGAAAAACATGAACTGGCCCCAGGCCCTAGAAGAACTCAAAAAGGATTTGGAAAAGCAAGTTAGAGAAGTAGAGGAAAAATTGGGAAGAGAAATGAGAAGGATGCGAAAAAAACATGAAAAACAAGTCAATGACTTGCTAAAGGAGACCCCAAAAAATACTGAAAAATATACTGAAGAAAACAACACCTTAAAAAACAGACTAACTCAAATGGCAAAAGAGCTCCAAAAAGCCAATGAGAAGAAGAATGCCTTGAAAGGCAGAGTTAGCCAAATGGAAAAGGAGGTACAAAAGACCACTGAAGAAAATACTACCTTAAAAATGAGATTGGAGCAAGTGGAAGCTAGTGACTTTATGAGAAATCAGGATATTATAAAACAGAACCAAAGGAATGAAAAAATGGAAGACAATGTGAAATATCTCATTGGAAAAACCACTGACCTGGAAAATATATCCAGGAGAGATAATTTAAAAATTATTGGACTACCTGAAAGCCATGATCAAAAAAAGAGCCTAGATACCATCTTTCAAGAAATTATCAAGGAGAACTGCCCTGATATTCTAGAGCCACAGGGCAAAATAGAAATTGAAAGAATCCATCGATCGCCTCCTCAAATAGATCCCAAAAAGAAATCTCCTAGGAATATTGTTGCCAAATTCCAGAACTTCCAGGTCAAGGAGAAAATACTGCAAGCAGCCAGAAAGAAACAATTTGAGTATTGTGGAAACCCAATCAGAATAACCCAAGATCTGGCAGCTTCTACATTAAGAGATCGAAGGGCTTGGAATGCGATATTCCAGAGGTCAATGGAGCTAGGATTAAAACCTAGAATCACCTACCCAGCAAAACTGAGTATCATGTTCCAAGGCAAAATATGGATTTTCAATAAAATAGAGGACTTTCAAGCTTTCTCAGTGAAAAGACCAGAACTGAATAGAAAATTTGACTTTCAAGCACAAGAATCAAGAGAAGCATGAAAAGGTAATCAAGAAACGGAAATTGCAAGGGACTTACTAAAGCTGAACTGTTTTGTTTACATTCCTACATGGAAAGATGATGTGTATGATTCATGAGACCTCAGTATTAGGGTAGTTGAAGGGAATATGCATATATATATATATGTGTTTATGTATATATATAAGTGAATGTGTACGTATGTATATATCTATGTGTATATGTATGTATGTGTATGTATATATGTGTGTTTTTATATATATGTATATATATACATATATATATATTATATATATGTAAAAGAGAGAGAGCAGACACAGGGTGAGTTGAAGATGAAGGGAAGATATCTAAAAGAAATAAAATGAAATTAAGGGATGAGAGAGCAACATACTGAGAGAGGGAGATAGGGAGAGATAGAATGAGGTGGATTATCTCGCATAAAGGTGGCAAGAGGAAGCAGTTCTGTGGGAGGAGGGGAGAGGGCAGGTGAGGGGGGAATGAGTGAACCTTGCTCTCATCAGATTTGGCCTGAGGGGGAATACCATACATACTCAGTTGGGTATCTTACCCCACAGGAAAGAAGAGGGAGGAAGATAAAAAAAAATGGGGGGGGATGATGGAGGGGAGGGCAGATTGGGGTGGAAGTAATCAAAACAAACACTTTGGAAAGGGGACAGGGTCAAGGGAGAAAATTCAATAAAGCGGGATGGGTTGGGAAGGAGCAAAATATAGTTAGCCTTTCACAACATGAGTATTGTGGAAGGGTTATACATAATGATACATGTGTGGCCTAGGTTGAATTGCTCGACTTCTTAGGGAGGGTGGGTGGGAAGGGAAGGGAAGAGGGGAGAGAATTTGGAACTCAAAGTTTTAAAATCAGATGTTCAAAAACAAAAAAAGTTTTTGCATGCAACTAAAAAATAAGATACACAGGCAAGGGGGCGTAGAAATTTATCTTGCCCTACAAGAAAGGAAGGGAAAAGGGGATGAGAGGGGAGGGGGGTGATAGAGGGGAGGGCTGACTGGGGAACAGGGCAACCAGAATATAAGCCATCTTGGAGTGGGGGGAAGGGTAGAAATGGGGAGAAAATTTGTAATTCAAACTGTTGTGAAAATCAATGCTGAAAACCAAATATGTTAATTAAATAAATAAATTTAAATTAAAAAAAATAAAAAAAATAAAAAGAATTGCAACAAATAAATAAAACATGTAGATTTCTATCTTCCCTCTTCGATCTCTTTGGGGTATAGGCCTAATAGTAGTATAGCTCAGTCAAAGAATTTGCACAATTTGGTATCTCTCTGGGAATAATTCCAAATTCCTTTCCAGAAAGACCAGAACAAATTCATATCTCGTCTACAAACAGTGCACCAGGGTAACTATCTATTTGCTGCCCCTCCAAAATTTGTCATTTTTCTTTTTTTGTCAGCTTTACCACTCTGACAGAAGTGAAGGAGAATCTCAGAATTATTTTAATTCGCATTTCTCTAATGATTAGTGATTTCAAGTATTTTTCATATGATTATTGATAGCTTGAATTTCTTCTTTTGAAAACTGACTGTTGGTGTCCTTTGACCATTTATCTATTGGGAAATGACTCAGTGTTACAAATTTGAATCAGTTCTTTATATATCTTAGAAGTGAGCTCTTTATCAGAGAAATGTGTTATAAAAATTTTTTTCCCCAGTTACCCATTTCCTTTATTAATTTTTGCTAAAATAAATAATGTGCAATATTTTTTAAATTTCGTGTAATAAAAAAAGATCCATTTTATATTTTATCATTCTATCACTCGTTCAGTCATGAACTCTTCTCCAATTCAAAGATCCCAAAGGTAATTCCTTCCTTGTTACTTTAATGTAATTATGATATTACCTTTTATTGTTAGGTCATTGTAATGGTAATCAAGGCAGGACTTTTTGCTGTTCTTCTCTTTTGGGGTGCTAAGGCTGTCGAGTGCCTTTGATGATTCTGGCCTTTGTTTCAGTGGGGCAGGTAAAGTGGGATCTTTTGTCTTGGAGTGCTTCTCAGCACTGGGGAGAGTCATTGATTTGTATATGATGTGGTACTCTCCCACACTCTGGTATTAGTGATTTCTCACACCCTGGAGTCCTGAACAGGGTATATGTCCTGGAAGGTTAGTGTTTCACTTTTGGGGGTACACTCATTGAAAGAATGTGGGTGATGAGACTCTGGACAAGCTGTTGAAGCCAACCCCCACCATCCCGCCCCAGCTTTGTAAGCCAGATGTTGGTGCTTCTCTGGTAACTATGAACTGTGATTTGAATCAGACAAGGTCTGTCTGTTGATATTTGTAATTTCTGTTTGTATTTGCCCTGAAGTTCAGAGGGCTGATCTTTTCCCCTGAATTAAGTGAATGATATATGTATGTTTGATTAAACTGAGATTGTTAACCCCTTAAAGTTGCTTTCCTTAGAAAAGCAGATCAAAGAACCTATGTTGGCAGCTCCTGCATGCTGGTGTTGTTGGTCTTACACAGCCACAGTAGCTGCTAGCAACATTGTTGTTACAGTCATGCATCCATTTGGAGCTTATTTTGTATATCATGTAAGGTGTTGATCTAAATTTAATTTCTGCCAGACTGGTTTTTAAGATTTTTCCTCAGCAATTTTTGTCAAATAGTGAACTCTTACCCCAGTAGCTGGAGTCTTTGGGTTTATCAAACACTATAATACTGTGTTTGTGTTGAATGTGTTGTATGCCTAATCTGTTTTACTGATTGATCTCTTTTTTTAAAAATCAGTACCAAATAATTTTAATGATTAATGCTTTGTAGTATAGTTTGATATCTGGTATGAATAGACCACCTTCATTCCTATTTTTTCATTATTATCCTTGCAGTTCTTGACTTTTTGTTCTTCCATATGAATTTCATTATCATTTCTTATAGCTATAAAATATTCTTTCAGGACTTTGATTAGTACAACACTGAATAATTAATTTGAGTAGTATTGTCATTTTTATTATATTATCTGATCTCTCCATGAGCAGTTAATATTTCTCAGACATTATTTAGATCTGTATTTCTGCAAAGGATGATTTATGGTTAGATTTACATAGTCCCTGAGTGAATCTTGGAAGATACTCTCCCAAGTATTTTAGCTTCTGGAGTTATTTTAAATAGGATTTCTCTTTCTACCTTTTCTTTCTGAGTTTTATTGTTTGTTTTGTTTTCATGATTTATGTGGATTTATTTTAAATCCTTAAAATTTAATGAAGTCATTATTTGTTTCAATTAACTTTAGTTAACTCTCTTGGGTTCTTTAAGAATATCATCAAATCATCTGCAAAAGGTTATAATTTTATTTACTAGACTTGTTTTATCAATTTCCTTTTCTTGTCTTCTTATTATAAATAGCATCTAGCAGTATGTTAAATAGTATCCTTGTTTTACTCCTGATCTTATTGGTAAGGCCTCTAACTTTTTTCATTTCAAGTAATATCTGCTCTTAGAATTGGAGAAACACTATTTACCATTATCAAGAAAAGTTTATTTATCCCTATGATTTCTAGTTTTGAACAGAAATAAGTGTTGGAATTTATTGAAAGTTTGTTGAACATCTATTGATAGTATAATATGGTTTTTACTATTTACATTATTAACCTGGTTATATTTGTAGTCTTCCTTGTGTTGAAGCAACTCTACCTTCCTGGTATAAATCCAACCTGTTTATAGTGTATAATCTTTCCAATATTCTGTTGCAGACTTCTTGCTAATATTTTATTTTAAATTTTGGTATTGATATTCATTATGGTTATTGGTCTGTATTTTTTTCCTCTTATTTATCTCTCCCTAGCTTTGCTATAAAGTCTATATTTGTATCACAGAAAGAGATTGAAAGGATGCCTTCTTTTCTTATTATTACAATGGAGTATTAGAATTAATCTTTGGATGTTTGACAGAATTCACTTGTGAATCCATTTACTTCTAGAGATTTTTTTCTTTGGGATTTCATTTTTGCTTGTTCAATTTCTCTTTTCAGATATTAAGTTATTTAAATAATTGATTTCTTCTTTTGTTAATCTTGATTTTTTACATTTTTGAAGTACTCATTTATGCTGTCTAGTTTTATCAGTTTGTATTACCAAATAATTGAGCAAAGTATTTTCTAACAATTTCATTTATTTCTTTTTTAAATTGCTGTGAGTTTTCCTTTTTCACTTTTGTAATGAACAACTGATTTTCCTCTCTCTTTTTTGAAAATTAGTTAACTGCTTAGCTTCTTTATTAGTTTTCCCTAAGAAACCGCTCCCCAGTTTATTTATTAATTCAATTGTCTTTTTGTTTAAACTGTATTGATCTCCACTTTAGTTTTTCAGAATTTTTACTTTGTTATTTAGTTGAAGATTTTTGATTTGTTCAAGTTTCTTAAATTGTGTCTTTAATTCATTTATTTTTTCTTTCTCTTTTCTGTTCATGAAAATGTTTAGAAAAATAAAATTCCCCCTCAAAATTGCTTTAGCTGCATCCTATAAGGTTTTCTATGTTGTCTTATTACTTCATATTCTTTGATGAAATTTTCTATTATTTCTATAATTTGTATTTTGGCCCACCAGTTTTTTGTAATCATGTTCTTTAGGTTCTAATTACTTTAAAATTCTTTATTGCGTATAATTTTATTGCATTATAATCAGTAAATTATGTTTTCAGTATTTTTGTCTTTCTTCATTTTCAGTGAAGCATTTATGCGCTAATACATGATCAATTTTTAGTTATGATAAACAGCTGAGATATATATCTATTTCTTTCTATTCCCATTCAAGTATCTCAGATTTTTCTAAAATTCTCTTCAGGTCTTTAACTTCTTTCTTGTTAAATCTTTTGGTTAAATTTGTCTTGGTTTCAAAAGGGTACATTAAAGTTTTCTACTATTACAGTTTTGGCATATATTTCTCCCTCCAATTTGATTAACTTTTCCTTTAAGTACTTAGATACTATGTTATTAAATGTATGGTAAGCCTTGACATTGAAGTGTTATCCATGGCACCTTTGAGAATAATATAATTTCCCTGCTTATCTTTTTAACTTATTTAATTTACAGTAACCTTATATGAAATCATGATTGCTACTCTTTTTTGAATTCAATGAAGCGTAATGATTTTGCTCCAGCCCCTTATTTTATCTCTATGTGAATTTTTGTGCTTCAAATGTGTTTCTTGTAAACAACATATTGCCAGATTCTACCTTCTAATCCATTCTGCTATCTTTTTTTTTTCCATTTTCTGGATGACTTCATTCCATCACATTCATAGTTACGATTGTTAATTGTGTATTTCCCTCCATTCTGTCTTCTTGTAGGTTTTCCTCTCATTACTCCCACATCCTTCTTCACAAATAAACAGAAGGGAGGGAATTTGTCTGACACTTGTGATCTCATAAGTGAAACAGCCTGTTTTCTCTTTCAATTCTTCTCCTTACCCCTGATCCCAGCCTTTTATTCTTTCTTTCTTTCATTTTTATTCTCCCTTTACATCCCTCCCTCCAACGTTTGAGATTGTTTGCTTATGACTTTTCCCCTAACTATCCTGGCCTCCCTCTTAAATCCATTTATTCCCCTCTCTCATCATGGTCCCCTCCAATTTCCCTTTGGAGTTTAATGTGTGCCTATACTGAGGTGTGTGTGTGTGTGTGTGTGTGTGTGTGTGTGTGTGTGTGTGTTGCATGAAGGAATAAGTAATTGTATTCAAACTTCCTTTGTTTAATTCAGGTGATATTGAGGTTCATGAAATTCCTGTGCCTCTCATACCTTCTTCCATGGCTATACAGTCTCCTTATATATCTTTGTTATATAATAATGATTCTCCTCCCTTTCTTTCTCCTTTCTTGCCTAGTCTCTTGTCCTATTTTTGTCTTCTCCTGAAACTATTAAAACAGAACAAAATCATCCGTAGATTCTGTGACATAACTTTTTTCCATGACCATTAAAGATATTAGGCTTATGAGAAGACATTTGTTTCTTATTCCTCTATTAACATATAAATAATTCATCCCACATATTCTCTTTCAGTTATACAGATATGTTTGCCTGTCAGTGTTTATCTTGGCTCTTGCATTTTCATTTCCAAATGTCTACATGATTATTGTCTTTTCATCAGGAATGCTTCAAAATCCTCTTCTCTTTTTTTTTTTTTAAAAAGATCCATTTTTATACTTGGTTTTGCCAGGTAGATTATCCATAGTTGTATACCCTTACCTTTTACCTTTTGAAATATCCTAGTCTAAGCCTTCTTCTTCTTTGTGTTGGCAGCTGCTAAGTCTAGTGAAAACCTTATTGTAGGCCGATGGTATTTGAACATTTTTGGCTGCTTACAGTATATAAACACACACACACACACACGTCATTTATGTATATATGCCATGTATATATGTCATGTGTACATATATAACATACAAGTATATATGCACACGTGCATACATATGTATGTGTGTATATATGTGTGTGTGCATATATGTGTATAGTTATACAGAAGCCCTGGATTTTGGCTATGATATTCCTGAGAATTTTCATTCTGAAGGGTCTTTCGCGAGGTGACCGGTGGACTTTTTCTGTTTTCACTTTACCCTGTGGTTCTTAGATTTCCGGAAATTTTCTTTTCTTTTTTTTTTTTTTGGAGGGGGGAAGGCAGGGCAATTGGGCTTAAGTGACTTGCCCAAGGTCACACAGCTAGTAAGTGAAAAATTTCATTTATCATTTCCTAAAAGATGCTACCCAGAATTTTTTCTGATCACAACTTTTCCTATAGTCCAACAATTCTTAGATTATTTCTTCAAAATGTGTTTCCAAGTTGTTTAAAAAATAACATTTATTAGATTTGCTTCCTTTTTTGTTTTTTAAAAAAGTTGTTTTGATATTTATTTTATTGTTGTCATTATTTTCTGTCTGGCCCATCTAATTTTCAGGGCATTCAGTTGTTGAATGAGGTTCTTCATCATCTGTTCTAAGATGCCAATTTTCCTTGCTAATCCTTCTATCCTACCTTTTCATTTCTGGATCTTATTTAATTTACTCTAGATATTCCTATAATCACTGTGGCCAGGACATTTTTTTTTTCTTCCTGAGGCTTTATGACTGGACTTGTGAGATTACTTAAAATACCAAAGTATTTTCTCATAGTCTTTATGGTTTCTCCTGGTCCACTTATGGGAGGAGTGGGGGAAGGAGGGAGATGGTTTACTTGGGTTAAGCTCCTCAAATGAATGGTGTGGGCAGGGCCTTCCTGGTGGTTTAGAGTTCAGTGGGCCAAACCACACCTCCCCTTTCAAGGACTCTGAAGCTGCTCTGTTTCTAGACTTTGGAGGCTCCTTCTTGTCCTGGGACTAGGAGACCTCTTGCTACTATAAGCACTACTAGGGTCCTTCCTCCTGCTGCTGAACTCAGGGCTTACTCCCATGATGAGTTCCTGCCGCAGGCTTCAGGGACTTCTCAGGCTGGATTTTGCCTAAGGTTTTTCTCTTGAAGCTTATCTGAAGCCCCAGGTTTCTGGCTAGATCCTACCTGGAATAACCCGCATCAGCTCCCTGTTAGGCTTCAGCCGTTTTAGGGACTATGCCATCCTCAAGTTCTCTTTCCTGGAGTGAGTGCTATGACTGTGACAGACCTGCTGGGAACACCTCAAAGCTGCTGTCTCCAGAACCAGGCTTAGTCATCTTACCACGAGATTGGGAAAGGCTCTGGTGCTGCCTAATTTGGGCAGGTTGTGCCACAATGAGCCATGCAATATATCCCCAAAGTTGCTCTCCTGCGGCCATGGCTATGGCCTCAGGGAAGGTTCAGGCTTGGCTAGGATTGGAAAATATTCAGCTGAAGCCAGGAATGCTGGCACTGCCCCGAGGCTCCAGGGCTTACTTCTTGCCCTCTGTACTTTACTTTCTGAGAACCTACACAGTTCTATCCTATAATCTTCACAGGACTGCAATATTCCCTCTGTAGATTCCTGGGTTGTGTGGGGGACTCTAGGTAATAGAAAGTAGTCCTTTCTATGACCTAGTAGAGTGGTGAACCTCTAAGTCCTGACTGGTTGTTTTCTAGGAATCTGGGATCCTCTGTGGGGCAGCTAGGTGGTGGGGTGGATAGAGTGCTAGGCCTGGAGTCAGGAAGACTTGAGTTCAAGTCTGACCTCAGACACTAGCTATATGACCCTGGGCAAGTCACTTAACCCTATTTACCTCAGTTTCCTCATTTGTAAAATAAACTGGAGAAGGAAATGACAAACTATTCTATTTTCAGTCTGAGCAACAGTGGATCCTCTATGTCTTAGTACCCATCTTCCCACAGTCTTATCTGCTCAAAATATTTTTCTTTGAAAATTATCTTTAAAGTCTGCAGTCTCTTCTTTGGAAAATCCTCCATAGTAAGGCTAGGGATAGGGGCTGGTTCTACAATTTCATTGGTAAAAGGAATTCCTGATGAGAATTATCAATAATAGTAAATATATATTCTTTGGGGGTGGACTTAATTTGGAAATAGACCAAAGTCATTCAGCACCCAAATCTGGTGAATTAAGACCAAGCCAGGTAAGGTGCCTGATTTTCTTGTGGGGCTTATGCTTATGCTATATTTGAAAGCAGTTCTGGAAAAGGAACTTCAAAATATTCTGAATTTTGGATTGTGTGTATATATGAAAGTGTGTGTGTGTGTGTGTGTGTGTGTATGTATTTATATGCTTATACATATTATATATACATATTATATATATATTTATATACACACACACACACACACATATATCCTGATCACTTTTATGGTTGTAACTTGTTCTGTGTCCTATGGTTGTAACTCAAGTTAATATTAGTAAAAGTAAATTTCTTGATAACCATGTGAAGGCTAGTCAGCCCCGAGGTCACAGAGATAGTAAGTAAACAGTAAAGCTTAGATAGGAACCTGGGTTATCTGATACCAAATCCAACATTTTTTTTCACTGTACCATGCTGCCTCTCCTGAATAACCAAATTAAGTCTTTAAAAATGATTAAGAACTACAAATATACATATGGTTCAAATCATGCTGAAAAAATAAATCATATAAGGGAGACAACAATTTATTCTATAAAGAACAAAGTAGGAGAATTTGGAAAGGTGTTTTAAAAACATGGAACACAGGAGAGGCAGCATGGTTTAGGAGACAGAGAGTCAGCCTTGAATTAGGAAGATCTGAGTTCAAATCCCTATTGATAGGGATTTGGGTAAGTCGCTGCACTTCTCAGCATTCCAGGTGATACCTCTTTTTAAGTTGCATAACAGGTGCTGATCCCCATTAGTAATGAGAGCTTCCTCACTGGGAATTCACTACACTGAAAGAAACCACACTTGTGTAAGTACAGAAGACAAAATAATAACAATGATAATGATGAAAAGGAAAACGTGGATCTTTACCAGGTTTCTAGTCCATGAACTCATTGCCACTGCTTAACACAAATCCTCTTAAGAGAAAACTCTTAGTATATGTCTGTAAATGACACCCTCTAAAAAGGGTGACTTGATAGTGACAGAAATTCTGTGCCAGAATTTTTCAAGGAAGGACCAAAGGTCTCCTTACACAATTATCATTGGCTCCCAGGAAGCAACGTAGAAAGCATTGAGAAAATTTTTATTAATAACCAATGATTTGGAGAGATCCAAAATTTTCCCTTTTTCTAAAGTGCTCATTTCAAGGCTCAGTCTCTGAAGAACAGGATTGACATAAGAGATAAGATTAACATTCTCTTCAATCTAGGTATTGCTACCCCACCCCACCTTCCTAGGAATTTAATCTAAGGTGAAACTCTTCACTGAGTTCTACTCAGGCTTGGGTGGGGACTATAGATCCTTTGTCTGAATTTCCCCTAGGCTGGGGTGATTTGGAAGTAAATGGCATGATCAAAGTCCCATCCCCTAACCTTTCATTGGAATAGGTCCCTTTCCCATTATGATATTCTTTCTCTCATTAATTGTTAACCAGTCAGAGTTGATTGCCACCCTTAGGACCATTTGCTGTTCCAAGTGCATATAAACTGTGAGGCGCACCGCCATGATTTATCTTTGGTCTAAGAGAGATAGCCAAATGGCCATTCTTTTCATTAATAATATGCTAACATTATTAATAAAATGATTAATTACCCAGAAATTATGTCTCTTGAACTTTTTAAACATCACAGTATAGAGAATATAAAGAATGAGGGCTAGAACTCAGTCAATGCAGTTAGCATTAGATCTATTGGCATTTGAGATTTTCCCAGAAAGTAGAATTGAAATGATTTATCTCCCCACTCCCACCATTTCATTTCACATATACTGCCCAGAAACCTTTAGGTTTCCTGGAGTTTTTGTTAGGAACACCTAGCAATAATTTTCAGACAGTCTCCCGGATAACCTCATACACCTTCAAAATAATAAGAAAATTGAGCCATACTGTGGTAGTCTGCACTTTACCAGACAGCAGATAGTCTCATTATTGGGTACTTACAAAGACACTTGGAAGCGCAAATAAGAACAAAAAGACCTATTAAAGTGGGTGTTGTTTAGCAAACCCTCCTCTCACCCAGAGCCCTTCAGTTAACTAAAACCTAAGGGACCTAATTTATAACCACAGTAACAGCAAGTGAGTGATCATTTAAATGAAACTAGTCAGGCAATGAGGGTAAGCAGCTCAGTGGAAGGCCAAAAGGGTCTTAAAATAAAAACAATTTGGTTCACTGCTGTAACAAATAGGACTGTAGCACTTATCAAAGTACAGAGAGATGAGGAACAAGGTGGCTTCAAGGACTGGAATGAGCACATCACAGTAAGGCAGGCATGTCGAAGCCGAAACCCTTCCGTCCAAGGTACGGCACTTTCAATTATGTTCAGCCTTGCCAATGTTTGAGAAGAATTAAATTGAAACAGACAGACTACTTAAGGGCCTAAATGATGATATAATAGATGGGCAATGACCAATAGCCAGGGACTTTTATGATACTGTCCAAGCCTCAGTGCTTTCTTAGAGTGACATTTCTATTCATGATAAAAAAAAATTCTAATTATAACATGGCTACATTCAAAACGCTGGCACCTCCTATATTTTCACATCTATCAGGGAAGAGGATAGAGTCTGACATGTTTATAATTGTATATTAACAGATGTTGACAACACTGTAAATCAATACCTTTGACTACTCTGCTCGCCTTTGATTGGCACCGACACGAGCAGCCTGTTGTATTAAATTAACTTCCTTTCGTTTATTGTCTGTGAAACATATTGATCCTTCTACCCATGGTCATATAGCTGGGAAAATGTCCACGGCATGGTCTCAGCATGCAGAGCTGAACCATGACAGACTGTCAGATTTGTGTGTTTCTTTGTCCTTGGCATGGGGGACGAAAATTAAGTGGTTTTGAGTATTGATTCTTCTCTGTTTTCCTTCTCCAATAAATGTGAACTCACAAGTCCACTTTTCATTTTTTGAAAATGTAATAGTATTTTATTTTTTTCCAGTTACATATAAAGATAATTTTCAATATTCATTTTTTGAAAGATTTTGAGTTCCAATTTTTTTCTCCCTCTTTCCTATCTCCCTCTCCCCAAGGCAGCAAGCAATTTGATATAGGTTATACATGGTTCACTGTTAATTTAAGGAAAGGAAAACAAATCACCCCAGATTTTCCCCTGATAATATCTGATGTTATAGAAAAAATTTATATAGCAATTAAGTAACTAATACAAGAATGAATTTTTATGTAAATCCTCACATAAAAGATAAATTAGCAAAAACCTATAGTTTGCCTCACAATATTCAGTAACCCATCAGAGAGTCACTTAACCCATATGAATTAGGAGATGAAGAAAGAACACAAGGTTTCTGATTTCTATTGTTATCCTTTCTCCTTCCTTTTCTTTATAACTTCCTTCATCTCTTATAAGGTGTTAGTCTCTCAAACCAACACCTTACGTCTATATAAACCAAATCAATTTGACAGTGTGCTATAATAGAAAAGGCTGGGCTTGGTATTGGAGGACTTTAATTTGAATCCTAGATTGGTCATTTGCAACCAGAGAACTGGGAAAAGCATTTGATTTTTCTGGACCTTGGTTTGAATATAGCTTGGCTCAGATCACCCCTTCCATAGGGGATATTAACATAGTCATTTGGTGAAGTAGAAGTGTTTTCATGGTAGTGCAAACGTTATCTAGAATTATAATTTAGAGCTGGAAGAAACCTTAGAGAATATCTTGTCCAAGCCCCTAATATTACAGAGAAAATGGATAGAGACCTTGACTTGCTCAGTCACAGAGCCATGTCCTTTGACTCAACGGCCAGTGTCCACTTCAGTGTGTCACATGATCTCTAAACTAGTTTAGTAACTTGCTCATAGTCCAACAGCTAGTATGAGAGATAGAATTTGAATACAGGTCTCTCCAGGCTCCAAGTCCAGTGCTCTTTCTCTCCTACCATGTTGTCTCTCTCTAAGTATTCAGGGTCATTTTTTAATTGTTGTTTGTTTTATTGTTTTGTTTGGTTTTACTTTGAAGGAACTTCCTTCCAGGGAAAAGCCATGCAGAGCTTCTGAGAAGGAGGAAGTGTGAGCGTGCCATCTCAGTTCTCACCGGACTGCTTTGAGGCTTCTCTGTCTGACTCCTCCACCATTCCCATCATTATTGGAATAACCTCATCATCCTCTAAGACCTCCCTGCCTTAGAACTCCACCTCATCGCTATCCTCTGCCTCTCTGACTGGAGAGTGGGGCCATGAGCTCCAAACCTCCAACTAAAGAGAGCTCAGCTTGGACAATTCCTAATTTGTTACCAGGCTGCCCTACCTCTTTGACTGACTTTAACCATGCCTTTCCTGTCCACTCTCTCTACCCACTTCAGCTTCTTTTTCTGTCTTTTCTTTATAATTTATGATCTTAAACAAGCATTTCCATAACATAGTGTAATAAAAAAAAAGATGATTGTACATGAAACTGCAAATCTATGCACAGCTTGCTACTTCTCTCAAATATACAATGAAATTATCATGTAACATTTCTTTTTTTCTTCCCCCCCATCTAGAGATCGCTAACATTAGACAGAAATAGGGGTGTGTGTGTGTGTATGTGTAAATAAAATTATTCTGTACATAATTCTATTTATCAGTTCTTCCTCTGGATGCAGATAGCATCTTTCTTCATATATCCCTTGTAGTTAATTTGGTTATTTATAATAAACAAAATAGCTTACTCACTTGTCTTCTCCCATTAGATTATAAGCTCTTTGAGGGCAGGGACTTTTTTTTATTTGTATTCTCCCTACTTAGCACAGTGCCTGGCCCATAGTAGGCACTTAAAAAATGTTTATTGACTATACCAGGGTCCATGTCCAGCAGAGAACTTGGTATGCTGGTGTTCAGATGGATAGGTATGCTGGCCCTCCTGCAGCTGAAACAAGAAACCAAGCCAATAAGTTGAGAGGTGATGGGCTTGGTACAATTTGACCAAGTGTCTCCCTTTGTTACTGTTGCTCGTACTAGGCTGCCCTTAAGTTAAAGGATTCCTAGAACAACATACCTTATATATAGCCACAGTATCTCCTTTATATGTAGGAACCCTACTTCTTACATAAGTCAAAGGATTGGACTAGATGAACTATACAGAGGTCTCTTTCAGCTTTAATGTAAAACTAGATAGTCATAATCTATGCTTTTGATTCACTTTGCAGATATAAGTTCTTGATTTTGAATAAGAAGAAACACCAGGCATAGAGCAGAGGTGTTGACAAGACGAGGGCGAAGGCTGAGAGTAGATGAGCACACGAGTCTGAGCCCAAGGAGTAGGGAGCTGACCAGGAATCCAGTGCTGCAGTGGTTGGTGAATATAAAGTTCAATGCCCAGTTCCTTTCTCCCCTTGCTTTGCTCCGCTGCAATGCTGCCCTGGAAAGTTTCTGTCTAACTATTTTCCCTCTGCTCCTGATTGGCATAAGGGGTGAGGAGAGAACAAGTGTTTATCCCCCAATCCCCACCAGTTGCAAGTCACATTATAGGCTGCCATGGTTTAATGTCTATATGTGGTTTTATGCTATTTGATATTGTAAAATACATGGCCATTTGCAAACCTCTAAGTATATGGCTTTAGATTGAGAAGATGCTAATTCAAAGAGAAAAGAGAGTTTCCCCAGTTCAGGACAGGGTGGAGTTAGTTGAGATGAGAGAGAGAGAGAAAGAGAGAGAAGAGGGGAAAGAAGGGGAGGGGAGGGGAAAGCTACAGAGGGGAAGGGAGGGGAAGGGGGAGGGGAAAGCTACAGAGGGGAGGGGAGGGGAAGGGGGAGGAGAAAGGAGAGAGGAGGGAGAGAGAAGAGAGGAGAGGAGAGTGTCTGAAATTTTTGAAGTATCATAATCCAGAGTATAATCTAGACTGCTTTCTTGAACTTTGAAAGAGACTTAACAAGGAACCAAGCCAATAAGCTGAGAAGTATTGGACTTGGTGCTATTTGACCAAGTGCCCATTTTGTTACTGTTGCTTGTACTTATCCTTCTCTTAAATTAAGAGACTTGGGGAACTACACACCTTATACATACCCATTTGTTGAGTGCTTTCAGTTATGTATGACTCCAAATGATCCCATTTGGGTTTTCTTGGCAAAGAAACTGGTTTGCCATTTCCTTCTCCAGTTAATTTTACAGATGAGGAAACTAAGGCAAACAGATTTAAGTGACTTGCCCAGGGTCACACAGCTACTAAGTGTCCGAGGCCCTATTTGAACTCAGGTTCTCTTGACTCCAGGGCCAGCACTCTATATGCTGCTCCACCTAGCTGCCCACATAACCATGGTATCTCCATTATGTGTGAAGACCATCCCCCCCTTACATAAATCAAAGGACTGGACAAGATGACCTATATGGAGGACACTTCCAGCTCTTGTGTAATACCATATACTAGTGACTATGCTTTTAATGCACTTGGCAGATATAATTTAGGGTCTTGATTTTGAGTAATAGAAGTGAGTATGGAGGGAGAATGGGAAGGAAGAAACCAGTAGTAAGAGTATGGCAGATGGAGAAGGTAAAGAGAAAGAAGTGAAGGCAAAGAGAGAAGACAGAGACAAGCACTGAGAGAAAAGAAAAGGGGATCTGAGAGCTCAGAGAGAGTTATAGTGAGGAGCCTCAGCACATTTCAAAGAATAAATTTCTTTTTACTCTTGGGCTGTGGCTTCATTATCACCATTTATCACTGCCACATGAAATTCTACTTAGCTGATTAACCATAGTATGTAACTCTTCAACTTATCTTTATCTTAAAAAAAAAAAAACTTTGAATAGAATAATCACTGAGGCCTATCAGGACCTATCTGGGTGTCACAAAGTTCTCTGAGTGACATTTCCCACCGTGAGTCACAAAGACTCAATCACCAAGCATTTATTAAGCACCTACTATGTGCTAGGCATTGTTCCAGGTGTTGAAGATACAAAGACAAACATTAAACAGTCTCAGCCTTTGGGGAATGTATATTCCATTATGAAATCAAAGTGAGAGAGGAATAATTGCATCATACCTTAAGGTTTGCAAAGCAAAAAAAAATACACACACACACACACACACACACACACACACACACAGGTCTCTTTCAGCTTTAATGTAAAACTAGATAGTTATGATCTATGCTTTTAATTCACTTCACAGATATAAGTTCTTGTATGTGGACATGTACAATCATATTAAACATATGTCATTGTAATAACAATTTATATTTGAAGATCTTTCCCACCCATTAATAGGCCATATGACCTGCTTATATCACAGGAAGTCTAAGTCACATGTGGTAGGAGGAGCTTGCTGAGAGGAAAAGGAAAGTGGAGAGAGCAGTTAGAGCTGAGGGAAAGAGCAGACCTGTGCTATGCTATGAGTGTGTTCATGGGAAGGCTCCAGCAGGGGGGCGGAAGGCTAATGGGAGGGCGAGGCTCCATGCTGTGATATTGTGTTTTTAAGTTCCTTGCTGTTATGATAAAGTGGGCTTACTGGTTTTGAGAATTGGTTGCTGCTTGCATGGGTGGGACTCATTGATTATGGGATTTGGCCTTCTGGTGTCTGAATAAATGTTTTACTTGTACCTTCTATATGGAGAGTCTATCATATTTTCAATACAGAATTACATAGGCATATTCACGATTATTATTGATATTGTGTTTATTGCCTTGCTAATACCGTCATGTTATGAAAGAAGAATCAGAACAAAAAGAAAAACCACAAGAAAGTTCCACTAATGCGTTGTTGATGGAGTTGTGAACTGATTCACCCATTCTGGAGAGCAATTTGGAATTATGCCCAAAGGGGTATAAAACTGTTGCATACCTTTTGATCCAGCAATACTATTGCTAGGTCTGTATCCAAAAGAGATCATAAAAAAATGGAAAAAGATCCACATGTACAAAAATATTTATAGCAGCTTTTCTTGCGGTGACAAAGAATTGGAAATTGAGGGGACATCCATCAATTGGGGAATAGTTGAAAGAGTTATGGTATATAATGTAATGGAATATTATTCTGCTATATGAAATGATGAACAGGTGGATTTCAGAAAAACCTGGAAAGATTTACATGCACTGATGCTGAGTGAAGTGAGTAGAACCGGGAGAACATTGTACATAGTAACAGTAACACTATATGATGATCATCTTTGATAGACTTAGCTCTTCTCAGCAATACAATGATCTAAGACAATTACAAAAGATTCATTATCGAAAATGCTATCCACATCCAGAGGAAGAACCACAGAATCTGAATGCAGATTGAAGCATACTATTTTTTCTCTCTTTTTTTTCTTTTTATGGTTTTTCTCTTTTGTTCTGATTCTTCTCTCACAACATGACTAATGTGGAAATATGTTTAGCCATCTTGGAGAAGGAGAGAAGGAAGGGAGGGAGAAAAAAATTGGAGCTCAAAATCTTATAAAAGTGAATGTTGAAAACTATCTTTATATGTAATTGGAAAAATAAAATACTATTAAGTGGAAATAAAATAAAATTAAATTCTATTGTTCCTATAGGGCTTTAATTGAAATTCTCATAATAAGAAAAAGGAGATCTCAGTGTCTGAAATGAAGGAAGCCAAGAAAGAACTGGAAAGGAGACTGGAAAAATCTCATGACCCTGAGGACAGATCTCACTTTCTTTTGAATTTTGCTGAGATATAACCCTGCCTGACACTGAACCCAAAGAAAGAAAGAGAAGAATTATAGCATTAAAAGTATATACATGTGCCCTCTTTAAAAAAAAAAAAAACCCTAAGATATGCAGATCTGCAGTGAGGTCTCTGTCTGATGGGCAGAGAGATTGTGGGAGGAAATTTCTGGCATTAGATAAATAGGAAGGGAAAAAGAAACAGTGCATGAATAGCAGCACAAACATCCGAGAGCCACAAGCTGGTGCAGTAACCAGAGCAACACCAGAGATGGGAGACAGGTGGTAACAGAGAGGGACCAAAGACAGTGATAGCTTGTTTACTCTTGAAATATAAAAGGCAGAGAATATCAAGGATCAGCAATAATTTCCTTTAATCTAGATATGGAAGGGCAGATCTCAGTTGACCTCTGACTTCTCTTGTAGCATCCCCACTGTCTTTGGACCTTCCTTCCCCCCGAGACCTAATCAACCCTTGAAGACTTCAAATGCTGACAGTAACAATCTATTAACTTCAATAATTTAAATATTAATTTAAATATTAAACAATAACTTTAAATATTTAAACTTAAATCTAATGATTTAAATATTAATTTAAAATAAAATTAAATCATTTAAATAAAAATAAAGTAACTTAAATTAAATTTTAAAAATCAAAGCATTTAAAGTCTTTCTTTACATATTATTAGATCCTTGACAGGAGGGTTTGTAGGAGTTAAAAAAGTGGAGCTGAGAGAACAAAAGTACAATTGCACTCCAAAACTCAATGTATCTGTGAGCTCATCCATGTGAACAAGCCCTCTTCCAATATAGCTCATGACTCATTCATAGTTGCTCATCCTGTGTTTCTCTCATGCACATCCTCCCAAAAAGTCACCACCTAGGAGGCACCAAATGTTCTGGGGGCCTTTCTGATATTAAAACATGGGCCTTTGATTTAGGGAGAAGCTTGGGTTCAGTAAAAGAATGATACGATTTCCCAAAAAGTCATCCAAACTGCTTTCCATTTCCAGTTCAATTCTAGAACCAAGTCATGATCCACATACAGTGTCCATCCAAGAAATACATACGGAAAGATGAGTCCATAGGTTGTCCCTCTAACTGTGCATTATAATTTGGAAAATAGGTATTCTTCATCCACTTTGTTTTTCCTGTATGGGTAGTCAGTCTAAATTTTTGACAAATATATCCCAATAGTGCAAATAATGAATCCTGTGAAGTAGTAACACTATTTGAATTCACACTATTCAAAGTAATAGTTATGAGGGGCAGCTAGGTGGCTGATCACCAGCCCTGGAGTCAGGAAGACCTGAACTCAAAACCAGCCTTAGACTCTTGATGCTAGCTGTGTGGCCATGGGAAAGTCACTTAACCCTGACTGACTCCTAAGGTAACGAAACAAAACAACAAAAACCCCCACAAAGTAATACTTATGTAAAACAAAGTCATTGGTTTCAATTCAATACAAATATGCAGTGCAAATTCAAATAATGTGACCACTTCATAGGTGTCATTATTATCACTAATTGGGGGTCTAGTTTAGGGCTCTGCACTGTGCAGGGACCTGATACAAGAGTCACAAAGCATTACCAATAGGAGCAATTAGCAACTATATAGTAATGTATTGATCTTTGTGTGTGGCTCATGGAGAGTCAGTAAAGATCCAATTATCCAAACTGTGTACAAGTGAGTAGAACACAGGGTCATAGACTTTGAGCTAAGAAGGGTTCCTTAAGGGCCATCTTTAATGCAACCCCTTCATTTTAGCATTTATATAGTATTTCAAGGTTTTACATCTGATTCTCACAACAACTCTCTGAGGTAGGTGGTATTATTATTCCCATTTTAAAGACGAAGAAACTGAAGCTCACTAAGGATAAGTGACTTGCCAGGGTCACACAGCTAGTAAGTGTCCCTCATTTTGGAGATGAGGAAATTGAGGCCCCAAAATGTTAAATGACTTGCCCAAGGTCATACTGGTAGAAAGTAGCAAAGGCAAGTTTGAACTCAGGTCCTGTGACTCCAAATTCAGCATTGTTTACACACTGACTCTCATTAGGTCTTAAAAAGCCACCCAAGCCTCAGAAAGGTTCAATGATTTGCCTTTAAATAGCCACAGAGGGTCAGACGATGGTATTTGAACCCAGATCTTTCTGCCTCTGATCAACGTCCCAGCTCTAAGCCACCTAACTTCTTGGGCCAATTCTCTAAGACTTTAAGCCGTAGAGCAGGTGTTGACCTGCATTGGGAGAGAGACTTTCCTCATCTGGGCACCACACCAGTGCAATCATAGGTCAGTCCCTGTCCCTATTCTTCCCTGATTACAAAGCCATCATTCTATCCACTAGGCCATGCTGATGCCCAGCTGTTTCTTGTAGACTCATTCTTGTTATTTATAGCCATATCACATATGTAATAACAAGGCAGCAGCCAGAGTCACAGAAAAGTCTTGCAAAATATTTAAGAAAATCATTAATCTGACAAAAATGGAAATGAAGCCACAAAATTTGCAATAGTCCACAATTACTTTTGTCGGCTCCCCACTCCTCCTATTCAATAAACTCCAGTGACTGCCTATCACCTCCAGGATCCAGTAAATATAAAATTTACTATGTGGCATTAGAAGCTTTTCATAACATGATCCCCGCCTGCCTTTCCAGTTTTCTTACATTGTGCTCATTCCCACATAATCTGGGAATCAGGGACAGAGGCCTCCTTGCTGTTCTTCCAACAAGACACTCCAGACATTTTCATTGACTGTCCCCCAAGCCTGGGAATCTCTTCTTTTTCGTCTCCATCTTTCCCTTCCATGGCTTTTCTTCGAGTCCCAGCTAAAATCTCAACTTCTCCAAGAGGACTTTCTTAATCTCTTCTTAATTCTAGTACCTTTCATTTGCTTATTATCTCTCATTTATCCTGTACATCTATTATTTTCATATAGATAAAAAGCAGAAACGTTGTTGTGTTTGTTTGTTTCCTCTCTTTGTATCCTCAGGCTTAACAGTGCTTGGCACACCGTAGCCATCTAATAAATGCTTATTGACTGACTGATTTCCAGAACATGCCTTCCACATCCCACGTCTCTGAACACAACGTAAGCTTTTAGCAAATACATTCAATGTCTCCATGCACATATGCACTCCCATAAAAATAAACTAGGAAGGAATGGAAAAGAAAGACAGAATACACTAAATTTCTTTCTAGCCCACTGTCTAATTTTACTTGAGGTTCACTACTTGATTTTCACAAAATTTGGGGCCTGTAGAAGTTCTACAACAGTAACATTCCATGGATAGAGCATGGGCCCTGGAGTCAGGAGGACATGAGTTCAAATCTGGCCTCAGACACCAGCTGTGTGACCCTGGACAAGTCACTTAACTCCATTTACCTTTAAAAAAAAAAAAGGAAAATTTCACTGCATCACCCAGTCAGTATCCTGTGGATAATCCTCTCAGGCTTGTGACTGAATACTTTATGGCCTCCAAAGATCAATGAGAAATTCTGGGGGAAATTTGCGATCTTGACACAGTGTTCTATTTTAAACCTGATCACACTGTGTTTCTATTCTGTAAGTAGGAGTTTTGTTGGGAAAGGTTGTACTTTCAGGAATGAATGACCCAAGACCTTGAGGTAATGTCCTACACAAATACAGCATTATTTCCTGTGTGCAGGCACCAGTACAGAGCCTGGAGAAGACTGATGTCTTCTTAATTCTGAGTCTTGGCTAGAAGGCCAAATCTTGGAGGTCATGGGCACAAAGCCCAAGCTTAACTTGTCCCAAGAAAGGATACCAAGTTACAACCACAAAAGCAAATAAGAAAGGACAGAGGTAGAAACAGAGGCAATTTCCTAAATTTGAAATTGTCCAGGACACCAGGCATAACAAAAGCTCCCATAGGGCCTTTGAAGAGCAAAAGTGGTCAAGATCTAGGCCAGGTGTAGGGAACCTGTGGCCTCCAGGCCACATGTGGCCTTCTAGGTCCTCGGGTGTGGCCTTTTGATGAGTCCAACTTTTATAGAACAAATCTTTTTATGAAGGGGATTTGTTCTGTGAAGTTTGAATTCAAAGGGCCACACTTGAGGACCTAGAAGGCCACAAGTTCCCTACTGCTTTGGATTTCTACAGAAAACAGTCTGCCCCTCTTGCTTCCTCCCCACAAGATGTGGAAGGCAGAACTGACTTACAAGAAGGAATTCTGGTTCAAAATAGTTACCAGAAGTAGAAACAAAGAGAGGGATACTATGTTATCCCTTGTTTGTTTGTAGCGACTTGATTTTATAACTAGCCTCCATTTTGGCATATATTGAGCAAGTATGTGTCCTTCTCTGCTTTTAGGTTCCTTAGCTAAGACTTTCATAATAGATTCTTCCCATTACTAATACCTTTCTTTTCACTACAATGAACAAGGTTGTAACATATCTCAAAACCACCTATATGAAAAAAATGTTACCTTGTTCTTGTCATAGTTGATCTTCCTTTTTACACATATATACTCGTATATACATATACAAGTATATATAGATATATACTTTTACATATATATACATATGTACTTACATGTCTACGTGTATACCTATGCACACACACATACATATGTCTACACACTATAATTCGACCTCATTTAACTTGCCTCATTTAACTTGCCTTATCTGCAATTTAACTGATACCTCTCTGCCAATGGTCTGTAATGTAACTCAAACATTTATTGACTTCTAAACTTGTAAACTGTAGTGTTTTTTACCATGACATAATGTTTCTCTCTTAGGGGCTCATGATTGGAGATTGAAGGAGACTAGAGGCCCAAGCATCCATTGTAAAGTCTCACTCACTTTCTTCCAGGTAACACCTACAAGAGACCCCGGGAACTGAAATGATTGCTCTTACATAGCCATGTTCTCAAGCCACCCCGGGGCAGCTCACTGGCCTGCAAAGAGACATAACACAGCAGTTACCTATTCTCAAAAAATATTTACTGACAACAGTGCTTTCAGACAGGGAAAGGCCTAACTAAGGATTCTAAAAGCTAAGAAAAATAAGTAAGAAAAGGGAAATAACAAAATATTCTACATGTAACGCAGATTTAAAATACTTCAACGTATTCATGGACCTGTAAGTTCAGTCGTAAGAGAAACTCTCTCCAAGAGTACTGCTCACAACCCATCTAGGCTGACACTGTCCTCATGTTCTCTTGAAAATCCCACACAGGGAGATTTTATCTAATATGATGGGAGCCCTCCTCTTGATATTACCTGGGTCACAAGGAAGCACATGGTATATCTGTTAATTCCTTCCTTTCTACATAACTGACCCACCTCCTTTTCTATTCATGCATCCTTTTGATTTCATTTATGCCACTTTTAGTGTGTAATTCTTTGTTATGAATAAGCTGCAGCCTATTCGTACCCACCACATACCTTCTACTGCCCCTGAGTGGCCAACAATTTTAATTCTTTGAATTCTAGTATTCCAGGAATCCTGTTTTGTGTCTCACTTGATTTGTATAATCAGAGGCCCATTGAGTAAAGTTACCTGTATTGTTACTTCTTTCAAAGAATCTTGTGTAATTTTAGTGTTGAGAAACTGGGCTGGGATGTATACCTGGGGGAAAGTAGGACAAAGGTCACCAGGCTTCTTTGCCTTCTCTAGCCAGCCCAGTCATCGATATTTGCATAGAACAGAGGAATATGATGAGGGGAAGTGATAAGCAATTTCCTCCCCATGGTTCCCTCTTCAAACCATCACTCACAAGGTCCCACAATTGTGTTTACTTTTATTAGTCAGCCAGAGGATACACTTAGGCATTTAATGAAAGGCATTAAATGAAATAGCATAGTATAAATGCCAACAAAGACATTTAATGAAATAGCAAGGTAATAAAATAACAACAGAACATTCTCTCTATAAAGTTGGAGAATGCTCTTCCACAAACAGACATTCTCTGTGGAAAAGAGTGGACCTCCATAGGATGAATACATGGAGACCTTGTATTCACTTTACTGGTCTGACAAAGGAAACACTTAGCTCACAATGAAATTTCTTTTTCATTTGAGAAAGTAGAGCCTTAGGGACATTTGCCTGTGAGGGAGAGGAAGATGGGAGGTTAGGGATGGTAAGTACTAAGAATTAAAATGGGTAATTTCTGACCATAAGTTAGATGATAGTTGAATTGAGGTATGCAGAGGAGAAAGTATTAAACAAGAGTAAAAGAGAAAAGTGAAAAGAATAGTACAAAAAGTAATTCTGAGCTTTTGTTACCTTCTGGTAAAGTCTGATTAAGCAGACCTGAAGAAAGCTCTATAACCATTTGACTGAGAGCACTGACTGAGAAGATCTGTAGCTCTTCTCTTCATGGGAGATGTTTATTACTCATAGTATCACCAGGAGATGGAAAACAGAAAGTATGAGGGGGCATAGCACCTCTGCTGAGGACTACAGCTAGGACAAAATAGATGGTTCAAAAGACAGGATGAAAACCCAGGCTCAAAAAGCTATAAACTTCCTCTTGAGGAGAGAGACTTACTGACCACAACACCCCTAGTGGATGTTAGATTAGGCGAGCCTGGAGATAGCTGGATAGCCAAAGACCAGCGGGAACAGAGATTTGGTAGCCAGTGGAGAGCAGAAGAGTAGCCAAGAAGTGATACTTGCTAAGGATCACTGGAGAGCAATAGTTGACGGGGATATGATCCAGCAGAAAACATAATGACATCATCAGAAGACATGGGCAATTCTGAGATGTCAGAGGCATCAGAAGCCATATAGTCCAACCTTCTTATTCTACAAATAAGGAAATTGAAATAAAGAAAGGTTAATTAACTGACCTAGAGTCATAAAGATCCTAGTAAGGGGCAAAGCCAGGATTTGAACCTAGCTCCTCCTTCTCCAAAGCCAGCCCTCCTCCTCTTTATGCAGACTATGCTCTAGCCTTCTTACTGTTCCATAAATGTGAAATTCCATCTCCCATCTCTCTTCCTTAGGACTGGCTATCTGTCCTTTATGCTTGGAATATACTCCTTCACTTCAACCTCTCAAGACCCCTAGTTTCCTTCAAGGCTTAGTACAGGCACCAGTGTCCTATGTAAAACTGGGGGAACCAGCTGCTAATGTCTTTTCTTCAAAACGATCATATTTGGTTTGTATATATGTTGTATATATGTACACGTTGTCTCCCTCGGGTAGACTGTAAACTCTTTGAGTGCAGGGGCTGTTCTGCTTTTGTCTTTGCATACTCTGAGCCTAGCACATAGTAGGGACTTAATCAAAGTTGAAATCATTTCAGTCATGTTTGACTCTTTGTGACCCCATTTGGGGGTTTCTTGCCAAAGATGCTGGAGTGGTTTGCCATTTCTTTCTCCAGTTCATTTTACAGATGAGGAAACTGAGGCAAGCAGGGTTAACTGACTTGCACAGGGTCACACAGCTAGTAAGTGTCTAAGATGAGATTAGAACTTGGGTCTTCTATAATCTGAGCCTGGCACACTATCTATTGCACTACCTAGCTGGTCTAAAGTTCTTATTACTGTTGCATCATGTCCAACTCTTTGGGACCCCATTTGAGGTTTTCTTGGCAAAGATACTGGACTGGTATGTCCTTCTTTCTGCAGCTCATTTTACAGATGAAGAAACTGAGGCAAACAGGATAAAGTGATTTGCCCAGGGTCACCCAGCTAGGAAATATCCAAGGCCAGATTTAAATTCAAGTCTTCCTGACTCCAGGCCAGCAATCTATACATGGAGCCACCTCGGCTCAGTTTCATGACTGAAATGACTGAACATACACACACGCAACAAATGTCTATCAATTGATTGATTGACATGCCCAGTGTTTCTTGACTCCCTTCTTAGAGAAAGTATTCACGATCCATGGGCACAAGGCTATTGAGAAGCTGACAAGCCTTTAGCATTTATAATTTCCTGATTCTGAGAAAAAAATTTTCTAACATATTTATCACCTTCTTTCGCGCTGAAGTCACTAAGCATTAAGAAATATGCCCATTTAATTTAGCGGGTCACAATTTCTCTACTTTCTGATCCCCTGCAACCACTGTTGATATATAAATTGTAGTTACATGCATGGCGATATTTTTATAAAAGTTCATCGTGAGACAAGATAACTATATGTCCTGAGAAATGATATTTCTTGACTTGGTGCCAACTCCTTTATTTACCCATTCAGGGAGAACTTGTGAGCTATATCTCCGCTTAGGTTTGACTTGTTTGAGTCCTCTAGGTCTATTCATGGTGAGAATGCCAAATTTTATATCATTCATTTCCTCAAGTAGTCTATCACTTCACTGATAATTAGATCACACACTAATGCTCCATAGATGATTTACACGCTATGTGCACCTTCTGACCGTGCCTCTTCCCCTCCCCCTTTCCACCACTCTGCCACTATCACTGCAGAATCAGAAGGGTGTCACATAAGACTGGGGAATATTTTTTATTTTTCTCTTTTCATGAGTCACCATGGCCACAACATTCATATCCCACTGGCCATCCTAAGGGTGAGGAGCCTCTCCACACTTAGTTACGCTGGTCCATAGAAAATAAACAATATGTTGTCAGGATGATGTTCATAGCCATTCTAGAATGATAGAGTCTGACAGATCCTGTGCATTGATGGCAAAGCCATTGAAAGCCCAGGGTCACCTGCTTTGAAGTTCTGTCTGAGTAGAACATTCTATGCATGCATATTAAATATCTGTATATTTATATGCAATTCTGTTTAATTTAATTCAATGATTCAACAACATTTATAACGTGCTTACTGTGCTGCCAACAAATGGCACTGTGATAGGGATGTGGGCAGAGATAGATTTGTTACCCTCATGGAACAGGTTCCCTAGTAGGGGTATGAGACACTAACACAGACTGTAACTATAATATTACTATGATATAATATAGTATGATTGTGTGTGGTAAGCGCAAAATAAAATGTTACGTGAGGCAAGAGAGGGGGTAATGGCTCAAAGAAGACTTCATGGAGCACAAGGCACTTGAGTTAGAATTTAATTGATACAAATTCAATAGGCAAAGTGATTTGAAAAGGGAACAGAATTTAGACAGGGAAGAGACTGAGCAAAGGTGCAAATGAGTGAGGTCAGAGTGGTTAAATCAGGTACCAGGGACAAGAAATAGCCTGATTTTTCTGGATCATAGTTTATGGAAAAGCATAATATGCAATAAGCCTGGTGAGGTATGAGGCCAGATTGGAAGGGGCTGAGTGTCAGGCCAAAGAGATTGAACTTGAACCAGTAGGCAATAGGAAGCTGTTGGCTTGACCAAGTCTATAACTTAAAAAGAGAAACATAGTGAGCTGTATGACGGATGATGGGTTGGAAGAAGAGATAGGGTCAGGACAAATGGAGAGAAAAAACCTGCCTAAGTATGTCCACCGAGATAGACACCATGGGGAGTGAGAGAATGTAACAAAGAAAACTAGCTGTGGAAGCACATAGAAATTCATAATGGACAAAATCCAAAAGAGTCAGAATTAAAATCCATGCCCTTAAATTTCATTATTCAAATACACCAAGTAACATCAAACAGGAAGAACTAAGCATCCTAACATAGGCAGGCAAATTTGACCTCACATATACTGCTATGACTTGGTGGGATAGGCCCAGGGTTGTGCTACAACCAGCTTAAACCGGCTCAAGAGCCGATTGTTAAATTTTCAATGTGTGTGTATATTTATGCCTCAGAAATTGGCTCAGGACTTAATATATTGTTTTGTTGATTTTTAAAATCAAGAAAGTGATGGAGGAAATGTTAATAATGTAGATTAAACCTAAAAGTGTGTTTTATATGCTTTTGTTGTTGTTTGAGAGCCGCTTGTTAAACATTTACCAGCATATTCCTGGGTAGACCCATTCCAGGAACATGGTTCTGAATGGGCATACTTAATTCAAGAGACAGGATACATAAAAAGTGGGATGGGGGTTCACTATATGTTAAGATAGTGTGTACATGGGAGGAAATCCAGAACCCAGATGGGAGAATCACAGCATAGAACATTTGGATGAAATGGAGGGGCAAACAGAAGTGATGCTGTCACAGAGTACTATAATTCATCTGGACAGAAAGGGGAAACAGATAAGTTCAAGAAATAGCACAGAAATAGCAAAGAGCCATGATATATTTGTGGTGAATTTCAATTATCCAGATCTTTGCTAGAGTCATTTCTCCACCCAAAAGAAGATGTCGAAGTTGGGGTAGGGAGGGAAAATGATGTATTCACAAAACATCCATGCTGGCTTGTCCTATGCTACTCACCCTTTCCCACCAAAAAATGTTAAGGAGGGGAGGGGAAGAGGGTAGATCATTATTCACCAGCCACTGTCCTAGAGCTCAGAGCTCATCTATTGAAGGACACCTATGGCAGTCGTAGGATGAGGGAAAGGGGGTAGGGTCAGTGTGTGTGTGTGTGTGTGTGTGTGTGTGTGTGTGTGTGTGTGTGTTTGTGTGTTTGGTAGGGGTGAATTCGCCTGCTGAGCTGCTACTTGTACCTGAAATTAACTGCCTTGAGGGACCCATGCCCAGGGAAGTTATACAGGAGTCCTGGAGAATGTCGAATAGAATCAGAGCCACCTTTGCTAATTCTCATTCTCCATTCTTCTTTTTCCAGATTCCATACAGGCTACTTTGCTTCCGTTTGCACTGGTCACTGAAGTTTTCAAGACTGGAGTTTATTTTGCATTAATTTTAATTTGTTGTTGTTCAGTTGTTTCAGTCATGTCCTCCTCTTCATGACCCCATTTTGGCGGTTTTCTTGGCAAAGACACTCATATGTAGTTTGCCATTTCTTTCTTCATCTCATTTTATGAGAAAACTGAAACAAAGTGTTAAGTGACTTGCCCAGGGTCACATAGCTAGAAAGTGTCTGAGGTCACATTTGAACTCAGGAAGAGGAGTCTTTCTCACTCCAGGCCGGGCATTCTATCCACTGCTGTCTGATTTTGAGTTAGATTTAGACTGGTGGAATTTTGAAATTTGGGAAAGGCCTGACCTCCCATGGATTTTCAAAAAATCTCTATATGTGAGTTATTATGAGGCTACTTTAAAGTCTTACAGTCTCAGAAAGGATGTTTCCTGTCTTTACCTCAGTATTAAGGGCCACCAAATTATTTCAGGCCTATGGCTGCCTGTGCATCAAACATCACCCCTATGATCACGTATCTCTGACCACTCTGCTGAAACTGCTTCCTCAAAGGTCACCGGTGGTCTGATGATCACTAAATCCAATGGTTTCACATGTCCTGTTCTTTTTGACCTTTCTGAGGTGTTTGTTATGCAGTTGCTGTTATTTTAACTTTCTATTTTTATTTGTTTGCCCAGAAACAACGCTTGCCTTAGAGAAGAAATGGCCTGTCTTTGAAGGCGTTGAGATTTCTTCTTAAGGTATCTGAGGAGTGAGATGTTGCTGTTCAGCCATTTTCAGTACAATTATCCCTTCCACATCATGATTTTCCTCATCATGGTTTCAATATATCACAAGTCTGTGTAAGAAATTAAATGGGGCTTCCGGGGTTGGAGCCAAGATGGTGGCTGGAAAGCAGGGACTTGTGTGAGCTCCTCACCACACCCCTCCAAAAACCTATAAAAAATGGCTCTGAACAAATTCTAGAACTGCAGAACCCACAAAATAGCAGAGGGAAGCGGGGATCCAGCCCAGGACAGCCTGGATTGGTCGCTGGATGAGGTCTATTGTGCATGGAGTGGAGGGAAGCAGAGCTCAGCGTGGGAGGCAGCAGGACCAACCAGAACAGGAGCCGGGCAGGATGGGCCCTAGCACCCTGAATCAGTGCACTGTGGCAGTTACCAGACTTCTCAACCCACAAACACCAAAGACAACAGAGAAGGTTAGTGGGAAAAGCTGCAGGGGACAGAGTTTGGTTCGGCCACTGCCCCAGGGGAAATGGGGAAGGTGCAGCTACAGAACTACAGCTGCAATTACTTCTGGCTCCAGGCCCACCTGGTGGGAGAAATTAAGTGGTGGATCAGAGCAGGAGTGAAGAGCCTGCTGAAGATTTGCTTCAGGTCCGGGTTGGTGGTTCTTGAGGAAGGAGGAGTGCTGGTGTGGCAGAGCTGGCTGTATAGAAATAGCTCTGAAGTCAATAGCATATCCCCTCAAGCTTGGAACAAAGTACTCTTTGCTCTACAAGCAGTCATACCCAACAAAAAACTCAAGGGTCAAGTAAGTTGGCTGGGAACATGGCCAGGCAGCGAAAACACACCCAGATTCAGCCTCAGACTTTGGAATCCTTCTTTGGTGACAAAGAAGACCAAAACATATGGCCTGAAGAAGTCAACAAAGTGCAAGAGCCTACATCAGAAGCCTCCAAGAAAAACATGAACTGGTCTCAGGCCATGGAAGAGCTCAAAAAGGAGTTGGAAAAGCAAGTTAGAGAAGTAGAGGAAAAATTGGGACGAGAAATGAGAATGATGCAAGAAAACCATGAAAAACAAGTCAATGACTTGCTAAAGGAGACCCAAAAAAATACTGAAAAAAATATTGAAGAAAACAACACTTTAAAAAATAGACTAACTCAAATGGCAAAAGAACTCCAAAAAGCCAATGAGGAGAACAATGCCTTGAAAGGCAGAATTAGCCAAATGGAAAAGGAGATCCAAAAGACCACTGAAGAAAATACTACCTTAAAAATGAGATTGGAGCAAGTGGAAGCTAGTGACTTTATGAGAAATCAAGATATTATAAAACAGAACCAAAGGAATGAAAAAATAGAAGACAATGTCAAATATCTCACTGGAAAAACCACTGACCTAGAAAATAGATCCAGGAGAGATAATTTAAAAATTATTGGACTACCTGAAAGCCATGATTCAAAAAAGAGCCTGGATATCATCTTTCAAGAAATTATCAAGGAGAACTGCCCTGATATTCTAGAGCCACAGGGCAAAATAGAAAATGAAAGAATCCATCGATCGCCTCCTCAAATAGATCCCAAAAAGAAATCTCCCAGGAATATTGTCGCCAAATTCCAGAGCTCCCAGATCAAGGAGAAAATACGGCAAGCAGCCAGAAAGAAACAATTTGAGTATTGTGGAAACACAATCAGAATAATCCAAGATCTGGCAGCTTCTACATTAAGAGATCAAAGGGCTTGGAATACAATATTCAAGAGGTCAATGGAGCTAGGACTAAAACCAAGAATCACCTACCCAGCAAAACTGAGTATCATGCTCCAAGGCAAAATATGGATTTTCAATAAAATAGAGGACCTTCAAGCTTTCTAGTGAAAAGACCAGAATAGAAAATTTGACTTTCAAACACAAGAATCAAGAGAAGCATGAAAAGGTAATCAAGAAAGAGAAATCATAAGGGACTTACTAAAGTTGAACTGTTTTGTTTACATTCCTACATAGAAAGATGATGTGTATGATTCATGAGACCTCAATATCATAGTAGCTGAATATGCAAATATATATGTATATATATGTATATATGTATATATAAATACATATGTATATATATGTATATGTATATACATATATATACATATGTGTGTGTCTATGTATGTATATATGTAGGTATATATATGTATATGTATGTGTGTGTATATATATATATATATGTATATGCACACACACAAAAGGCACAGGGTGAGTTGAATATAAAGGGATGATATCTAAAAAAATAAAATCAATTTAAAGGATAAGAGAGGAATATATTGAGAGAGGGAAAAAGGGAAAGATAGAATGGGGTAAATTATCTTGCATAAAAGTGGCAAGAAAAAGTGGTTCTGTAGGAAGGGAAGTGGGGGCAGGTGAGGGGGAATGAGTAAATCTTGCTTTCACTGGATTTGACCTGAGGAGGGAATACCATACACACTCAGTTGGGTATCTTACCCCACAGGAAAGAAGGAGGAAGAAGATAAAAAAAAGGGGGGATGATAGAAGGGAGGGCAGATGGGGGAGGAGGTAATCAAAAACAAACATTTTCGAAAAGGGACAGGGTCAAGGGAGAAAATTCAATAAAGGGGGATAGATTAGGAAGAAGCAAAACATAGTTAATCTTTCACAACATGAGTATTGTGGAACGGTTTTACATAATGATACGCATGTGGCCTATGTTGAATTGCTTGCCTTCTTAGGGAGGGTGGGTGGGGAGGGAAGAGGGGAGAGAATTTGGAACTCAAAGTTTTAAAAACAGATGTTCAAAAACAACAACAAAAAAAAGTTTTTTTCATGCAAGTAGGAAATAAGATACACAGGCAATGGGGCATAGAAATTTATCTTGCCCTACAAGAGAAGAAGGGAAAGGGTGATGGGAGGGGAGTGGGGTGACAGATGGGAGGGCTGACTGGGGAACAGGGCAACCAGAATATATGCCATATTGGAGTGGGGGGAGGGTAGAAATGGGGAAAAATTTGTAATTCAAACTTTTGTGAAAATCAATGCTGAAAACTAAATATATTAAATACATTTTAAAAAAAAAGAAATTAAATGGGAATTTTTGGGGACTTTTGTGGAAGCCACAGACAGCATGCAAAGGATGGCAGATGACACAGAAAAAGTTTAGAAACTCAGAAATGAATAAAATATATACATAGTATTGTATAATGTCAACATATTGTATCTTTTAATGCCATTAATAACTCAGACTTCTCTGGTATGAAGGGAAGGCCAAAAAATTTTACAAGGTTTTCCTGATTGTGGGGGTAGGGGATGGGAAGGAAGGTGCTGTGCCCCTAAGTCCCACAATGTGAAAGAGATAACAATGGTGTCTGACTGTTTGTGACCCCCTTTGGGGTTTTCTTGGCAAAGATACTGGAGAGGTTTGCCATTTACTGCTCCAGCTCATTTTACAGAGCAGGAAACTGAGGCAAACAGGTTTAAATGACTTGTCCAGGGTCACATACCTAATAAGTATCTGAGGCCACATTTCAACTCAAGAAGATGAGTCTTCCTGACTCTAGGCCCCCCACTCTACTCACTGCACTACCTAGAAGCCAATGACACGTATACTCACTATCATAAAGGATAGGGATGGGGGAAAGACCTGGGATTTCATTTGTTTAAAGAACTTCCAGATAAGGGGACTCCCTCTAACTACAGATTGGCACCTTCTCAACAAACTATAGTCTTAAAATGTCACCTACAACACTGAAAGGTGATTTGCCAGAGTCGTACTGCCAGTGTACGTCAGAGGCAGTACTTCAAACCAGGATCTTTTTGACACTCTCTATCCACTATTGCTACACTGTCTCTCAAACCTATTTTCATAGGTATATAAATTTTTTATGAGCATAATACTTTCTTGATGAAGATGAAGATATCTGAAGTGAACTGTAGGCTTTCACAACCTATATTCTACAGTAGACTACATCTTTATTATATTTTTTAAAAAATGTAGAGATTAATAATAGCAACTAATATTTACATAGCTATTCAAAGTTTACCAGTTGCTTTTTACATATCATCCCATTTGACCCTCACGATAACCATGGCAGGTAGATCCCATTTTACAAATAAGGAAACTAAGGCAAACAGAGTTTTAAAAAGTCCCTTCTCCCTTCTCTTCCCTTCCCCTCCCCTCCCCTCTCCTTTCCTCTCCTCTTTTTCACCACTGGGATATCATGCCCTTAGCTGAGGGTATCTTGGGGTTTAGTGACTAGATTTCTTTCTCAAAGACTATGCCTTCAACCCAATTCACTGCGGTTCTCATTGACTGGCCAGCAATAGGTCCCTACCCAAGCACCATTTAATGGTTATTCTTTGAGCCCTGGTGGTTGAAAGGGAATATAAATAGGGACTGTTTCTCTTTTGGCCAGAAACCCTGAAAACCAGGGTCACACAGCTAGTACGTGTCTGAGGCTAGATTTGAACTGAGGTCTTTTTGACTCCAAGTTAAAGTCCTCCAGCCACTGAACCACATAGAGAACACAAGATTCTACTGCACTCAGTGTTTGACTATCACAAGCACTTGGTTGAATAGAAGAAATAGATCCATAATCACTCTTCTAAGAAAACATCTGCCGTATGTAAATCAAAATTATCTCCAGTTCCGTTGAATGATATAACAGCAGAGATATTTCATTTGATGACCCCCGAATTATGAATATCAAGCTAGCTAGTGAGATAACGTCTCTGTAGCTAGAAAAAGACAGTGCCTTTTGAATGACATATTGTGCACCATTTCTCACTTTGCTCACTGTAATCCCTTGAGAATACTCAGACCCACATTTCTCATGTCTTCGGCAGCTTCAAGATGTTGACAGAGTAGATGACGTTGGATATTGCCCGTTCATGAGGGGCTGGGTGTTCTGTTTACATGAGGAAACCCAGACCCAGACCTATAAAGCAATTTCCCTATATCACATAGGCAGTAAACAGCAGAGACAGATCCTTTTGGCAAGCACAAGTCTTCTGGCTCCAATCCAACGGACTATTGACTTTATCAAAGGCGGTGCTAAAATCCAAATATACTACGTCTAAGGCATTCTCCTTTGTCATTATTCAGTTGTTTCAGTTGTGTCCAATTTTCCATGACCCCATTTGGGGTTTTCTTGGCAAAGATACTGGAGTGGTTTGCCATTTTCTCCTCTAGCTCATTTTATAGGTGAGGAAACTGAGGCAAAGAGGGTTAAGTGACTTGTCCAGGGTCACACAGCTAGTAAGTGTCTAAGATGAGATTTTGAACTCAGTTCTTCCAGACCCCAGGCCTGGCACTCTATCCACTGTGCCACCTATCTGCCCCACATTCTGCTTTATTATAATACTAATAGCCCTGTCAAAAAAAAAAAAGACAATGAGCTTAGCATGAAATGACTTTTTCATGAAGTCATTTTGGCTCTTAATTATCATCTTGTCTTTCTAAATAACCAGATTCTTCTTTAAAAATGTTTTAGAACATTATCAGAAAGAGAAATCAAGCTAAATATCTTATAGTTTGAAGAAGACACATTACTCTTTTTAAAAAAAAAATCAGGACATTTACTCATTTTTAATCCTGGGGCCTTTCCTGCATTCTCCTTGATTTTTCAGAGATCTCGAATATGATTCAATAATCACATCCAATATTTTTTTAGTAATCAGAATTATAGTTCCTCTGCACTTGACTTGAATCTTTTTTCTCATCTCATGTATCTTTATTTCAGTTCCTTGTTATTCATTTTTGTTTGTTTTGTGAGAAATGGGGGTGGGGAGCAGTTTTGTTTCCACAGAGTTGCAAATATCTCCCAGCTTTAGAGCAGAGACCAGGTCTCTGGTCGGGTGAAAGGTTAGAGGCTTGTACACATGCTTAAGCAAGCCATTTGAGGAGGGCACCACGTAGGCAGTCGGGGGGGTTGCATCTGGCCAATGAAGAGCCTGGTGGGTGATTCAAAGTGGGAGTCAATAAAATGACTGGCATCCATCTGAGTCCTTGTACTTTCTCCTGCACTCTGTTCAGGGAACGTACCCATTTATTCAGGAGGAATAAATGTAAGATATAATTAAAACCTTCTTGGCCTTCCAACAAGTACTGTTTATTCCTAGACAATGTCAGTATGTTTCTAACACTTTCTTCCTCATCAAAATACTCTACTTGATTAAAAAAAGATACAAAATAAATCAAGCATCTTTCTTTTCTTTTCATCCAGACACCAACCCAAACCGTCTTCTTGCTATTTACCCTAATGTTACATCCTCTCTTCTCCTCTCCTCTTCTCTCTTCTCTTCTTTCTTCTCTTCCCCTCCCCTCCCCTCTCCTCTCCTCCCCTATCTTCAGCTCTTCCCTCTTCTCCCCTCTCCTCCTCCTTCCCTCCCCTCCCCTCCTCTCTCCACTGGGATATCATGCCCTTACCTGAGGTTTAGTGGCTAGATTTCTTTCTTAAAGATCATGCTTTCAACCCAATTCACTGTGGCTCTCATTGACTGGCCAACAATAGGTCCCTACCCAAGCACCCTTTAATGGTTGTTGTTTGGGCCCCAGGTGGCTCAAAGTAAAGATAAATATTCGCTGTTTCTCTTTTCACCAGAAACCCTAAGGGTCTTCACTGCCCAGTTTGATTTTTTTTTTGAGGGGTGGGGATTAAAGGGACCATCCCTTGGCTCACCCTAAACACTAAACAGCTTGAAACACTAAATGGGTGTTGCCTCAGGCAAAGTGAGAACTCTGGAAATACATTAGCTTAAAAAGGCCAAGGTCTCCCACTGCATCCAGGTCTATCTCCAGTCATCTTGATCTATGTATATCTGGCCACTGGACCCATATGGCTCCTGAGAAGAAAGGGAGGCTGGTGACTTTGCATAGCCCTCGCTCACTTAAATCCAATTCAATTGCAAATCATGGCAGGTCCTCTTCAAAAATTAAGGATAAACCACAACAACCACATCATCCAGGCCACTAGACCTCTAAAAACCATGCCCTAGGGTAGTTAACCCATTCAGTTTTGGAGCTCCCACCTTTTGACACAACTGTCTTGAATAAGTGAGTGAGTGCCAACTTACATAGTTAAACACATCGTGCTGGCTCCAGACCATGCTATGCTTCACATTTCATTCAGCTTTTCACCCTAGTCATCTTCTTGCCATCCAATTTGTACTGTCCCTCCCAACTGGAACAGTGTTCATATCAATACTGCTGTAGCTTCTGTCAGACAATTGCCCCCTTGCTCTACTCATCATTCCTGTGACTTTCTACACCAACAAATTTTGCCCTGACTACCACTATCCTCCATATGTTATCTTTCCCTGTTGGAATGTAGCTCCTTGAGGGCAGGCATTCTCTCGTTCAGTAAGCACAGCTCACCTGGCACATAACAAGTGCTTAATAAATTCTTTTCATTCATTCATCATGCACTATAATCATCCCATTTGCCTTAGGTATCAGTCTTATCCCTTCTTTGATAATCCTAAAGCAGATTTATTCCTTAACACTCATTGTCATCCTCAGTTTTGGGATTCCTGACACAATTTTAATAGGACCCTAACATTCTTGTTTAGACTTTGCATTTATAGTTTATATAGGTCTTTAAAAAAAAAACTAAGTCAATTAATTTCCTGTGCATCCACATTGAACTCTTTAGGGAGCTTCCTCTTTTCTTGCTCATTGAAATAGTCTGCTAGTGTTGTCCAAATTGCATTCTTGTTAATGTCCCATCTCTTTGGCTCATTTTCTCTGTAGAATTTTTTTAACCACAGGATCTTACCTTTTCTATTCCTGAATTCAACCACTCAAAATCTAAGATGCAAAATAGACTCTGTCCTGTGTTCTCCTCCTCATCTATCAAGGAGATGTGATTGCTTCCTTTTTAGGTTTCTAAATTTCCAAATCATTGCTCCTCTCTGGGAATTTGTACAAATGGAAGAACTAAATAAAATAGATTTGTGTGTTTTAGGTACCACAGTACTAGTAAAGTCTAATTCTAATGCTCAAAATAAATTAGATCATAAACCAGCAGATCAGTTGTGTAACATTTCTATTTAACATGGAGTCTAAACCTAGGTGCAATGACAGGCTTGGAGTCAGAAAATTGTTGTGGTTCTGTAGTGTCTGACTCTTCATGATCCCTTTTGGGGTTTTCATGGCAAAGATACTGGAGCAGTTTGTCATTTCCTTCTCCAGCTCACTTTACAGATGAGGAAACTGAGGCAAACAGGGCAAAGTGACTTGCCCAGGGTCACACATCTTGTGTCTGGAGGGCAGATTTGAACTCAGGAAGATGAGTCTTCCCGATTGTGCTCTAGCCCCTGCAGCGCCACCTAGCTGCCCTCATGAGAAAGACAGACTCAAATCCTGTCTCAGATGCTTACTATCTGCATGGCCCTGCGCAAGTCCAGCCTTAGACATAGATTCGTCTCCTGACAAGAATAACAACACCTATCTTTCAGGCTTGTTATGAGGATCACGTAAAATATGCAGAGTGCTTCTGTCAAACTTAAAAGTGATTTGTAAATGCTATTTATTGTTATCCATTGTTACGGTTTCTACATGTTTTTATGATGAAGATACAATAACTTTGGGCACTCTTCCCAACCCACTAACAGTTCCTCAAGCCCTCAAAGAGCTTTTGGTGGCTTTGTACAAAACTCTGATGTTATAATAAAGCTTCTGATTTGTACTTATTCAAACCACTGTACCTGAACATTCCCCCCTTTTCCCATTAGTTCTATCCTAGTGAGCATTGCACAATTTCTAATTACTTGATGAGGGCAGTGGAGTGAATTAGTCTTCCAAATTATAAAAGCTTGTGAATTTATGCCTGGTTGGCAGCATTTTTTCCCTAGGAATGGCAGAGGCAGCAACCTTTGTGACGTTAATTTGCTTCTCCATCTGCCCGGTACATGCATTGCTGAGGATAGAAATGGACTGGATTCTTTCCTTTTGTATGTTGCTGTGTTGAATCCTTTAAGGAGAAGTTTCCTATCTGTCATGGTTTTATTACTGTACAGGTAAATGGGTTATCTCCTCTTCTCAGCCTTAAGATAGTTTACCAGTGGTAGGCACAATGAGAGATCTTGGGAATTCACGTTTCCAGCTTTCTTTTTCTCTCTTTGAACAGCTGCTCCCAGTATCTGTTGATATTCTGGCTTTTATACTTCTACAAATAAAGTTAGCTATTGTTCCTTGCCAGTCAGGTAATTTAGATTTGGCTACTTCTGATGGTATAGTTTGTAAAAGAAATAAAAATTGGGAGCAAGAAAAACAACTATCCCTCCTCCATACGTCTCAGTATCTGTTGGTGGCACTACCATCCTTCCAGTCACCCAGGCTTGCCCCTTCAGTTCTATTATCTAATCAGTTACTCTTTTGTTGATCCTTCCTCTGTAATATATCTCACATCCATTCCCATTTGAATGTGTAGCCTGTACCCTAACTTGTACAGCTTCCTTTCACCTGGACTTTTTCAATAACCTCCTACTTGATCTCCTGACTTCTCTGTTTCTCCCTTCTCCAATCTATCCTCTACACCACTGCTAAATTGATACTATGAAAATACTATGACCATGTCATTCTCTCTACTCTAAAGGCTTAAATGGCTCCCTATTTCCTCTTAAACAAAATATAAAATCCTCAGCCTCCAATATGGTTCCCATGTACCTTTCCAGTCTTACATAATACTATTCCTCTTTATAAATTCTCCACTCCTGTCAAAGCCAGCCTATTTGCTGTTCCTGATAAATGACATTTAATCTTCTTCCTGAATACCTATACACAATCAGTCCCTGAAATCTGAAATGAATTCCCTCTTCACCTCTACTTTGTAGAATTGCCGACTTCCTTCAAAGCACACTCATCATTCCTCTCTTAAATTGAAAATCCAGAGATTTATTATTGTTTAATTTTGAATGTGCTTTATTTTGAATGTTCCTGATACAGAATATTAATAACCCAGAGGAGATTGTCCCCATATTATATTTCTTAAAGCAATTCTAATTTCCGAAGGAATTTTCTGTCTAGGTAATGAACTCTCCCTGTGGGGGTAAGGAGATCTTATACTAGCATCAACATGGACATTGCAATGTGAAATTGATCATGCAACATTAAATTTAAAGTTGTGTTATTATTTACCAAGTGCCCAGAGATGATAATTCTGCTTTGGTCATAAATAGGATATTATCCAGTTGTGTTAAATGGTCACTTCCTAATAAAAATGGCAAATAATTAGATATCTGGGTTAAAGAGGGTATAGGTCTTTAAGATTCAGTCTTCACTGGATCTCTAGATGGGAGGAATATAGGAAGCCAGTAAAAGAGACATAGAAGGAGCAGTTAGAAATAAAAGGAGGAAAACAGAAATCTAACCAAGGAAGGAGAGGTCCACAATATTAAATGCTAAAGAGAGGCCAAGAAGGCTAAGGAAAGAAAAAAGTCCTTGGCTTTCACAATGAGGAGGTTATTAGTGACCTTGGAGGGGGTAGTTTCAAGAGAAGGTGGGAATGAAGCCCTGATTTCAAGACTTTGAGAAGTGAGTGAGTGGCGAGAAAATGTAATCAATGAGTATGAACTACATGTTCTAGGAGTTTGGAGAAAGAGAAGACAAAAGTTTGAGAGAGTGTCAAAATGAAAGGAAAGTTTGGGGTGAGAGTTGGTTTGTTTTTAGGATGTGAAGCTTTTATAAGGGGAGAGAAAAGACACAGCAGAGACAGAAATTAAGGAAACATCAGAGAGGAAGGAATGATGTAAGAAATTAGTTCTTGAAGGATACTAGAGGAGATGGACTCAAGGTATAAGTGGAAAAGTTAATTTTAGTAAGAAGGAGACTCATCTTGACATGTAGTAGAAATATTTCTAAATTTAGAGTCAGAAGACCTGGGCATGAGTCCCAGCTCTGGTTCCTACTATCTACATCACCATAGACAAGTCACTGGGTCTCAGATGTCATATGTAAGAGAAGAAGAATTAGATGACCTCTAAGTTAATTACATCTGATACTACCTTTATTACTGTGGGCAAATTACTCAACCTGTGTGTGCCTGTCTGTTTCTTCTTATGAAAAATGAGAAGGTTGAATTAGATGACCTCTAAGGTTCTAGTTCTAAACCCATGATTCTATGGTCTTCAGACTATGAAATCATGATTCTACAACAAGCTTGTGCTGTTTGTTTCTTTGATCTCTTTTTCTAAACTCTCTAGTTCTCTGATCTCTTTTTCTAAACTCTCTAGTTCTAATTGTTAGTGTTCTGAGAGCCAACACCTTTCTCAGAATCTCACACACATACAGACACATATACACACATATTCTTTTCTTTTCTCTTTGCTTTTTAAGACAGAGGTGACATGGATGCATTTTCCTCTAACTGTTGCTTTTAAAAGCATCCCAGGAGTTGTGAATACAGTCACTGTTGCTGAGAGCTCTGGTACTGCCTTGGCACAGAATGAAATTGAATTTTTAAGCTCCCAATCCTTTATCATCCTTTGTATTGGGGCAGAGGGGACTCAAAAGAATCAAGTCCAAGTGTGATTAGTCCTCCCTTAGCTGACATAATTGAACTTTCCCAAAGTGACGAAATTAAAATAGAATCAAATCTTGAGTAAGCTGTACATCTAAGTGAAAACAAAAGTTTATAAATGGGTTTTGTACTCTCCAGCTGTCTGGAAGGTTGTAGTACATTCAGGGATCTGCAAGATGTTCCTATTTTTCCCTGTGTCTTGCTTGCTAATTTTAAGATGTAATCCCTTTTTTCGTTCATTACTGCATTTTCCTCTATGATTGCCCATTCCAAGATTTTTGTGGATTTTCAAAGACCTAAGTGGTAAATAACTTTAGCTGGTCACTGGAAGCAAACATACAAATTATTTGCTCATTTATTTGCTTTTAACAAAAATGAGGACATCTGCCATGCTATTGCATTCCACCCTTCATCTCCAAGCCTCCATCTCTCTTAGCATAGGCACCTGCACTCCTAATTGGTGAGAATTCAGTTTCAAAGTACCCCAGATCTTCCACCTGCCCTTCTGGTACACTCTACCCTCCAATTCCAACATGGCACAACTACCATCATGAACTCTGGATTGGATCACCATATCTTACCATATCACCAGATCTACTATAATGTATTCTGGCTGTCTTACTGCCCTTTTATATGTATACTTTTCCCCCTCTTCCATTTTTTGTCTCTTGCTTTGGGATCAGTAGTTAAATCAAAAGTTCCATTCCTGCAAGGAACAGGTCAATCAATTTCCCTGTGATGAATTCACCACCTCTGTGATTTTCCAGAACAAAACACCCCTCCCTGGACATGACCCCATGATATATGTTGTTTTTTCCCTATTAGAATTTAAGCTTTTTGAAGGCAGGAATGTCTTGCTTTTTTGTGTTTTTATACACATGGCCCTTAGCACAGCATATAGTAAATGCTTATTAAGTGCTTTTTAATTCATCTGTTCATTCATCAAGCTAGGATGGATAGTTAACATGTTGGATAACAGAATCAAGATATAAAAATATCTCTATAAAGAGGAGCTAAATCTAATAAGATTAACCGAATAGGTATAATTTTAAAATCCTGCTCTTTGGTTTGAAAACTCCAACTGCCTAAGTATAACATGGAGGGGCATTGGTAGACAATTTGTTCTATGAAAAAGATCTGTGGGTTTGCTGTGGCAGAAATATTAATAATAACAGTATCATGTTGGGCTACAACAGTGGTTTTCAAAGGGTCCACTCTGGCAGTGTCCCCTAGTTATCCCTAGGTCTGCCTCTTAATTTGCTGTTGCATGCCTATGCCTGATTCTCCCGACTCTCCTTTAGTGTGTCACAATTTCTCAAAGCAAAGAATAGTACTATGTTGTAAACAAAAAGAGTTTGAGTTCCATTTGGTTACGTTCATAGAGGCAGAGTTTTCAGAATGAGAAAAGTGAGGGAAAAGAGGAAAATCCTATGGTATTTTTCCCAGGCCCAAATACACCTAGGATTGGGTTCAGTTCTGAGTGCTAACTCATTGATGAGCTGGAATAGATCCAGAGGAAAAGGAACACTATGTTGACAGTAATGGAAATGGTGCCATTTCAAGCTGGGCCAAAGGAACTGAGAATGGTTGGTCTAGAACAGAGAAGACCTGGTGCAGATGGGGATTGGGTGGGGGGGGACAGGAAGGAGGCATGATATATATGATGAAATATTTAAAGAGCAAGAATGTAAAAGAGGGATAAGACTATGCCTATGTGGCCCCAGAAGGAACAACTTAGATTAATGGGCAGACATTGCAATCTTATTTGATCTAAGGAAAAACTTGATAAAAACTACAGCTCTTCCCAAATAGAATGGGCTTCTAAAGAAGTAATGGGTTCCCATCACTGGGCTTCAAGTGGTGGCTGGAAAACTGCTTTTTAGGAAACTTACAAAAATGCTTCCATCATATTCTTAATGTTTTCTGGCCATCTTCCTGCCAGTCCAAGTATGATTTGGATCCCTAGATAATACCAGAGGACCTTTATAACTATGAGATTTTGTAATACAGTATCTATTAGCATAGAAGTATTAAGTCCAAGATGTTAGATATCACATAGGGAAGTTTTTAGCTATTAATAAGACAATATTGTTTGCTTTGAGATCCTCCTGCAGATAAATAAGATTTAAAAACCATTTATAATGTAGCAGTACCTGATGAGGTAATACTTTGGATGTTTCTTATAATATTAACAGACCACATTTTACTTTTCCTACTTCTTTAATTATTTTATCCTTTTTTAATGGATCTAGACCAGGAATCTGAAACTCCGTAAGTGGTGGAATTCCTTAAGCAACTTGTACCCTCCCATGTTATGTTATGTTTCCCTTTGCTCAGATGAATGCAATCAGATTGCCCAGTCCTTGTTCATGGAAACAAAGATGTGAATGATGATGTCAGGAATGCAAGGATGATTCAACATTAGGCAAAAAAATATGATAATCATATAAAAATCAAAATATCCAAAACAGTGTGAATATCTCTAGATGCAAAAAAAAGTCTTTGACAAAGTACAATATTCATAGCAAGGAATAGTTTATCTATCAGATCTATGGAGAAAGGAAGAATTTTTGACCAAACAAGAGAAGGAGAACATTACAAGATGTGAAATGGATAATTTTGATTTTATTAAATTAAAATGGTTTTCCACAAACAAAACCAGTGCAAACAAGATTAGAAGGAAAGCAGAAAACCAGGGAACAATTTTTATAGCAAAGTTCTCTGACAAAGACCTCATTTCTCAAATATATAAAGAACTGAGCCAAATTTATGAGAATACAAGTCATTCCCCAATTGGTAAATAGTCAAAAGATATGAATAAGCAATTCTCAGATGAAGAAATCAAACTATCTATAATCATATAAAAATGCTTTGAATCACTAGAGATTAGAGAAATGCAAATTAAAACAACTCTGAGGTACCACCTCGTACCTTTCAGATTGGCTAATATGACAGAAAAGGAAATGATAAATGTTGGAGAGAATGTGGGAAAATTGGGACACTAATGCCTTGTTGGTGGAGTTGTGAACTGATCCAAAAATTCTGGAAAACAATTTGGAACTATCCCTTTGATCCAGCAATATCACTACTAGGTCGGTATCCCAAAAAGATCATTAGAAGGGGGAAATAACCTGTTTGTACAAAAATATTTATAGCAGCTCTTTTTGTGGTGGCAAAAAAATTGAAATGGGAGAGGATGCTCAACAATCAGGGAATGGTTGAACAAGTTGTGGTATACAAATGAAATGGAATATTATTGTGCTACAAGAAATGATGAGCAGGTGGATCTCAGAAACACCTGGACTTACATGAACTGATGCAGAGTGAAATGAGCCGAACCAGAAGACCATGTTATATAGTAACAGTAACATTGTGTGATAATCAACTGTGAATGATTTGGTTCTTCTCAACAATACAATGATCCAAAACAATTCCAAAGGACTTATGATGGAAAATCCTATCCACATCCAGAGAAAGAACTGATGGAGTCTGAATGCAGATTGAAGCAAACTATTTTCACTTTATTTTTTTTGTGTGTGTTTTTTTCCTTTTCATCTGTTTCTCCTTTCACAACATGACTAATATGGAAAAATGTTTTGCATGATTTCACATATATAACCTATATCAAATTGCTTACTATTTTAGGGAGGAATGAGGAGTAGAAGGGAGGGAGAGAGAAAAATTTTGAACTCAAAAGAATTTTAAATGAATGTTAAAAAAAAGTCTTTATATGTAATTGGAAAAAATAAAATGCTATTATTTTTTAAAAAGCACAATAGTCAGGTACACTTTAAAAAAACCCTCCAAAACATTGATAGAGAAGGACTCTTTATTTTTTATTTATTTTTTTGGAGGGGGGAAATCAGGATGATTGGGGTTAAGTGACTTGCCCAAGGTCACACAGCTAGTAAATGTGTCAAGTGTCTCAGGCTGGATTTGAACTTAGGTCCTCCTGACTCCAGGGCCAGTGGTCTACTCAATGTGCCACTTAGCTGCCCCAACTTTTTATTTTAAGATGATAAAAAGTACATATATGAAACCCAACTCAGTACTATATTCAATGTAGAAAAACTAGAAATTTTCTCATTAAAAGCATAAAAGTTGTACCACTAAACTGTTATGTTAAAAAGTTCTAGAAATGCTAATATAACCCAGGTTTCAAATCTGAGGTGTTTTGTGAGCTACTGTTTACATGTGACAGTACCTGGCACATAGTAGGTACTTAATAAATGTTAAGTGATTGATTGGACAGAATGATGACTTAATGTTGTGTGCCTGGATGAAAGGCAGAGGTGACCTGAGAGTTTTTAAAGAGGAGAAATATTTTTCATTACTTCCTTGAGAGAAAAAGACCCACATGGTTCTAGACTCTCTTGGGGACAGACCAACGGGGAGAGAAGGGGTGAGGGAGAGGAAGAGAGAGAGAGCATGCCAGTACCTCAACATTTTCCTGATCTCCAGTTTACCTCCTTAGATACTTTGGGAAATTTCCCTTTAGGTGAGATCAGGGACTGTTTCCTGGTCGAGCTATCTTGCTCCCAGTAGAAGGACTCATTTACTCTGTGTTTTCTTGTATATTCCAATCTGTATAACTTCTCCAATGGATATTTGTAATCGGCTTTGATAAATGGATGTACTCATTATTCACTATTTGTGATGATTTTTTGTTTAACTAAAGTTGGTAGGCAGGAGTTAAGCTTACAGGTATAAACTTAGGGTTACTCCTTCCCCTTTAAGGGATAGCAAATAGTAAAGTATCTTGAACCTAAAAAACAAAAACAAACAAAAAATTCTCCTGTACTAGAAATATTTAGGAGGCCAGATACATTAAACTGAAAAAATTTTATAACCAAAAAGTTTGTGAAAAGTTTATTTTGCACAAACAAAATTAATGCAACTAGGATAAGAAAGAGATCATTTGGGGGAAAACTAAATCAAATATCTCTGATAAAGGTCATATTTGATCATAATCCATTCCCCAATGGCTAAGTGATCAAAAGATATGAACAGAACACTCTCAAAAGAATTGAAAACGACTAGTAACTGTAAGAGCTCCAAGTCACTAAAAATAAGAGAAATACAAAATTTGAAACTGAAACAATTTTGAAACTTCACCTCATACGCACCACTGGCAAAGATGATATAAGATAGGAATAGTCAATTTTGGAGGGGCTGGGGAAAGGCAGGTGTGCTACTACACTGTCGTTCTATGAATTGATAGAGCTATTCTAGAAAATAATTTGTATCAGAATCTGACTAAAATGTCCATGACCTTTAATCCTGAGATCTAGCTGTTAGGCATATAGAACAAGGAGTTTCACATTCCAATGAAAGCCCCCATATACACTAAAATATTTATAGCAACACTTTTTGTAGTAGTTAAGAATTGGAGACAAAGTAGATGCCTATGAACTGGGGAATGGCTAAACAAATTGTAGCACATGAATAAAATGAAATATTTTTGTGCTCTAAGAAATGATGACTATGATGAATACAGAAGGGCATGGAAAGATATTAACTGATGCAAAATAAAGCAAGCAGAACCTGGAAAACAACATGGTTATGAAGGAAAGAGTATTTACTATAGAGTCAAAGTTCATAATCTATGATTTTTACTTTTAGGACCTTGGACAAATCACCTAAACTCTTCAATTATGGGTCTCACTTTCCTCATTATTAAAATGAGCAGGTTGGACTAAATGACCTCTAAAGTCTCTTCCAGCTTTAAATCTAAAATCCTTTGATCCCAATATACACAATGATGACAATAATGTAAATGGAAAAAGCAACAAAACAATCCAAACTGAATGCAATAAAAGTATAAAGACCAAACTTGTCGCCAAAGAAGAGCGCTGACTCTGAAATCAGAGAACCTGGGTTCATACTCCATCTCTGATGATCATCATCTTGTGATCTTGTACAACTGCCCTCTGACTCAGTTTCTTTATTTCTAAACTGAGGATTTGGGCTAGATGACCTCTCAGGTCCCAAGAACTATGGCTTGGGAAGACTCCATAAAAATGGCAGTGCTGGCTGATGTGTTCATGAGTTTTGCTGAACTGTTTTTCTTTTTCTTTTTTTTTTGAAGGATGTGTCATTAAGTAGAGGAGTGGGGAGCTAGGTTTAATATTAAGCTTAATGCTAGCATTAGAGGAGAAGATAAAGGAAGGGAAACACAGGGAAATGTAGGTGAAGTAAAAACAAAATATGTCAATAATTTCCCATTAGGAAATTAAATTTATTTAAAAATTAAATGATAGAGAAAATAAACAAATTAGATAAAGCTAAAGCAAGCACATAGTTTAGACTGCTGACCTAGACCATTGCTGTTTCAGATATTTTCCCAGCCATTTCCATATATTACTGCCTTTACATCATTCTCATCCACTTCCCAATGGATCCGTACCCTCTTGCCCCTGAGACACAGCGCTTTGATAAATGAATTTTTGCTTAATTTTGTTTAGAGATAGCTATGAGGAGAGAAAGTATTCTAGGCATGGGGCAGAGACAGTGAAAATGCCTGGAATCAGGACGTGGAGTGTCTTGTTCAAGAAATAGCAATAAGTCCAGTATCACTAACCACAGAGCACTGGAGTTCGGGGAAGGATATAACATGTAAGACTGGAAAGGTAGGGGAAGGTTTTGTGTGAATGGCATGAAAATGGCAGGGCCAAGATTAATAAATGACAGGCACTCAAGTCATCTGATTCTTTAAGATGCTGTGTGAGAGAGACAGAGAGAGACAGAGAGACAGAGACAGGGACAGACAGAGACACGTGGACAGAGTTTATTTAGTACTTGCTAGGTGCAAGGAATTATACTAAGCACTTGTATTGGCAATTAAGGTGGGACTTTCTTACTGTTTTAGAATGCTAAATTAATTAAGTGTCTTTGATTGAGTCTTACTAGGTGCAAAGCCCCAGACTGGTTAGCAAACTAGTTCACTAGTTTGGGAGAGGGGAGAAGTCCCCAGGGCTCTAAGGGGAGTTGCTAAGACCAGAGCCAATAGTAGGCACCTACGTTCTGGTCACTCAGATGATGTTCTAAATCTGGTCACTCAGATGATGACTTCTAAAGACTATATAAAAAGAGAAAACAGAGTCATTTGCTTGGGGCTCTCACTCTTGGAGAAGTGTTGATGTGGAGACTCTGGGCAGCTCCAGCTTGTCAACCCAGATGTTGATGGTTTCTTGGTAACTATGAATTGTGATCTGGTCTGTTTATATTGTGTATGTTTGTAATTTGTTTGTATTTGCTCTGAAGTTCATGTTGCTGGCTTTTACTCCTGAACTAAGTGAATGATATTTGTATGCTGGATTAAAGAAAGATTGTTAACCCCTTAAAGTTACTTTCCTTAGTAAAGCAGATCAAATAACCTGTGCTGGCAGCGTTCTTGTTGTTGGGCTTGTGTTGCTCTTTCATCCCCACGATAGCTGCTAGCCAAATTGTTGCTACAGCACTGGGGATAAAAATATAAGCAAACAAGATAGTCCCTTCCTTCAAAGAGTTTATATCCTGATGGGAAAAGATAACACATAAAGAGGAAACAGTGGTATCTTATGTAGATGTCTGGAAAGTAAAGGCTTAGTTCTAAATTCCTCTGTTAAGTATCCCTAATTTATCCTGTATTTATCTGTATAGTTGTTTGCATGTTTGTATTGTGAGCTCAAGGGCAGGGGATTGTTTTTTACCTTTCTTTGTATCCTGAGCACTTAGCACAATGCCTGGCACAGAATAGGCACTTAATAAATGTTTATTGACTGACTGACTAAAATTTACTTTCTGTCATAACCCTAAACAACTCACTTAACCTTTGTGAGCTTCAGTTTCCTCATCTTTAAAATGGAAATTAGATTTAATCTACTCAACTCACAGTGTGTACTTAAGTCAAAACTTAAGATCTCTGAGTTCACCAATAAGGGTAATCCCTTCACAGATACCAATACTAGCCCCATACACTTTTATAGACCATTTTCATGGTGGAATTACTATGGAAAGAGAGAGACAGACAGACAGAGAGAGAGAAAAAGAGAGAGAGAGAGAGAATGAGAGAGAGAGAGAGAGAGAGAGAGAATCACCTGCTGGCCAACCTTCTGATGATGAACCTCTCTAAATTTAAACAAGAACTAAGTCTGTCCTTGGACAAGAGACAAATTGTCCATCACTGGGAGTGTATTCCAAGCCCTTCCAACTTGGGAGGAGCTGTCAGAGCCTGTGTTCCCCTTGCTTAGCCTTTGGAGAGAGTGAGGGTGATTACTGGGATTACCCCAATGTTGTGATGAGGCAGTAGAATCAGATGTTAGCAGTGGATCCAATGATATAATGTATGTGAAGGTGCTTTATTAAATATAATTGTCCATTTAGAGAGAAATATTACTATTATCTTTTAGCCATTCTTGAAATAAAACCATCGGCAAGCCTTTGGATTCCTTCCCATTTTTCGAATGAAACCATTAGAAGCTGAAACTCTAAACAGGAACAGTAAATAAAATAAATTTCCCCTTTTATTTCTTATGTCCCCACTCCAGTCTTCTAAATCTCAGTAGGAAAGTCTTGATGCCTGTCAGACTCTGCAGAAGCAGATGAATAATATACTTGACAAGATGAGGGTGCCAGCTAGCTCTGGAGTCACAAAGTCTACCTCTTGGGTGACTTTGAGCAAGTCACATAACTTCTCTGTTCTCACTTTTCTCATCTGGAAAATGAAGGAATTTGGACTAAATGGCCTCTTAAGAATGCTTCTAGTGCTAGATTCTATGATGCTATGAGGGAAAAGTGGAAATTCTGAATCAAGTTTGATGCGGACTGCTCTTAGAATGTCCGTAAGTTCAAAGTAACAAAGCAGCATCATAGAAAATAGTATAAAGCCATAATGGCAAATCTCTTAGGGCTAGTTTAGTTTTGGTCATGCTGGTCATTTGAGTCATTTCTTCCCCCTGCTGGTCATTTACTCATTTCTCCCCTCCTCTCCCTTTTCCCTCTTTTCTTTCTTCCTTTTCCTATGCAAGCACCCTAGAGGCCACAGCTCTGGCTGTTTTGGCATTTGACATCTCTCTGTGGTATCCTTTGCAGCTACAATTTCTCATTTGTGTGTGGAATACACAGTCAAAAAGGAAAGCCCCAGTGGTAGGTAACTTTTGTAATCACCAAGACTTGTTACCTCTCATCTCCCTTATTTTTCTTAATGTCTTCAGTGCTACATCTTGAAATGAAGCAGTACATTTCTTTCGGTATTGTAAATATCCCTTGTTCCTTTCTTATTTGAACACTTTCTCTTTGAGACATGTGTAGAGACCTTGACAGACCAACTATTGTGTTCCTCACTGACTAGAGACAGAAAACGGGGGATGGGGGGCGGTGCAGCTTACCAGAGAGAGACAAGATGGGTTGAGTTCAGAGGCAGGTAGTTACCAGAGAAATCAGTCTAAACAAGCAAAGATCAATGGAGGCAGAGTGCAGAAAGGCTAAATCCAATCATCACCAGGGTTTCTGAGCCTGTGTTCAAGGCAAGAAAGGATTCAAATCAGTGGGAAAGGAATCCATGTGGGAGGTTACACCGGCCTGTACGAAGTAACTGTTTACTCAAAATTCTGCAGAATATGATCTATTCTTATGTGTTTGATGCCTACATGACCCTTTACTATTTGAAATACCCCATAGTTATGTAGCAGCTCGACTCAGACACCACCCTCCAGGGCAGCTATTGGGCCTCTGGTCTCCAGATTTATCTAAATAATGTTATTGATAAGTCGCTAGCCCAACCAAAAGCAGGGCAGCTGAGTTCTAGAAGCAGTAAGATAGTACATACTGTTAACACCCTTAATGAGGGCCTCATTTTCCTTAACAGGGATTCTTAAACTGAGATCTACAGATATGTAAGGCGCTCATGGATAGCTTTTAAGAGATCCATGAACTTAAAAAAATTTCAATATAATTGCTTTTCTTTATAACTCTATATTTTATGCATTTTCAACATTATTCTGAGAAGGGATCCATAGGCTTCACCAGACTGACAATGAGGTCCATGACACAAAATCAGCTAAGAATTCTTATTTGATATTATTCTGTGGCTGCTTATGTAGACATTCGGGATTTCTGCATTAGTAACTCTAAACTAGACCTCATACTGTGGTTGCAAAGATAAATTAGGTTGATAGAAGGTAAAACTTCTTTGTTTGTAGAGGAGGGAAGTCTTGGGAGTCTGGTGCTCCTAGGTAGAATCCCCTGTGACTCTGTGTTTGTGTTCTCCTGCACCGTATGAGTTCTTTGGAGGAAATTTATGAGCCATGCTATGCTTCAGATTTCCTAAGTTCCTGGGCAATGTTGACCTTTTGTGTCCAAAGCTATGTCTTTGATGATGCTTATAGAGTCCTTCCTTATTCTCTCAAGTGTGCCTTAGATCCTGGCAATTACAGGTTATGAGCCCACAAGGGTAACACCATCATTACGGTATCTATTCAACACCTCCAAACCTCTGTGCCCTCATTAATCCTACAGGGCCTTGTTGGAGGTTACATGTGGACTGGATTAGCACCTAACTTATAAGTCTGTTGTGAAGATGAAATGACTTAGTGTATTTAAAATACCTACTAGCTCTTAGGGACTAGGTAATTTTTTAGGTACTCTGGTAATTTTGCTGGTAAATTTTTATATACTGTCACATAAAATCAATATTGCACCAGAGCTTTGGACCTAGAGTCAGAAAAGCATGAGTTAAAATCTGGCCTCAGATGCTTACTAGATGTGTGAGTTTGGGCAAATCACTGAACCTCTGCCTACCTCAGTTTCTTCACCTATAAAATGGGGATCTTAAAAGTACCTATGTCCAGGGTTCTGAAGATCAAATGACCTAATATTTGCAAAGGACTTACCACAGTTCCTGGCACATAGTAGGTACTATAAATGCTGCTTATTATTATTATTCCATTAGGTATACATGAGAGGAAGAGATCCCTGATTATTTACATAAATGAATTCTACTATGTAAGAATATTTTGGTGCTGGAAGAAGGCAGGGTTAATAGATGTTTTTAAGATATTCAGTTAAATGATGAATTCTGGAACCTTTCAATAGAGCACCCTCTCCCAACAACCTGGCAGGCTTAATGGATGTGCTTATCCAGTTGAATGACTGCTTTGGAAGCCTGAAAAATTAAATCAGCTCAGGATTAAGATGGAGGTTGGAGAAGGAGCTGCAGAGGACCAAGAGAATTCTGAATCTGGAGGCAGCTGACATGAGTAGGCTTCTTAGAGTTGGTGATATTCAGTGTGCCGGGGCCTGTGCTTTAGATGTAAAAGCCCTGATCATCTGGCCCTAAAGTGTGACTCTTCCTAGGACGGGCACAGGAAAATGAAGCCCTTAAGAAGACAGATGATGGTTGCTTCTAGATCAGCAGCACCCAGAGGCCTCAGGCCTTTAGCAATTCATCTATGTCTTATTTTTGCTGCACTGGCCATGGCTATGTACCTCGATGATGCAAGTAGCACTTCCTGAGAGACGAGAGTAATGTGCTTCTCCCACATCAGGCTCAGGGAGGTGGATACAAGATGCTTGTTCGTATTTCACCACCACGGGAGGAGCTCAACTTCAATTTTACATAGGGGACTGGATCCAAACTTGCTGGTTCCCAAGGAAGGACAAACCCGACCGACATTCTCTAGGTCTTGACCAACTTAGGTGAAAGAACATGTACCAATAAATGTTCCCAGGGACAAGCCCTGGGAAATAAAGAAGATATAGGAGGCTGCAGACTGCCCTTCTTGGCAAACAGCACCCCCCCCCCCCAAAATTACATAGTAAACAGATGAGTAGTCACTGGCAACAGAATAGCAAGAAGAATTTTCTGCAAGAAGAGGATGAAGAGACTGTAGGACCAAGATACACAGAAATGCACAAAAGAGGCCTTTAATTGTGCCGAGCAGTTCACCAAGAAGGTAGTCTATGGACAGTTACTTATTATAGTTAAATCATCAAATACACCACACCCCATTGGACAGAGGGAAGGTGATTCCAGCTCTTGCAAGTGGCACCAAGTCTCCTTGGAACTATGCAGTATGTAGATAAGGTAGATTATACCCCCTTGGAAATGTGTAGTGTGTAGGTAAGGCAGATTTCACCTGCCCCCTCACATATGGCTTTCCCATTTAGGAGCACACTGTTAGCACACTCAGGAACGCAGGGCCATTGAGCTGTGAGAAAAGGAACACAGCAGCTTCTGCCCACAGCCATGACAAAGGTTATCAGTCCCTTTTCCACTTTGAGACCAGGAAATAAAAGCAGCAAAAGTTACAGCCTTTGGGCTGTTGGTACTGAACTGCCTTTACAGACTGCAGAGCAGATTCTATTGACAGGAGAGTAACAAGAAAGCTAGGTGAGACATCTTAGTATCAAAATAGGGCAGCTCTGGGAAGTCTGGTATTTCCAGGTAGCTTTCTTTATGTGTTTGTGTTCCTCTGTATTGTGTATGCTTCTGGGGAAGCTGACTCATGCTGAAATTATGTTAAAAAATTAAATTCTGGACAAAATGTCCAGGTACGTAGTAGATATAAATTGATTTGCTCAGTAAACTGTTGTTCTAAACAGCTCTTGCACCAGAGGACTGGGAAATTGCCAATGTGGCTTCCATCCATAGCAAAAACTCCAGAGAGATCTGGTGGAGCTAAAGCAAGTCTCACTTTAAAGCTGAGCAGGCTGGTAGAATGTGTGACAGGCTGTTGAACACCTAAGCAAGCATTGCCTATCAGGGGAGAGACATTATTGTTGCTGTGATGAGAAATGATGCTGGACTGAGGTAGGGTTCTATGAGAGACTCTGAGAGGACTGGCCCTCCTACCAGACGAAGATTGATTAGAGGGACTTAGGTGTTTAGGCTGGAGAAGATTTTGAGAGGTTATGAGTGCTGTCTTTGACAGGATGTTGTGTGGGAGAATTTATTCTGTTTGGTTCCAGAGGACATAGTTTGGGGTAATGGGTAGAAGACAAGGTCAGGTTGATTTTAGTTTGAAGTAAGGGAAAATCCAAGAAAAGGGAATAGGATGACTCAGGAGAAGGTAGTTTTCCCTTCTCTGGAGATCTTCAGTTGGAGACTAGATGACCCAATTCCATGGTGCTTGAAGGAAAAGTTGGATTTGTTTACTTGAATTCCTTTCAACTCTGAGGCCATTTTGAAGAATCTGCGGTCACTGCTCTGTGGGAAGCTGCCTGGGGTCTTAGGTATGAGTATTGCAATGATTAGGCAATGTTGACTCACAAGGTCAGTGACAGTTGTATTCTTATGTAAAACATGTCAAACTAGCAACCCACTGGCTGTATGAGGCCCGCAAAACCCCCAATGTGATAAGAACCAGATTATAATGTTATTGGGAAATATATAACAAAATAAGCAAAAATACAATGCAATATAAATAATGCTGATTTGTGGTTTTCTAAGTCAATACGTAGCCTGCAGGGATCTGTTTCTATTTGAATTTGACACCTCTGCTTTATATTATCTTACATCCTTATTTTCTCAGGTATGATTGTGATTAAGGTCATGGGATCTTAACCCATGAACAGTTGGGTATTCATGCAGACTTCTGATAAGTCCCTACTTGGAATTGTCCGGCCCATAACCAACTAAGTGCCATTTTCTAACAAGCTTCTCATGTTCGTTATTCTCATAAATGATTGTGGATCAGATAAAGTGAAGGGCCAATGGTCACACAGGGTATCAAGAGCAATCACTGGTGGAAGACCGTATGAAAGACAACTGAGCTCAGGACCTGGGATGTTGGAAAGGGTATGTTGGCTCTCTCTATCCTATAGTTTCTAGAAGAGTTAATTAACAAGAAGATTTTACATCGACAGTCTTACCTGCTCTCTAACCTATGGAAGTTTCTCTGGGATTGTTTGAAGACCATTGGCCTGCTTACAGGTAGGCATTAATATCCGGCAGAGAATATGTTGTGAATCAGGAAGACTTGAGTTCAAATCCGGCCTCAGACGCTTACTTCTTGTGTGACCCTGGGCAAGTCACTTAACCTCTGTCTGCCTCAGTTTACTCAAATGTAAAGTAGAAATATTAATAGCACCCACCTCACAGTGTTATTTTGAGGAACAAATGAGATTATATTTGTAAAGTACTTAATACAGTGCCTGACATATAATAGGCACTTAAGAAATGCTTATTCTCTTCCCCCTCCCCCTTCATTAAAGTAACAGTTTACCAGTGATATGGAGATATAAGTCAGGGTTAATAGGAAGAATAAAGGGCAAAATCCATAGACTGAGAAAAATGAGCTAGGTACTGTAGAGAAAGACATACACATAGAATTATTGGAATAGAATTCAGCAGTTGAGTTTGTGACATACCATCACATTGACCTGATCTGCTCAGCCCCAAAACAGCAAACCAGGGACTTCTGACAACCCTTCCAAATGTGAGATTTTATGATTCAATGATGTTATTTTCTCCTTGTGTGGGCCAAAATCTTTGTTTAGATGCCAGAGCACCATGACTTTGCAGTTCCAAACAGCTGAGATTCTCTTAAGCAACTGGTGGTTCACAGACCTCACTTTAAAAGCCAGTGATTGAACTTAACCTAAAAATAGCTGGGCATCCACAGTGAACTAAATTAAAGCTTTCACAAACAAGTCAATTCGCAATAGCACCTTCATAAGTAAAAAAGGCAGAAAAGGGAATTTCAAAAGATATGAAGAAAAAAAAATCCAGGTGTTACAATGTAGGGATTTTATTTGTAGGATCTAGAAAGAAGACTCAGAAAAATACCCAAGAAATTTTTAAAGAGGCTGTAGCCCTGAACAGAGGAAAATGGGGTCAAGTTTAACCTGTGGTTTGTTGGAAAGATCATTGGACTGGGAATTGGGACACGTGTGCTCTAGCTCTATTAGTAATTAGCTACTTAAAAAGGAGGTAGGGGCAATCTATTTAACTCTTCTAGGCTTCATAATCCTTTTCTTTAAATGTTGGTTAGACTAGATAAAAAGCTCCCTTCTTTCAGTTCTGATTCTAAAGGTATCTATAATAATCTATAAAGTTGTAGATCGTATGATGTATTTTGTACGTATATGTGTGCACATGTGCATAGTAACTCTCTCAACCCACTGCAGGAGAAGGCAAAGTAGACAAGCCCCTCCTTTCCCAAGCCAACTCTGTTAGCAGCAGAGAATATTTCTTTTTCCTATCAGCTCCCAGAGGCAACACTTTTCCTCTAACGAACTCAGTTCCCAGCACTAGATGCAAAGCCTGCTTCTCTCCAGTCAGTTAGTTCCTCAGGGTCCTATCTCTCAACTTTCAGTTCAGGTACTTTTTAGGAGCCATCTACCCACGTGATTTTGGATGAGCTCAATCAACAAGGGCAAGTCTTTGCTCACCTTCTGTCTGTTTTGCTTTGCTTGTTAGGTCTTCCCTGTTTCTGTTCACTTCATCATCTCCTTCAAAGCAGGATCATCTTGTGAGGACCAATACAAGATATGTGCTATATATTATAGCTACCTTAGGACAAAACCCCCAAACTCCCATTTTAGTTAGACCCAGCACAAAAAAAGTATACAATTGTCCCATAATTGCCAAACAGTTCTAACTAACATAGTTTCCCAGTAGCCAACCTGGCAGTCCTTGTAATAGTTCTGTAAATGAACTCCTGGAAAACAAGTCTCTGGTCATCTTAGTAGTTAGTAAGTACTTTTAATTTTCCTTTGAAAGCTGATTTCTCTCAGGTCCTCTCAAAACTATCGATATTTCTTCCCCTTTCCTCAGATAAAATTGTCTAAATATGAATAAGGCAGCACCTTTCATGAACTGGCCACTGGCCACCTTCATTATTACCACTGACCTTACACAGAACTTTCTGGCCTTCCTATTGTTAGCGCAGAAACAAACTCATCATTAGATATCATATTTTACAATACGTTCAAAATAATTTACTCAGGCCCAAGTCCAAAGAAATGAGAGCCCAGTGCATTCAGCTTCTTAAAATGATTACCTTCACCCCCACCGACCCTCGAGCTCAGGAACATTGTAAAGAGATTTTCATAAGGAGACTTTTTGAATTACGTCTGCAAGAAGAAGATTGAACTCTGTCAAATCTCTGGACTCCGCTGAAGCAGCAATCCAGCATTCTGAACTGCTAGCTTCAACTGCACTCAGAAAAAGGAAGGGCTCTATTTTGTCTTTGCTCCAAAGACTTCCTTTAATCTCAACAGGAACGCTATTAGTGATGAGAGACACATCCCAGGGAAATCAGAGAAATAAGATTTCACTTCATGTCTTATCTCATTCCACAGGGTGACTCTCTTGGCCATTACGTCTCACAGAATGCATTCTAATGACAAAAGATGACAGAGTTTGGTTTACCAAATGGATCTGTACTCTTAGAGGTTGAATAGCTTCTGCACTGTGGCAGAGCTGTTGATAGAAAAGATGTGGCTGTTAGAGGAAGTTTCTTGCTCAGTGGATCAAAATCTGTCCCTCACTTATCCCCTGTAGGGTCAAACAGGGCCTTAGCGACTAAGCTCTGGTTATGAAGTGTGAGGAGGAATTGAGGCCTGGAGTTCATCATGCAAACCTGAGAAGAGAATTTGGCCCAAGGTATCCCAGCAGTTTTGAGCAAGTAGCTGAACTGGAGAGGCAATTTTCAAAACTACGTGGATTTACAATCAGTGCTAAATGCCTCTCAGCTAAGGCTGGAACATCAGCAAGGGCCTTGGCACCACTGTCTCCCCTTTCTTTGTTTTCATAAAGGAAACTACAAGTACAACATCTGTTTCCTCGGACTTAGTGAAATGGAATGCATTCAGTTCTAAAAGTTGCACCCAAACCCTATGCAATATATTAATCCCTAGTTCTCTAACTAGACAAGCACTAATTAAATGCCAATCAAGGCACAGCGTTAGATGTTAAGGGTACAAAGACAAAAGAATGCAGTCTCTCCCCTCAAACAGAGTGATTGTGTCTTGCTTTGACCATCTATCAGAGACAGAAAGAAGTGGTGAAATGGTGAAATGTGGAAGTGAAGTAATCAGTCACCTTGACTGATAGGCTCCATCAGAAGCTTGCCTACCTCACTTCCCTCTTTCTCTCACCTTCAATCTCTCCTTATCCCCTGCCACCTATAATTATGCCAAACTGTCCAGCAACCCTGAAAACCCTTCACTTGGCGTTGCCATTCCCTCAAGCTTTCATTCTTTCTTCCCTTTCAAAAGCAGTTCCTAGAAAGGGTTGTCTACACCCATTGTCTCCATTTCCTCACCTCTCACCTACTTTTCAATCCCTTTCATTCTGATTTCCAACCCCACCACCTGACTAAAACTGCTGTCTCCAAAGGTACCAATGGTCTTTTAACTGCTTGATCCAATGGCCATTTCTCACCATTCTTCTTAACTTCCCTGTATTTTTTTTAACACTATGGACCACCCTTTCCTTCTCTCTTTTCTTTCGGTTCTATGATATTGCTCTCTCTTGGTTCTTCTCCTTCATATTTAACCACTCATTCTTTGTTGGATCATCTGCCTCCTGACCCCCAAAGATTTATCCTGAGTCCTTTTCCCTTCTCTCTCTATACTCCCTGCCTTGGTGAGCTCACCAATTGCTATTGGTTCTACTACTATATCTATGCTGATACATATGAGAGAGAGAGAGAGAAAGAAGGAGTGAGAGAGAGAGAGAGAGAGAGAGAGAAAGAGTGTGTGTGTGTGTGTGTGTGTGTGTGTGTGTGTGTCTCAGCCTCTCATCTAGATTCCAATCCTGCTGGACAGCCTCACCTGGATGTCCTCTGGGCATCTCAAACTCAATATGTCCAAATCAGAACTCAATATATTTTCCTCTAAAGTCTTGCCTCCCCTAAACATCACTAATTCTGTTGATGGTACCACAATCCTAGTTACAGAGGTTTGTAACCTTGACTCCTTCCTTTCCCTCAATTTCCATATAAAATCAGTTGATATATTTTGTTGATTCGCCATCTCTGGGATACATTTTTTTTTTCTCTTCTCACATATTACCCATTCATCCAATATGTGCCCTCTTCACCTCATGCCTGACTACCACAAAAGCTTCTTAATCAGTCTCCCTTACTCAAGTCCTTCATCTTTCCACTCCATCCTCCATCTAGTTGCCACCTTGGTATTCCTGAATCACAGATTTCACCATGTCATATCCCCCCTCTTCCCTATATGGCCCCCCCCACAAAAGTCTTGAATTCTCTACTGCCTGTAAGATAAAATCCAAAATCCTCAGGCTGGCATTTAAAGCATTTCAGAATCTGACTCTCACCTGCCTTTCTAGTCTTCCTTCCTATTACTTTCCTTCACACATTGTCTTTTCTAGTCAAACTGGCTTGCTAGCTGTTTCTTAAAAATGACATTCTATGGTAGTCTGAAATGCACTCTCTGCTCACTGCTTCCTTATAGAATCTCTAGCTTCCTCCATGAGGCCTTTCCTGATCCCTACCCAAAGGTTATTAATGCTCCCTATTTCCCAAAATTGCTTCACATCTCTTGTATATACTTTGCCTTCCTGTGCTTGGATAGGTGTCTTATGCTCCCTCTCCCAGCCCTTCTCTGGCAGAATATAAACTCCTTGAGGGCAGGGTCTGTTCTGTTTATGTCTCTATATCCCCAGCACCCAGAACCTTGTCTTGCACTATGTAGGTGTTTAATAAATGTTTGTTAACTAAACTGAAGCATAAATGTATAGCTAGAAAGAGCATTAAAGATCATCTCTAGAACTCCCTCCACCCTTATCCTATAAGACAATAAAAGTAAAGTGTTAAATGATTGGCCCTTTGATACCCAGAGTACACAGATTAAAACTCAGATCTTATAGCCTCTTGTGGGGTGGGGGGCAGGGAGGTTGATGGCTTACTTAGAAAATCTGGAGTATCACCACAGAAACTAATCAAGATAATTAATAAGTAATGGCAAATTAACAGGATAAAAAATAAATTAAAAAATCAGCAGTATTTTATATAGTACTTATAAAAACTGAGAGGAACTCATAGAAAAAAAAATTCCATTTAAAATAATTACAAGAGCATAAAATTTTAGAGATAAACTACTAAGACAAACACAGGACTTACAGAATACTCTTCAAAAAATAAATGAAGGTTTAAATTATTATGTAGTTATTCAGTGTTCATGGTTAGACCATACCAATATAATGCAAATAACTATACTGCCTAAACTAATTTACAGATTTAGTGTGAGATCAATCAACCTAGCTAGGGGTTACTTTCTAGAATTAGACAAAATGGAAATAATACTCATTAAGAGGAAAGAAATGCCTAGATTCTCAAAGGAAAAATTGAAAAAGGCAGGAATGAATGGCCCATAGTATTCTAAGATATTGAATTATATTAAAAAGTAGCAGTCTTCAAAACTATTTTATACTCGCTAAAAAATTGGAAAGGAGATTGGTAGAACAGCAAGACCCAGAAAGAAACAAATTATGTTAGGTGGCACAGTGAGTAGAGCACTGGCCCTGGAGTCAGGAGGACCTGAGTTCAAATCTGGCCTCAGACACTTGACACACTTACTAGCTATGTGACCTTGGGCAAGTCACTTAACCCCAATTGCCCTGCCTTTCTCCCTCAAAAAAAAAAAACAAAACTAAATGTATGTGTCCAGTATTCAATAAACCCAAGAATACAAACTACTGGGGGCAACCGCTCACTATACCACAAGCACTTCAAGGAAAATGAAAAAGAAGCTTAGAAGAAATGAGGTTTAGATTAACATCTTACCATATATACCACAATCAGTTATAAGAGGATATTTGACCTGAATGTAAAAGGTCATATCATCATCATTACTAGCATTTGTATAGTGCTTTGCTATTTTAAAAGCACTTTTCCAAATATTATCGTATTTTAATCTCCTATCAGTCTGAAGTTTTACCCTTCTTTGCATCCCCACTACTCTGAACAGCATAGGTATTTAATGTGGATAGTGTGGATAGTGGGCCTGGAGTCAGGAAGACTCAGCATCCTGGGTTCAAATCTAGCCTCAGACACTTAATAGCTGTGCAACCCTGAGTGAGTCACTTTACTCTGTTTACCTCAGTTCCTCATCTGTAAAATGAGCTAGAAAAGAAAACAGCAAACCACTCCAAGAAAACCTCAAATGAATCCACAAAAAGACCGAAATGACTCAACAACAAAAAAGTGTGTAAGAAATGCCTGTTGACTGAATGGATCCTATTATCCCTATGATACAATAAGAAAACAGAGGAAGAAAACACTTAAGTACTTGCCCAGGGTGACACAACTATTAAATACATGAGGCTAGATTTGAACTCAAGTCTTTGTGACTCCAAGCCTAGTACTCAATCCCCCATACCACCTAGCTGTCTGATGAACAAAATAAGAAAAGACTCTGTCACAAGTGTAGCTAGAAGAATTATTAATGAAAAAGAAGTCAAAACAACATCTATATATGTATATATATATAAAATAAATATGTAATAATATATTCATAGCAGCATTTTGTGGTAGTAGAAAATGAGAAAGAAACAGTATTTATCTATTACCTAGAATATGTAATTATCAAGAATAAACAAATTTTGGCATATGAATGTGATGCAATATTATTGTGAAACAACAAATGGGAAGAATTTAGAAAAACATAGGAGGAAACATATGAAATCATATAGAATTAAAAAAGTATAATAAAGCAAATAATATACACAAGCACAAATGAAAACATTAAAGGCAGAAAAACCACTCAAGTTCTATGTACAATAACCAACCATCTAAATCCTGAAGAATCGTAATGGAAACATTTCTCTTCTTGGTAGAAAGGTGGGAACCATAGATGTGAAATGTGCCATACAGGTTCTTGACACACATGGTTGCTGGTTTGGTTCAGATGGTTTTCCTTACCCTTCTCTTTATCAAATACCACATTCCATATCCGGAAAGCAACAAGCAAATGGACCATATCTGATAACATATGCACTGTTCCTCATCCATGGTCCCTCACCTCTACAATGAAGAGAATGAGGTGCATTTCTGTGCCCCCACTTCTCTCTGGTCAGTTTTGTTTTTCATTCTTTCCATTATATTGTGGTTATCACGTTTTGTTTCCTGATGCCTACTTCAGTCTACATCGCTGCATAAATTTTCCTATTTCTCTGACTTTACAGATAATATTATTAAACTCATAGCAGGAAGTTCATATAGCCTAAGCATAGGATTTACTAGTATTCAGGTTAACAATCTTCATAAGATCTAAACTTGAAACAAAAGCTCCCATGAATAATTCTGGTGAGTATCACATGATGCGATGGAATTAGGAAAAAGAAGAAATGACAAAGACAGAGCGCATTCCAAGATGTATTTAAAGCAGCATGACTTCTTTATAATTTTCCTGATTTTTTTGAAATTTATTTCCGGGTCACTAAATCTCTCAGGGGTCTAGGATTTTAAATTATAGAGAATGTGCTGACCAGCGTGGGAAGAGGGAATTTTCTCATCCAGGAGTCCTCTATATCAATAAAACCAGGTCCCTTCTTCACCTGTACTTGAATGGTGATCTACCTTTGAGCCCAGACTATCTATTAACTTAACTGACATGTGTATGTATGGGTTTGGGGGTATGAAGAAGGGCGGGCACTGTTAGCATTCATTCTCCTATAAAATGAATCTCATCTTTCCTAAAAACAAGAAAATTCTGCTCTCCAAAGAAGTATTAGTAACCCTGATCTCAATCATTTAGCAAAAATCAAAGGACAAGCTTTATCTGGGGCTTAGGAAATCACTACATGGAGCAGACAAAGTTCTTCACCGGCTTATGAGAGGCTTAAAAAAATGGATAAATATTGGACATCTAATGATGAATAGCCAGGTGGTGCAGTGGATAGAGTGCTGGGCCTGGAGTCAGACTCCTCTTTGTGAGTTCAAATCTGTCCTCAGACACTTATTAGCTGTGTGACTCTGGGCAAGTCACTTAATCCTGTTTGCCTCAGTTTCCTCATCTGTAAAATGAGCTGGAGAAGGAAATGGCAAACCACTCTAGTATCTTTGCCAAGAAAACCCCACATGGGGTCATGAAGAATTAGACAACAGTGAAAATGACTGAGCAATGTGTGTGTGTGTATGTCTGTATGTGCATATATGTATATGTATATATGTATGTATATACAAGTACATATACATGTGTGTATATATCTATATATTTGTGTGTATACACACACATACATGCACACACACATATACATCTAGGTGGTGCAGCGAATAGAGCATAGAGCCTAGAATCAGGAAAATCTGAGTTCAAACCCAGCCTCAGATATTTACTAGCTGTGTGACCCTGGCCAAGTCACTTAACTCCTATTTACCTCAGTTCCTTAAATGTAAAATGTGGACACACTGGAGAAGGAAATGGTAAACCACTCCAGTATCTTTGGCAAGAAAATCCCATGGACAAAGTCCATGGGGTCACATAAAGTCAGACGAGGCTGAAAGACTGAATAACAACAACAAAAACTAATCAGAAGAAAATGCTATTAGTCATTGCGCATACCTCATCCAGATGGAGCATCTATCATATGACTGACTCCAAATCATTTAATAAACACATAGGGAGTCAGGCCCTTCCAGGGAAACTTCAGCTGTTGGAGCAGAGTACATCTTCTATACTTAAGAAACAGCAGGGGTATTTTAACTTTCAAGGGAGCTTCCAGAAGGTCTCCATTAAAAATAAACATGTATGCCCTCTCATCTGAAAACCTCTTCCTCCCCCCTTATTTTTTCCACCGACAGATAAATGTTCCAGCAGCTGTGCTTTAGGCTGTGAAAGAGTAGCTTATCTCAAAAAATCCAAAGTATCTGTTTCCTATAGATTTTTCAAAGGATCTATATTCCTTCCTCCTGTCACTTTCATGTCAGCCTGAAATGAAATGAAAAATTGAGTGTGTTTTCCAGTTGTTCACATTGGGATGATTCAATAAAAAAAAATACCTGTGTTGGTATTGGAGGAAGGTGGGGGGAGCAGAGAAAAGGAGTCAGTTTCCATGCCAGATAATACATGATTGAAGCAAAGCACTTTGTACTAAAATATTTCCAAGCTTATCCCGATGGAAGGCAGAAATTGTTGCAAATTAGGTTTCAGTCCTAGTTGTAGAACAAAGTCCAATGAATATTTTCAAACATGGTTATTTCTAATATGAATACAGTACGCTTCTTGCCTCTATCCCTTGGTTAATATTGTTCTTTGTGTCTGGAATACCCTCCCTGCCCCCCACTACCCTCCCCAACTCCTGCCCTTGCTCCTCACCGTTTCTCTACCTGCAGAAATCCTAGGCTCTTATCTATTTTATCTAGACCCAGATAAAATGCTACCTCTCTGTTGACCTTTCTGCAGCCCTTGACTTGATGATTTCTTTCTCTTATGTACTCTCTGTTTCCTTGGCTTCTGAACAGCACACTCTTTTATTCTACTCTTGACTCTACGACCATTCCTCATCTTTACCTTTGGAAACATTTCTCTTCCTCAAATATCATGTCCTTCATGAATCCTTCCCTGATCCCCCCTCCCTCTGCCCCCAGCTGAAAATGTTCTTTCTCTTCCCAAATGTCCTACATTACATTATCTAGATGAGGGCTGTCCAACCTTAGGTTTTTATCAAAACAACAGACGATATATTTTGATTTGCCGTTTTAGTGAGAGCTCTGTGGTAGCTCGGCTTCATTTACTAAAACATTTATGTAAATTTCTATGCTTGTAGGCAGGCCACATAAATCACACTGTGGGCCACATGTGGCAAAGCAGGCAGCATTTGGGACAGCCCTGGTCTAGATCTTGTCTTTGCCCAATGTCATGTGTTATCATTATGGAAGGATATGCTATGTCCCCCAGAAGATGTAAGTCTTTTAAGAGCAAGACCAACATAATGTGAAAAGTAGCATAAAGAATTTTCAAAGGCACATATGACCAGAAGGGAAGATGAGTTACTCATGTGAGGAGAATGAGAGGCAGTAGATATGGATTGTGTGAATGAGCAAAAGAAGAAAAGATCAGAGAGCAGCTAGAAATGATGGGAATCTTAAGGGGATAAGGCCACTCCATCTTAGCATTTGTGATAAAGGAGGAAAGAACAAGCGATTGTAGTCTGTCACACATGCTAGTTTGGAGGGAAACCAATTTCAAAGGATCCAGAAAAAAACAATAGGTAAGATCCAATGAATTAAAATTTAACAGAGAATGGCAGTCCAGGAAATAAGACCAGTGAACCTGACTTTGATTTTTGACCAAATTCTAGAATGTCTTTTTTTTAAACGGTTTTATATTTTATTTCATCAGAACACAAATACAAAATAGAGAAAAGAAACAAAAACATATCGTAAAATTAAATATTGAAACTGAAATATAAAGAAAGAAAAAAGGCATGTCATGTACACAGCAGAACATAGGAGAGGATTCAAAATATGTAACAATAAATTTTCATTTCAAGAAAGCCTGTATGATAAATAATACACCTCGTGTTGAGAACTGTCCATCTTTTCTTTGCTTCCTTGTGTTTTCTTTTGTTCTCTGCTGTGCACTTAGAATGGCTTATTAAAGGGGCAGTTGATGTATAACTGGACAAAGAAGCAGTGAGAACAAAGAGCTGGCATAGCCTCATCAAGAAGGGGTCATTTGCCCATTTCCTTTTTAGGAAGGACAACTGGAAAGGTAAGGGAATTCTGTGCTTTACCTAGATTGTAAGAAAACTTTTTAAAAAGTCGCTTAATGCTATTATTCTGGACAAGAAGCCATGTGATAATGGCCTAGTTGGATGGGCTCAGAACTGGTTGTTGAATGGTAGGTTCCAAACAGAAGCTATTAATGGAACTTGTCAAAATAATAATGATAATAATAATTTATATAACACCTACTATGTACTGGGTATTGTGCTAAAAGCTTTATAGATATTATCTCAGCGGATCCCCACAATAACCCTGGGAGGTAGGTGCTATTATCTTTATTTTACAGATGAAGAAAGTGAGGCAAAGGTTTAGTGACTTGTTCAGGGTCACACAGAAAGTAAGTTTCTGAAGCCAGATTTTAACCAAGGTCTTTCTGACTCCATGCCCAGCACTCTGTCCACTGTGCCAGCCAAGATATTTGTCCTTGTCCCTGTGCTGTTTAACATTTTTGTCAGTGATGTGGATAAAGGCACCCATGGTTTGCTTATCGAATTTGCAAACAACACAAATCCCATTGTACTTCACCCTAGTCAGACCACACCCAGCAGTACATTCAATTCTGGGTTTCACATTTTAGGAAGGACATCGATAAGTCAATAAGTTAAAGTCAATGAGCATTTATTAATCACTTTTTCCCAGGCACTCTGCTAAGCCCTGGAGATACAAAGAAAGGCAAAAACATGGGCCTTATCCTTAAGGATCTTACATTTTATTAGGGGGGTAAACATGTATACAGTATAAAAGGAAGGTAATCCCCCAGGAAGGCACTTGTGGACTTACTCTCTACTTGCTTAGAGGAATGGCTAAAAGTAAATGACATAGATTTAGGCTTGATGTTAGGGAAAGCTTCCTAAAATTAGACCTATCAAAAAATGGAATGGGTAGGGCAGCTAGATGGCGCAGTGAGTAGAACACCGGCTCTGGAGTCAGGAGGACCTGAGTTCAAATGTAGCCTCAGACACTTGACACACTTACTAGCTGTGTGACCTTGGGTAAATCATTTAACCCCAACTGCCCTGCCTTCCCCCCTCCAAAAAAAAAATAAAATGGATCAGCTGCTTTGGGAGGCAATGAATTCCTCTTGTCTAGAGATCTTTCAGCAAAGGCTAAATTAGACCATTTTTTGAAAATGTTAGAAGAAACTTCAAAGACCTCTATGAACAGATGCAGAGCAAAGTGAGTAAAAATAGGAAAACAATTTATACAATGATAAAAATACTATAGAGGAGGGCCAGCTAAGTGGTGCAGTGAGTAGTGCACTGGCCCTAGAGTCAGAAGGACCTGCATTCAAATCCGGCCTCAGACACTTGCCACACTTACTAGCTGTGTGACCTTGGGCAAACCACTTAACCCCAATTGCCCTGCCTTCCCCCCTACAAGATAAATAAAATATTTTTTAAAAATATCATAGAGGAAAAACAGCTTTGAAAGACTTTAGAGCTCTGATTAAAGCAATGACAAATTATATGTCCAAAAGAACAAGGATGAAACATTCCAAACATCTCCTGACAGAGAGGTGATGACCTAAAATGCAGAAAAAGAATACATTTCAGTCATGTCTAATGCAGGAATTTGTTTAGCTAAACTATATTCTATTTTTAAAATTTACTCAAGGGGTTGATATGTGTGTGGGAAGGAATGACTAGTTAAAAACTACTTATTAATTGAAAAAAATAATAATCTTAATTTTTAAGAGAATTATGAGGGTTCCCCCAGTTCTTTGTACTTTGACCCCCTCAAAATTATTCTGTATTTATTTTGCATATATTTTCTATTTGCTGATTTGTGTGTATGTTTTTCCCTGCTCACTCTCAGTCAAACATAAGGTCCTTGAGAATAAGGCTTGTTTCATTTCTGTCTGTCTCCCTATCACCTAGCACACTACCTGGTACATAGCATGTAATAAAGCACGACATTTTGCAAAGTAGATTATTGGCAGGGTAGAGGGCAGATTAGATAGTTGCTAAGGTCCCCTCCGGTTATGAGTTTTTGGTATTCTGTGACATGCTTATTCCATGTCAGACACTGCTTGTTTCTAAGAGAAATACAAACTATTTATGTTTGTAAGTCCTGTTGTCAGTTGTGTCTGACTCTTTATGAACTCATCTAGGGTTTTCTTGGCAAAGATACTGGAGTGGTTTGCCATTTCCTTCTCCAGCTCATTTTACAGATGAGGAAACTGAGGTAAACAGGGTTAAGTGACTTGCCTAGGGTCACATAGTTATTAAGTGTCTGACGCTGGTTTTGAATTCACAAAGATGAGCCCTCCTGACTTCAGGCCTGGCATACTATCCACCTAGCTGCCCAAATAAGACTTGGTCCCTGCAATCGTATACTGATGTGCACAGTAGGGAACATAATTGTATTTTTCCTTTTTGCCTTTGGTCCATATGACTAAATTGTCAGCCAGAACAACTGAGTGACTTTTCTGAGACATTTCATAGCAAATTATATCAACTAACCTCGCCAAACCTTGACTCTAGCTCCATTCCCTTAATGCACAGAATTACAAACCCGATCAGAAAGGACAATTCAGTTTGTCTGAAACGGTTTGTTCCTCACAGACCCAGGCTCCTTATTATTTCTGGCTCCATGGTCCTGTGTTTGCTCACAGACATTTTTGATTTGTGTCTCAGGCTTAATGTTATTTGGACTTAGTTTTTGCACTTAATAATTTTTGGCTTATAATAATTCAAATGACAGAATGGCCAGCTCCGAGGACAAGATAGAGCTGAACTGAGCAAATACTTCCCTAAGATGAAATTGCATTTTGGTAAAAGCTCTTTTCGTTTCGAACACTTTCACCTCAGAATGGGAGATTCCTAGCAAATTAGATACAACTTTGATACAGCTGGAGTTTTATATAATCTTATCTATAACATTCAACTTCTTCTTGGCACAGAATCATTTTCCTAGATACTTTTAGTTGAATCTTGTGCTGTCCTAAATATGATTTAAACTTGTTTGAGGATTGAAGGGTTTAGATTCAACAGGAAGTACAGAAATGGACCAGGAACAAAGGGAGAAAAAGAAGGAAGGGTAGAAGGAAGGGAAGAAGGGAGAAAGAAAGAGAGGGAGGGAGGGAAAAAGGAAGCAAGGAAGGACAGAAGGAAGGAAAGAAGGGTGTAAGGAAGGAAAGAAGGAAGCAAGGAAGGAAGGGCAGGGAGAAGGAAGGAAGGAAGGAAGGAAGGGTGATTGGAAGGAAGGAGAGAGGAAACATGCATTTATTAAGTACCTAGTGTGTGCCAAGCACTATGTGAAGTGCTTTACGTGTTGTATCATTAATTTCATAATAGTCTTGAGAGTAGGGGTGATTTATAGCTGAGAAAAATGAGGCAAGCAGGGGTGAAGTGACTTGCTGAGGATCACACAGATAGTAAGTATCTGAGGTCAAAAGTGAACTCAGGTTTCTAGGCCAAGTGTTCTATCCACTGCAGCATCTAGTAGTGTTAGAATAGAATTCATAATCCCCAAATATAGAGATAGTCCCTGCCTTATCTCTAGGCTTCTAGGTGATGTGGCGTATGCTGATGCCATTTGCTGGACTAGACTCCACCATGATCTCATATTCCCAGGAAAGCTCACCACAAGGAAATTTATAATCCTGCAGACTACATCAGATTTGGTATTCACACTTAATCAGTGCTCTCAGTCTTCTCTGCCCCTCTGATCAGAGGGGTGGAGGGCCGAGCAAAGAGCTCTTCCTAAAGCCATCATTTAAAGAAGTTCTCAGGTGAATTAACTCTTCATTTCCCAGCAGCACTCTCCTTAGACTCTATTCCAGCATGCCTCCAAGCCAGGTACCCTCTTTCCTGCCCCCTTTTCCAATTCTTTTTATGTGTTGTCTTCTCCTGTTAGATTGTAGGCTCCTTGAGGGTGGAGACTGTCTTTTTCTTATTTGTGCCCTCAGTGCTTAGCACAGTGCCTGGCACACGGTAGACACAAAAAATGTTTGTCAGTTGATTGATTATTGATCGATTTGGAATCAGGAAGACTTATGTTCAATTACTACCTCAAATATTTACTGGCTGTGTGGCACTTGACCTTTTTCTGCCTCAGTACCCTCATCCATAAAATGGGGATGATGATGATGATGATAGCGACCACCTCACAGAGCTGTGAAGATCAATTGAGATGACGTATGTGAAATGTTTCAAACCTGAAAGAACTATGTTAATGCCAACTTTTATTATTACTGCACATACTGACGCAAGAAGCAGGGAGAACAAGGCCTCCTGAGGAAGCTCAGGGTGAGAGGAGCAGGAAGATAAGAGTAAAGGAAGTGGGAGAAAAAGATGATGAGAAAGAGAAGAGGAAGAGACAAGAGAGGCTGGGGGTGGGTGGGGTGAAACTCCTCTCTGCCGCCATTGGCAAGACGCTTCCCGTGAATCCTACTTGACTTTGGGTCATTGAGATGACAGCTGGGGAGCAATGTCTCTAGGCCGAGGCTCAAAGGCTGGCATGATCTCCACTTAGCGTGCTGAGGTACTATGTCTTTTGGACATCAAGACTGCAATACCTCCCATGCTGTAAGGCTCACATACTCATCCAGGGATCATGTCAAGGCATTCATGTTCCCTAGCTTGCAGCATGGCACTGATAAAGAATCAGAGGGAACGGAGTTAAGGGTCTCACACCCTCCTGTGACTGGAGACGATAAAAGAGTTACTTTTGAGGAAATGGGTAGCAAAGAACCTGCTGTTTATTTTCTTTTTTTTTTTGTATTTACTTTGATTTCTGTTTTAAAGTTTTAAATAAATGCCCTTTTGCCTTGATATTATTCCAGGTCATCATTGGATCTAGGATTGGAAGGATGATCAGAGCTCTTGGGACCAGCCTCTTCCTTTTACGAGCAAGGAAATTTAAGCCTAAGGAGGTTAAAGGACTTTGCCCAAAATCCCACAAGGAGTGTCAGAATCATGATTGAAACCTAGGCACTCTGACTCTAGAGCCAATGTCATGGTTGATTGCTGGCTAGTGCATAATGTGGTCCAGTGGAAAATGGGGATTCATAAAAATTGGTTTCAAATAGGTGAGAGCCCAACATGACTATTATGGAAGTGTTTTGTATAATGTCACATGTATAACCTATATTGAATTACTTGCCTTCTCAAGGAGGGTGGGTGGGGAGGGAAAAAGGGAGAGAATTTGGAACTCAGAGTTTTAAAAACAAATGTTAAAAATTGTTTTTACATGAAACTGGGAAATAAGATATATGGGCAATAGGGTATAGAAATCTATCTTGCCCTACAAGAAAGTGAAGGGAATGGGAGGGGGGTGATAGAAGGGTGGGCAGACTGGAGGAAGGAGTAATCAGAATGCATGCCATCTTGGAGTGGGGGGGAGGAGAGAGATGGGGAGAAAATTTGGAACTCAAAATCTTGTAGAAATGAATGTTGAAAACTAAAAATGAATGAATGAATGAAATAAAATAAAATAGGTGAGAGCCCTGAATAGGTTGAAGCAACAAGGGGATATTTGTTGTTATTCAGTCATACCCAACTCTTCGTGATCCCTTTTTAGGGGGTTTTCTTGGCAAAGATACTGGGGTAATCTGCCATTTCCTTCTCCAGATCATTTTACAGATGAAGAAATGGAGGCAAACAGGGTTAAGTGACTTTCCCACAGCTAATAAGCATCTGATTCCACGTTTGAACTCAGGTATTCCTGACTCCAGGCCTGGCTATCCACTGTACCACCTACCTAGCTGCTCCAAAGAGGTCTTACTTAGCCACAGAATCTTAGAGGTGTAAGAGACTACAGATGGTCAAAACCTCTGCTTTACAGAAAAGGAAACTGAGACCCAGAGAGTTTGAGATTTATATTTTTTCTAGGCCCTATTCATTCATTCTTTTATCTTACCCAGGTTGGAAGTATGGTAGCTACATACAAGGCTCATCCTGTTCTGTTGGCAAGGGGGCTTTCACATGCTCCATTTCTGACCTGGGAAGGTTTGCCTCCCGGCACGGGCAACCTAGTACAGCAATACCCTCACCCCTACCCCAACCCTCTCAAGATATATTTTTTCAGGGTAATTTAATCATTTCATTAATAAGGCCAGCACATTATTAATAAAAGGATGGTCATTTAGCTGTCTATCTTAGATCAAAGATAATGATGGCAGTGGATGCCTAACAGTATATATACCCCACAAAAAGTAGGTGTTCAATGAGGGGCTGAGTGATATCATGTCATCTTTGGCTGGAGAAACTATCTCAAACTACCACCAGTCTTGGGCTATCCAGACAAAAGGGATCTGTCTCCACCCAAGCTTGAGTAAAACATAATGGACTTCCCCACCTTAGATTAAATTTTTTGTAAAGTTGGATGGGGTCTGACCAAGATTGAGAAGAATTAATTCAATCTCATTATCAGTAATGTCCTGCAAAGGACTGAACTTTTAAAATCAAGACTTTAGAAGAAAAAGAGAACTCTGGATCTCCCCAAATTGTTGACTTAATAATAATTTCTCTCATTCACTATTTGATTCTATTGCCTTTCAATATATTAATACTGAACATTGGCCTGGCCCATAGTAGCTCAGAATTCCTCAGGTCAAGAGATCCACCAGCCTCAGTATACAATTAGCTAAGGTTATAGGCCATCCCCACCACACTCAGTTACTCTCTGAATTTCACAGAGGATCATAAATTTAGAGCCATAAGAGACCTTGCAAGTTATTTATTCCTATCCCCTTCTTTTAGAGATGAAGAAACTAAGGCCCAAAGAGGAGGTGACTTGACCAAGGTCATACAGTGGAAGGACTGGGATTTGCATCCAGGTCCTCTGATTCCAAAGCCAGCACCTTTCGGGCACCACCACCATGTCCTCTGGGGAAGTAGTAAGCAGAGGCAACCCCCCTCCCAAATTAATAGGAGTCCCCAAAAAACAGAAGCATAGCTCTAGATAGCAATTATGGAAGACATATAAATAAACATGGCCCCCTTCTTCCTCCACCCCCCGCCCCACCCCTGGGCATTTTTCTTGGAAAGTAAATATGGAAATTTCCACTACAGCAGGAACTAGGTAAACAGCAGAAAGCGCAAGGAGTGAGCTGCATGCCTCTCATTAGTGGTAATAGGAATCATGTAGCTAAGTACCCACACACCAGGCTGAAAATTTACTTTCAAATATTTTGAAAATACAAAGAAGCACAAAGATGAGGTTTAAACTGAGCTTTCCTAGCCTGCCCCCCAACAACAGCCCAGACTATTAGTTCAATCAGGCCCGAAAGGGCATTGTTGAGGACTGTAAGTCATAACAGTAACCAGAATCATAAATTCCAAGAATCATTCCCTGATTATTTTTGTCTTTTTTTGTTTTGTTTTTTGTTTTGTTTTTTTTTACAACAAGCTTTTCTCAGGCTTTCATTCAGGCCCATTATTTAAAGCAAAAGTGTCTTTTACATTAAAAACCCAGCGGGCAACTTGCAAGCATCCAATAAATTGTCCCAGTCCATTTTCAAGCTTTTTATATAAAACTGCCAACACTGTTTGCTCCATTAGTTATGGGGGTGGGAGGAGGGGAGCCCGGAGAGGCTTACATTATTTCACATTCCAAACCAAACAGCTCAAGCTCAGAGGTGCTTTTAAGAGGTAGTCTGGGTTTTTCAATCTTGGTGGGTTCTGTGAAATAGAATGGGCTGTTCACGGGAAATGGCCCCTGAAGTTTGCAGAATGAATGAATGTCTCCCCTTCCCAGGTAGCATCAAGGTTACCCAGTAAAGATAGGGATCCTCCTAGTGATAATGACAGATAGACCTTCTTCCTCCTTCCAGAAAGAGCCCAATCTGGTTAAACTAAGCTTTGGGCTCCTCTACCCAAGGAGGGGCCCAGAGCAGAGATTAAGCTTGTAAGGTAGAAAATCTACTGCTTGGCAGACCAGATGAGCAGACCTGGAGAGAAGAAAAACCTGCTCACATCAGCTGCAGTGCCTAAGGTCGGGCTTCAGAACTGCATTAGCATAGCAATCTGCTATGAGAGAAGAAAAAATCCTCCCCGCCTTTCTGTGCAGGCTGACTCAGAGAGGAATATCTTGAAAAGATGAACTTGGTTATCAGTTTCCTAATTTATTTTTGAATATCTGAGCCTGAGTCCCACACAGTCACCTCAGGGCACACACCCAGAAAAGGAAAAATTAATAAGAAATTCCTGACAGCCAGTTAGGGCCCCTATGTCTCCTATCCTCCCCTCCTGGTCCCTCAGCCAAGAACCTTCTCATTAATTCCTGTTATTCCATCAGTCAAGAGCTCCGAGGGAGCAGGAGAGCTTGGCACACACTCCTCAAAATCACCCTTTGACACCATCAGGACATTAGGTGGAGCACGTTGCAGAGAGGAGCCTGCCGGCAAGAGATGTTTCATCCAATTCTCTCAAGGTCACATCTTGGGATGTGCGAGTGACTTCTCGCTCAGGTGGCAGGGAGTCAGACAGTAAACATTTACCAAATCCTAGACGCCCTGCTCAGAGCTTTGAGCAGAAATAAAAAAGACCCAGACTGTGCCCTTGAGGAATTTCTATTATGAGGAAAGATAATAATATTAATACCCAAAGGAGGCTGTGCCATACTGAATAGCACTGAATAGCAGAAGCTCTGGTTTGAGAGTCAGAAGTCCTGGGTTCAAAAGCTTCCTCTGATGTTTATTACCTATGACCTTGGACAATGACCTTCCTAAGCCTTGACTTCTTTATCTGAGGGTTGGACCAGATGGCCTCTTAGGTCCCTTCCAACTCTAGATCTGTGATGCTAATAATAAAAATTGATGTTTATATACTTCTTTGAAACTTGTAAAATGTTTTATATACACTATATTATTTGCTCCCCCTTTGCTGTGAGGAAATTGAGGGTCAGAAAGGTTAAATAGTTACATGGTCAGTTGTCAGAGGAAAGATTTGAACCTAGATCTTCATGACTCCAATAGGAGCACTCTATTCATTGCAGATAAAGAATGCATATTTATGAATAAACCTAAAAACACTGGCCAAACAACCTCTTTTTTAGTTTTTTAGTCATTTTTCAGTCGTGTCTGACTCTTCTTGACCCCATTTGAGGTTTTCTCTGCAGAGATACTGGAGCATTTTGCCATTTCATTCTCCAGCTCATTTTATAGATGAGGAAACTGAGGTAAACAGAGTTAAGTGACTTGTCCAGGGTCACACAGCTAGTAAGTGTCTGAGGTCAGATTTGAACTCAGGAAGAGGCATCTTAACTCCAGGTCCGGTGCTCTAACCATTGTGCCACCTAACTGCCCAAGCAACATCTAAACAACCACAAATGACCATGTACACTAGCCAAGCTAATAATAGTCTGAGCTTAGTTGCCAACAGAAAGGCATTTTCAGTTAGTAAAGATTCAAACGATTCTAACTACCACCACACAAAAAAGGATATGAATCTCTGTGCTAGACTATAAGCTTCATGAGAGCTGAGTCAAGTCTACATTATATCTTCCTCAGTGCCTAGCACAGTGTTTTATCCCCAGCAAGTCCATGATAATTGACTTAAGTGAGTTAGTTCTATCATATACAGTAACAGCAACATTGTGATGTTTGACTGTGAATGAGTTAGCTCTTCTTAGCAACACAATGATCCAAGACAATTCCAAAAGACTCAAGATGAAAAATGCTACCCACATCCAGAGAAAGAACTACAAAGTCTGAATGCAGATCGAAGCTGACTATTTATACTTTGGTTTTTTTTTTTCATGGTTTTTTTCCATTTGTTCTGTTTCCTCTTTCACAACATTTCCACATAATGTGAAAATATGTTTAACATGATTGCACATATATAACCTATATCAGATTGCTTGCCATCTTGGGGAGGAGAAGGAAAAAAATTTGGAACTCAAAATCTTAAAAAAAATGAATGTTGAAAACTATCTTTACGTGTAATTGGAAAAAATAAAATGCTATACTATTTACTCTCTCTCTTTTTTATTTTGTTTTGTTTCTTCTTTCTCATGGTTCATTCCATTGATTATAATTCTTCTTTGCAATATGACTAATGTGAAAATATGTTTAATGTGAATGTATATGTAGAGCCTATATCAGATTGCACACCATCTTGGGGAGGGGAGAGGAGTGGGCGGGGAGAAAATTTGGAACTCAAAAGCTTGTGGAACTGAATGTTGTAAACTAAAAATAAATTAATAAAATTTTAAAAAATAAAATTATACTTACATAAAAAAGAATGAGTTAGTTCTGCTGCATAATGCAACTGTTTTCACCTCAATTTATCCATCCTGCCTCCTATGTGTTAGCCTTAACCCTACCTGAATGGCACAGACCAGTCACTACTCTCTGAGCTTCAATGTCCTCACCTGTAAAACAAGATAGTGTCTGAGGTCCCTTTCAATTCTAGTTCTATGACTTTGTGTGACCTTATCTTATCGTAAGCCTCTCCATTGGCCCATTCTTCATCAACTCATCACCAAATAGGGATTATTAAAAGCCTTTGTGCCTTCACTTGGCACGAGTGATCTCTGGTCCTCCTATCCATTCACATAAGGCACTGTACTGGCCTCTGACCCACCTTTTTATTTAAAAGTGCCTGTTGTTGTTGCCTAAACAATTGACATAGTGTCTCCTCATGGACTTGGAGTCAAAATATTTGGGTTCAGATAGAATCTATTTCTGCTCATGCATTTTGTGCCCATTTCCTTATCTATAAAATAAAGGGGTTAGAATCAGCAATTTCAAAAATTCCTTCTAGCTTTAAATCCTATGACCCCATGAAACCCAGAGAACCTATCATGAGAACATATGATATGCATATATTGACCAAAGGGATTTGGCTCATGTTGCCAACCTTTGAAAAAAAAATGGTACCATACAATGGATGGAGTGCTACACTTAGAGTCTAGAAGTCTTGGGTTCAAATCCCATCACATACATCTCATTGATACTTAAAACAATCCTATGAGGTAGGCAATAATAGTCATTGATAATAATAATAACCATAGTAACTAACATTTATACAGTGATTTAGATAAGAAATCTGAGGTTAAGAGAGCTAAAGTGATACAAGTGAAACGGCTACTAAGTATCAGAGGCAGGAATCAAACCCAGGTCCTTTGGACTCTAATTCTGGCTCTTCTGTTAATATGCTATCCTGCCTTGAGGGCACAGTGGGCAGAATACTGGAATAAAGCAGACCAGAAATCAAATATTAGTTGCATGACTCTGAACAACTCACTTAAGCTCAGCTTCAAGTTTCCTCATCTGTAAGGAGTGAAGTAGAGAGAACACTGGATTTGGAGTCAGGAAGACCTAAGTTCCAATTCTTCCTTAGGCATTTAAAAGCTGTGTGACCTTGAGTAAGTCACTTAACTTTTCTGGGCCTCAGTTTCTTCCATGGTAAAATGGGGGGAGGGATGGTCTTTAAGATCCAAATCTTTGATCCTATCAGATTAGATAATATATTGCAAACACTAAAGCTCTATATATGATATATCATTATAATAACAAATATTAGATTCCCTGAAATATCCATACTCTCAACTTATATTGGGAAGACACTACTTCCTTTGCCTTCTTGCCCCCTCAGGCTAAGTCAGTCCTGGTTTCTCCACATTATTCTCATGCTTTTCATTTAAAGATAGATCCTTGACTCCCTGTGGTCCTGTCTCTGGATTTCTATCAATCTAGAAACAGATTTCTTGTCCATTTTATAAGCATCTTTTTTATCTATTTTTATTATATTATCTATTTTACCTATTTTTTTATCTATTCACCTGCTTTCTGTCTGCTTTAGGGCAGACCCCTGCTATTCTACCCTTATGCAAAGTTGAATGGGCCAGTCCTTTCAACTGATTTAGAATCTTGGGCTTCCTCCAAGACACAATTCAAATACCATTTTTCCCCCAGTCACCCCACCTGCTAGTAGCATCGCCTTCAAGGCTGCTTTCCCTCCACTTTGTATATATTGTCTATATACTTATTTATATATGTCATGTCTCCCCCATTAGAATGTAAGTTTCTTGAAAGCAGGGATTGTTTTCATTTTCTATTTCTATTCCAGCACTTAGCATAATTCCTGTCACATGGTAAGCCTGGGTTATTGGGGGAAAAATAAAATATAAAAATAAATAAACAAAGGTTGATGAATGGTGAATTGATGAATAAATATGAACTATTATTGTGGAATAAAGCCAAACAAAACCTAGGTTCCCCCTCCCCTTTTTTTAAAGAACATTTGCCATTACCAGAAGGTTTGGTTTTTGACAAACCAGATCCTTTGTCCTAGATAAAGCTTATCAGAGGTTCATTGCCTCTGATCAGACAGAACTTCAATTTAATCAGGTTGTCAATTGCCCAGAATACTCTTCTTATCAGACAGATGTTCTGATGGGAGTAAAATGGGGCGGGGGAGGGGGAGCACTATGATATTTCTACCCATTGAGTTTGTTTTATCTGTTCCTGTAATTGTCTTCCTTCTCTTCACAAGAGAATGATTTTTCACTATCAAAATTTGGTGTGTGAATGTGGAACTAGCTTGAGGATTTGTCCAGTTTTGAGGATACCTTGACTTTTGGGTCCACAGGTGACAGGAATCATCCCAAATGCACAAATATAAATATAAACATATATGAATATAAACTATGGATTAGAATAAAGATGGCCGGGTGCTCCTCCCACACAAAGAAAACACATCATGAAAAAGTTTTGTGGTCTAAAATTTACCTTTTCCTATAGGATCAGGGAAAGAAAAAATAAATGAATGCCATTAGCACAAGAGAAGATGGTGTTTAAATGATCAAACTTTTTAAAAAGGAAAATCTAAGAATCAGAGAATTTCTACACCTAGGACATTAGAAGTCAACAAGTGTAATTCCCATGTTTTACAGATTCATCTATTCATTCAATCATTCATTCATTCGATAAGCATTAAGCGCCTACTATCCACCACATACCACTCTAGGCTATGGGTACACAAACACAAAAAATGAAACAGCTCCAGCTTTCTAGGAGTTTATATGCTATTGAATGAGGATGCTTAGGCCTAAGACATTAAGGGACTTTTGAGTTACCTATTGTCAGAACTAGAAATTTGCTATCTTAATAAAAAGAGATTATCACTGAGGAGGCATACATGTAGGTTGTGCTAGATGTGCCCAGATGTACTCTAAAATCTCAAAAAAATTATATTTTGTCTCTCATTTTTAAGTTTGTATTTTAAAGTTTCATTTAGGTTTAGTTTAAAGTTTAGGGCAGGATAGAGTATTAGGGTTGGACTCAGGAAGAACTGAGTTCAAATCCATCTTCAGCTATTAATTTTGTGACTCTGGGCAAGTCACTTGACTTTGTGAGGATAAAATGAGATAATATTTGTAAAGTGACTTGTAAACCTTAAAGTATTATATGAATGCTAGTTATTTTTATTGAATTGAATGCTAGGTATTATTATTAAGCCTTCTTAGTATTTTATATGTCTCATTTTAAAATGTACATTTCTAAGCTTAAGGTTTTTTTAATTGAGTCATTTTAGGTAATCAAAACATTTTTATGATTGAGTATTCAATAAATATTAAAATAAAATAAAATAAACGCCTTAGAGACCCACCCTCGTGGAGTATGCTATGCATGTTTCTAGTTTTTCTTAAAAGTTAGAATGGAGTCAAAGTAATACCGATTATTTCTTTTTGCGGCCAAGAATATCCACTTCTCTGGCGCCAAACTTTTCCCTTAAGCCCGCTTAATCACTTCTTTCTCCTCTTCAGCAAACTAATGTGTCAACATAGCTCAGACATAGCTTTCAAAGCAGAAAGGACTTAGTGATAATCCAGTTCAACCCCTTCATTAACAGAAGAGGAAACAGAGTCTCAGAGTGAGTTGACTTGGCCAGGGTCACACATCTAGTAAGTGGCAAAGGCTGCGTCCAAACTCAGATCTCCTTAACTCTTGCCTTCTTATTGGCTCTACTCCATAATTCTGACAGAGTAGAAAATAGATTGGAGTCTAAATTTGGAGGCTTTATATCAAGTCTTAGCTCTGAAACTTACTGTCTGAGTGAACCCAGCCTACGTTCCTTAACCTCTTTAAGTCTATTTACTCATCTATGAAATGGAGATAATGCTGATAGCAGTATTGCCTACCATGCAGTCACTGGAACAAAAATCTGTAATTCTCTTTACAGGTATATATGCACATAGCACTTTAATTTTATCGTTTCATTTTCTTCCTTTCTTTTGCTTTTGGAGGCAATAGGGGTTAAGTGATTTGCCCGGGGTCACACAGCTAGTAATTGTCTGACACATTTGAACTCAGGTCCTCCTGACTCCAAAACCCACACTCTAACCACTGCACCACCTTTATTACTTCATTTTCATTTTCATCTTTTTATTGTTCAGTCATTGCAGTCATGTCTGATTCTTTGTGATCCTATCTAGGGTTTTCTTGGCAAAGATACTGGAGTGGTTTGCCATTCCCTTTTCCAGCTCATTTTAAAGATGAGAAACTGAGGCAAACAGGGCTAAGTGATTTGCCCAGGTAGTAAGCTAGTAAGTGCCCTTTATCTTTTTATGGAGCTCAAATAGGAATGGTTCCAGGATAAATTGATATCCAGTGATCATTTTTACATGTAATATTCTGTGGACTATTGTAGTGTCTAAGTGGATAAAATAACTGGGTTTTTTTTAACTGAGTAAAAGTGTGAGATTATTTTAAAAAGTTTCCTTCATAGTTTTCAAAGATGTTGGGTGGCTTCTAGAATGCCATACTCCCTGAACTAAAATCTCTATGAAGTTGAAATCTTCCACTATAAATATTCCTCCAACGCACTGGCCCAGATGATTGACCTTTTCTTCCAAGATAGATTTAATCCCAAATATATTGAAAGCAATTAGAGCCCCAAATTTGGAGTTTTGAAACACAAAATAGATACTAGTAGTAAATCATTTATGTCAAAGAAAGTGGGGAAAATAAATCATGACATAGGCAAGATGGGAAAACTTCAGAGGCACTGAGATGATGCTAATCTCATAAAGAAGTTTTTAAAAAGGGACGCTTGGGAACCTTTCAGACAACCACTGAGAAACTTCCTGGTGCTCCTATCTCTGATCAAGAGCAACAGAAGGAGGAAATATGTACGGTGAACATGAAGTCCACCAGCTGGCTTACCTACAGTGGGATTATCTAAGGCAGACAAATCTGGTTTTTAAAATTAATGCATGCTACTGACTGTGTAAATTCCTGGTTAAAATAATTGTGTGGGAAATATGCCTGTGAGGAAAGCTGCCCATGAAGTATCTCTATTCCCTGGGAAGAGTTTACAAGTATTTCCAATAGCGATGGGTTGAACAACATGACATCCAGGGACTGCATCTACTTAAAGCAGTACTTCTCCATTCTTTCATATAAGGATCTGATTATTTTCTGGCTAATTTTCCCCTTTTCATGAATGAATTTCAACGCGTGCTGCTTTATGAGATAGATGAGGTGTTAAACGTGAGGTGGATGTATTACCTTTTTGTTATTATTGTAAGACTCATAGGAAATGAGCGGTCATATGGTGGCAATGGCTCTTCCTGTAGCCGGCTCTGACTCTGATTGCAGACAGAGTGGAAAATTCAGCGCAGCTTTTACACCATCTTTGTGGCTCTTTCTCCAGCTTATTAAGGTGTCAGGCTCCAACCAGCATCACTTCGTTTACGTTGTTGTCATTTAATTGTTTCTGTTGTGTCAAAGATATTAGAGTGGTTTGTCATTCTCTCCTCCAGCTCATCTTACAGATGAGAAACTGAGGCAAACAGTGTTAAGTCACTTGTCCAGGGTCACGCAGCTAATAAGTGTTTGAGGCAGGATTCGAACTCAGATCTTCCTGACAGTCCACACACACACACACATATTGTATACATACTTATATGTGTACATATTGTTTCCCCACTATAGAAGGTAAGCTCCTTGAGGGGAGTTACTGTTTCATTTTAGTTTGATACACAGTGTGCAGTTAATAAATGCATGTTGATTAATTTGATTGACTAATTGAATATGCCTAGCCTGTGCTTTCTCAGAGGGTAGAACCTCCTTACATACAGGAATCTTGATTTGCTTTAATACCCAAAAGGCAATGGAAAGACTCACAATGGGTGTGAATAAGCTTCAAAGAGTTACCAATGATGACATGCCTGAGGGAAGTGGGCTAAAATATCACCAAGGGCTTGTGTGCCCTGAAAAGGACACAAACGTGGACAAGAATTGCACAAGATGAGAAGTTAGGAAGAAGACTTCCAAGGGCAGAGCCAAGATGGCAGAGTAGAGAAAGCATCCAAGCTCTCCCAACATTTCTCTCCAAAAAGCATTAAAATAATGCTTCAAATTTAATTCTAGAGGAGCAGAGGCAACAAAAGGGTGGGATAAAGCATTTTTCCAGCCCATGACACCGTAAGAGGTTAGAAGAAAAGGTCTGTGACACTGCCCACATTGCAACAACAAAAGCTATGGGTCTTAATAGTGGCAACAACAGCAGCAGCAGCAGCTTTGAGAGCTCTTGACTCAGAGATGATAGTCATACCACCTTAGAAGCACCAAGAACTTCTACACCCTTAGAACTATCTCTGAAAACAAGAGTGCAGAAAAATCTGAAATTTGGTACAGTTCAACCCATTCTCTACTCCAGGAAAAAAGACTAATTTTAATATAAGATTCAAAGTCAAGAAATAGACCGAGGAAATGAGAAAAGAACAATAAAAGAATCTGGTCATGAAAAGATGACAGGGAAGATCAAGACATAAATTCAGAAGGAGACAATGATATAAAAATAGCTACAAGCAAAACCTAAAAGAGAAAAAAAGTGAATTGGACATAAAGCTCAAAAAGAATTCATAGAAGAGCTTAAAAAAATTAATTTCAAAATCAAAAAAGAGTAGTAGAGGAAAAATTAGAAAAAGAGAAATTATGAAAAGACAATCAACAGTTTGGTAAAAGAGACACAAAAAATACTGAAGAAAATCACACCTTAAAAAGTTGAATTGGCCAACTAGAAAAATTGGTACAAAAGCTCACAAGGAAGAAAATAATTCCTTAAAAATTAGAATTGGAAAAGTGGAAGCTAATGACTTCATGAGACATCAAGAAACAATAAAACAAACTCAAATGAATTTTTTAAAAAAGAAAGTGTGAAATATCGAAAAACAACTGACCTGGGGCGGAGCTAAGATGGTGGCTGGAAAGCAGGGACTTGCATGAGCTCTCCCCCAGGTCCCACCAAACACCTGTAAAAATGGCTCTGAACAAATTCTAGAGCTGTAGAACCCACGAAATAACAGAGGGAAGCAGGGCTCCAACCTAGCAAAGCCTGGATGGTGGCGGGGAAGGGTCTATTGCACGGAGCTGGGAGCAGAGCAGAACAGAGCCCAGTGTGAGCTGCACTAGGACCAAGCAGACCAGGAGCAAGGTGGAAAAGGCCAGAGGGCCCTGAATCATTGAGCTGTGGCAATTACCAGACTTCTCAACCCACAAATGCCAAAGACAATGACTGCTAGAACAGAGTGAAAGGAGTGCGCAGTTGACCCCAGCCCTGGGGGTGTGGAAGTGGTGAAGCTCTGGGGTTGTCCAGTTGCAACTGTTTCTGGCCCCAGGCCAACCTAGTGGGAGAAATTAAGTGGCAGATCAAAGCAGGAGTGCAGAGCTTGCTTGGATTTGAGTCCTGGTCCTGGTTGCCAGTTCTTGGGGGAGGAGGAGTGCTGGTGTGGCAGAGCTTGATGTGTAGAAGTAGCTCTGAAAACAGCAGCACAAGGCCCCTAAAGCTTGGGACAAACTACCCTCTACTCTACAAGCAGTCATATCCTGACAAAAAGCTCAAGGGTCAAGAAGTTGGCTTGGGAACATGAACACACAGTGAAAATGGACCCAGATTCACAGTCAGACTTTGGAATCTTTCTTTGGTGACAAAGAAGACCAAAATATACAGCCAGAAGAAGTCAACAAAGTCAAAGAACCTACATCAAAAGCCTCCAAGAAAATTACGAATTGGTCTCAGGCCATGTAAAAGCTCAAAAAGGATTTGGAAAAGCAAGTAAGAGAAGTAGAGGAAAAATTGGGAAGAGAAATGAGAGTGATGCAAGAAAATCATGAAAAACAAGTCAATGACTTGCTAAAAGAGACCCAAAAAATACTGAAGAAAATAACACCTTAAAAATAGACTAACTCAAATGGCAAAAGAGCTCCAAAAAGCCAATGAGGAGAAGAATGCCTTTAAAGGCAGAATTAGCCAAATGGAAAAGGAAGTCCAAAAGACCACTGAAGAAAATACTACCTTAAAAATTAGATTGGAACAAGTGGAAGCTAGCGATGTTATGAGAAATCAAGATATTATAAAACAGAAACAAAGGAATGAAAAAATGGAAGACAATGTGAAATATCTCATTGGAAAAACCACTAACCTCGAAAATAGATCCGGGAGAGATAATTTAAAAATTATTGGACTACCTGAAAGCCATGATCAAAAAAGAGCCTAGATATCATCTTTCAAGAAATTATCAAGAAAAACTGCTCTGATATTCTAGAGCCAGAGGGTAAAATAGAAATTGAAAGAATCCACCATTTGCCTCCTGACAAAGATCCCAAAAAGAAAACTCCTAGGAATATTGCTGCCAAATTCCAGAGCTCCCAGATCAAGGACAAAATATTGCAAGCAGCCAGAAAGAAACAATTTGCGTACTGTGGAAATACAATCAGGATAACACAAGATCTAGCAGCTTCTACATTAAGGGATAGAAGGACTTGGAATATGATATTCTGGAGGTCAATGGAGCTAGGATTAAAACCAAAAATCACCTACCCAGCAAAACTGAGTATCATGCTCCAAGGCAAAATATGGATTTTCAATAAGATAGAGGGCTTTCAAGCTTTCTCAGTGAAAAGACCAGAGCTGAATAGAAAATCTGACTTTCAAACACAAGAATCAAGAGAAGCATGAAAAGGTAATCAAGAAAAAGAACAAGAAAAAGAAATCACAAGGGACTTATTAAAGTTGAACTGTTTTGTTTACATTCCTACATGGAAAGATGATGTGTATAATTCATGAGACCTCAGTATTAGGGTAGCTGAAGGGAACAGACATATATATATATATATATATATATATATATATATATATATATATATATATAAAGAGAGAGAGAGAGAGAGAGAGAGAGAGAGAGAGAGAGAGAGAGAGAGAGAGAGAGAGAGGGCACAGGGTGAGTTGAATATGAAGGGATGATACCTAAAAAATTAAGGGATGAGAGAATATATTGATAGAGGGAGAAAGGGAGAGATAGAATGGGGTGAATTATCTCACATAAGAGTGGCAAGAAAAAGCAGTTCATTGGAAGGGAAGAGGGGGCAGGTGAGGGGCAATGAGTGAATCTTGCTCTCATTGGATTTGACTTGAGGAGGGAATACCATACACACTCACTTCGGTATCTTACCCCACATGAAAGTAGGGGGAAGGGGATAAAAAAGCAGGACAATAGAAGGGTGGGCAGATGGGGGAAGAAGTAATGAAAAGCAAACACTTTTGAAAAGCAACAAGGTCAAGGGAGAAAATTGAATAAAGGGAGACAGGATAGGAGGGAGGGAAATATAGTTAGTCTTTCACAACATGACTATTTATGGGAGGGTTTTGCATAATGATACATGTGTGGCCTGTGTTGAATTGCTTGCCTTCCTAAGGAGAGTGGGTGGGGAGGAAGGAGGGGACAGAATTTGCAACTCAAAGTTTTAAAAGCAGATGCTCCAAAAAAAAAAGGTTGTTTTTGCATGCAATGGGTAAATATGATATACAGGCAACGGGGCATAGAAATCTATCTTGCCCTACAAGAAAGTAAGGGGAACAGGGGTGATAGAAGGGAGGGCTGACTGGGGAATGGGGCAATCAGAATATATGCTGTCTTGGAGTTTTGGTGGGGAGGGTAGAAATGGGAAGAAAATTTGCAACTCAAAGTCTTGTGGAAATCAATGCTGAAAATTTAAAAATATCAAATAAAAAGAAAAGAAAAACAACTGACCTGGAAATAGATCAAGGAGATATAATTTAAAAATTAAGTCATGACCAGAAAAAAAGCTTAGATGTCATATTTCAAGAAATTATAAAAGAAATCTGCCCTGATATTCTACAACCAGAGGGAAAAGTTGAAATTGAAAGAATCTACCAATCATCTACTGAAAGAGAGCCCTAAGTGAAAACTCCCATAACCCAAATTCCAGATCTCCCATGTCAAAGAGAAAGTACTTCAAGCAGCTAGAAAGAAAGCATTCAAATACTATAGAGCCACAGTTAGGATGACACAAGATTTAGGAGTTACCATGTTAAAGGAATGAAGGGCTTGGAATATGATATTCTAGAAGGCAAAAGAGCTAAACAACAACAATAAAAAGTTACCTGCCCAGGAAAACTGAGTAGCATTCTTCAGAAGAAAATGGATATTCATTAAAATAGAGGACTTTCAACAATTCCTAATGAAAAGACCAGAGTTGAATAGAAGTTTTGACTTTCAAATATAAGCCTTAAAAGAAGCATAAAAAAGTAAGCATGAAAGAAAAATCATAAGGGATTTGATAAAGTTGAATTGTTTAAAATGCGGGAATATGATTACATGTAACTCCTAACAATTTTATCATTATTAGGGCAGTTAGACGAACTCTACATAGACAGAGCACATGAGAGTGAGTTATGTATTTTGAGATGATCTTTAAAAAACAAAAGGTTGGGTGAGAAAGAGGGATACCCTGGGAAAAGAGTGAAGGGAGAAGAAGAAGGGGAAGTTCATCTCACATAAAAGAGGTACATAAGGAAGAGTTTTTATAGTAGAGGGGGAAATGGTAAAGGTGGGAAAGTAGGCAATGCTTAAATATCACTCATTAAAATTGGTTCAAAGAGGGAAGAGTACACACATACACACACACACATTCAATTGGATATAGAAATCTATTTTATCTAGCAGGGTAGTAGAAAGGGAGAGGGTTGAGGAAATGCTGGTAAAAGGGGGAATGGATTAAGGGAGGTGAAGGTCAGAAGCAAAACAGACTTTTGAGGAGGGACAAGGGAGGGCAGGGAAGAGGAAGAGGAGAGAAGAAAAAACAGAAGAAAATATGATGGAGGAAAAGGCACAATTACGAGTCATAACTGTGAATGTGAATGGGATGAATTCACCCATAAAACAGAAGTAGATAGAATGGATTGGAAACCAGAATCCAACAATTTGTTGTTTACAAGAGACACACTTGAAACAGACACACATAGTTAAAATAAGAGGCTGGAATCGAATCTATTATGCTTCAGCAAAAGCAAAAAGGGCAGAGGTACCAATCATGCTTTCAAACAAAGCAAAAGCAAAAATAGTCCTAATCAAAATGGATAAACAGGGAAACAACATCTTGTTAAGAGGCACCATATGTAATGAAGCAATATCGACATTAAACATATATGCACCAAATGGTATAGCATCCAAATTCTTAAAGGAAAATATAATGTTGCAATGTAATATAATAAATATAAAAGATGATAATTCTATCTAAATTAACTTATTTATCAAGTGCCATACCAATCAAACTACCAAAAATTATCTTATAGAGTTAGAAAAAAATAACAAAATTCATCTGGAAGAACAAAAGGTCAAGAATATCAAGAGAATCAAAGAAAAAATCTTGAAGGAAGGTGGCCAAACAGTACTAGATTTCAAACTATAATACAAACTGGTAATCATTAAGACAATCTGGTACTGGCTAAGAAACAGAGTGGTGGATCGGTGAAACAGATTATGTACATAATAAACAGTGGTAAATGACCATAATATTCTAGTGTTTGGTATACCAAAGATCCAAGATTTTGGGACAGGAACTCATTATTTGACAAAAATTGCTGAGAAAACTGGAAAGCATCTTGGCAGTAACTAGGCACAGGCCAACATCACACACCATAGACCTAGAAAAGGTCAAAATGGGTAAATATTTTAGACATAAAGGGTGAGATCATAAACAAATAAGGGGTGCATGAAAAAATTTGCCTGTCAGATCTATAGCTAAGTCAAGAGTTTATGATCAAACAAGAGATAGAAAAAAATTACAGGAAGTAAAATGGATAATTTTGATTAAAGAGGCTTTGTACAAACAAAACCAATGCAGATGAAATTAGAAGGAAAGCAGGAAACTGGGAAAAATATTTTTACAAATTTCTCTGATAAAAACTTCATTTCTCAAATATGTAAGCAACTGAGCCAAATTTACAAAAACAAGAGCCATTTCCCAATTAATAAATGGTAAAAGGAAACAAAAAGGCAGTTTTCAGAAGGCGAAATAAAAGCTATCAATAGTCACATGAAAATACCTTAAATTGCTTTGATTAGAGAAATGAAAATAAAATAACTATGAGTCACCTCAAGCCTATCAGATTGGCCAACATGACAGAAAAGGAAAATAAAAAGTGCTGGAAGGCATGTGGAAAAAGGAATTATGAATTAGTTAAATGATTCCAGAAAACATTTTGGAATTATGCCATAAAGGACTATAAAACTGATATACAAATACCAAATCAAATTCCCTATTATTTGAGCCAGCAATATCGCTAGAGATCAAAGAAAAAGACCTACATGCACAAAAACGTTTATAGCAGCTCTTTTTGTATTGGCAAAGAATTTGAAATGGAGGAGATGACTATCAATTGAGGAATGACTGAACAAGTTGTGGTATATGATTATGATGGAATGCTATTGTGCTAAAAGAAATGATGAGTAGGATGATTTCAGAAAAACCTGTGAAGACATATATGAACTGATGTAAAGTGAAGTGACCAGAACCAGGAGAACAGTGTACACAGTAATAGCAATATCCGCCACAATGATCAACTGTGAACTATGAATGCACAATGAGGAATACATTTTTCACTTTCTTTATGTTCCTTGTTTTTTATTTATTTATTTTTCAGCAACATGGGCTTATATGGAAATCTGTTTTGCATAACTTCACATATATAATTGATATCATATTCCTTGCCTTCTCAATGGGTAGTTGAGGGATGTGAGGGAGGGAGAAATTTAGAACTTAAAAAAAAATTAAAAGAATGTTAAAAATGTTTTTTTAAATAAGTTAGGGAGAGTTTGGATTAAACTCCTGCTTCATCAAAGCATCAAAAAACAACCAGGATTTTCTGGGAACTGAGCATCTGCCTAGGGGTTGCTGAAGTAAGCAACAAGTGCTGCCTAGTCAAGAAAACAGTTTGCCCGTTCTGTTCACCTCTCCACCCCCATCTTTTCCTTATTCCTCCATGACTCACAGCAAACCTCTGAAGAAATTTTAATAGGAATCTGTGATCTAGGGAATGTTTCCAAGGAAGAAAGACAAATTATCCAGTTAAATGTCCCAGAAAAGTTTCAGTCAATAGCTCTGTCCCAATTCCTTGTCCCATAGCTTCATAGCCTCCACCTTCTACTCAAGTCTCATCATCGTCTACTTAATCCTGGCTAAGAATGAATCCAAAATGGCATTTTTGGTTTCTGAAAGCTTTCCTTTTTCACATTTTCAGGAAGCTCTTGATTTAGAATGTTTTAACAAAAATCACCATCTATTCATATTTGCCTTTCATCTCTCTCCCAGGTTTCCACTAGACTTGCCTATAAGCTGTTATTTGAGTTTTTCTGCTTTTCTTTCAACACAGTACCTGGCCTTCCAGGTCCAAGTTAAGTCTCACTCCTCAATCCAGAGTGATCTCTCTGTACCCTAACTCTCAGCCCAGAGATGGGTAAGGGGATATGGCAACTGGTCAGAAAGAGATTACAGGGGATATCAGTGCTAGCATTGGGTGCAGGATCTGGTGCTGTTTGGCCATTCCACTGTACATGCCCATATTTAGGTCACAGTTCCAGGGCAGAGAGGAGTACTTTCAGGCCCATGGGATCAGAATCACATAACCAGTATATGTCAGAAGCAAGATTTGAACCCAGATTCCCTGATTCTGAGGCCAATTCTTAATCCAATGTGTCCCTTGTTGAATTGAAGCAAACTGAGTAGAAGACCTATTAGTCCTACTCTTCTCTCACTATTCTGAAATGGTGAATATTTAATAAAGGATATTTGATTCTAATTAGATTCATTGTTTTTAAAGAGACAGGCCTGGATTCAGGCCGAATAATTATTCCACTCCTCCCACCTTTTCTTTGCCTGTCTTCCCATCCGTTCCTTCCGACTAGGTGTTTGGCTAACGTGAAATCATAAAAAGCCACTTAGCTCCCCTGATTGCCTTCCTCTGGGAGGTGGATGACCAAGCCTCCCAAGGAAGAGGAGGCCATCAGGAAATATAAGTGATGTTTCAGTATCTCATTCCAACCTTCTACAATACCTGCTAGCTCTGAGTGAATGGCTATATGATACACCCAAGGAGTGTCTGAGTTAGGGAGTTCAATCACAGAGTGTCTGGTTTGGGAATTAGATTAGCTACCCGTAGAGAAAAATCAATTTCTATTTGATAAGGCCCTCATTAGTAGATGATGGACTAAGCAGAGCCATAATTAGCATAGGTATCAATGCATATGAAGACAAATTTGTAGTATTGACAAGGAAAAGAAAGAACTACTACAGTTCCTTATGAGAAGCAGGGGTGTTTTGCTCCTCAGGAAAGAATGCCTCAGAGCCTGTGAATGGGAGCTTAGAATTATATGGAGCATACATTATATAAGACAATTTGGTATAGTTTATACATGTGCTATCATGTAAAACAAATTTCCATATTAATTACAATTGTGAAAGAAGAAACAGATCAAAAGGAAAAAAGAACATGAAAAAGAATAAAGTGAAAAAAAGCATCCTTCAATCTACATTCAGAGTGCATCAGTTCTTATCTGGATGTGGATAGCATTTTGCTTTGTGAGAGCTTTGTACTTGTCTTGTATCATTCTGTTACTGAGAAGAGTTGAGTCATTCATAGTTGATCAGTACACAATATTTGCTGACACTGTATACAATGTTTTCCTGTTTCTGCTTGTTTTACTTTGCATCAATTCAGACAAGGTAAGGAAGGAAATTACACCTTGCTAAAAGGTACAACAGACAATGAAGTAATGTAAATACTAAGCATATATGCACCAAGTGGTATAGCATCCAAATTCTTAAAGGAGAAATTAAGTGAGTTATAGGTTTATAACTAAACAAGAGATATAGAGCATTACAAAATATAAAACAGATAGTTTTGATTATATTAAATTAAAAAGCTTTTGCACAAACCAAACCAACACAACCAAGATTAAAGGGGAAGCAGAAAGTCTGTTCATCACTTCTTATTGCATAACAGTATTCCATTATATTCATATACTACAGCTTGTTCAGCCATTCCCCAATGATGAGTTTCCCCTCAATTTCCAATATTTTGCCACCATGAAAATGGCTGCTATAAATATTGTAGCACATGTGGGTTGTTTTCCCTTTTTTATGATCTCTTTTGGATACAGATCTAGTAGTGCTATTGCTGGATTAAAGGGAATGCACAGCTTGGTTGTCCTCTGGGCATACTTCCAAATTGCCTTTCAGAAAGGCTGAATCTCCCTATGGTTAGAACTCTATCAATAATGCACTCGTTTCCCAATTATCCCGCAACCTCTCCAACATTTATCATTTTCCTTTTTTGTCATCTTAGCCAATCTGATAGGTGTGAGGTGGTTCCCTCAAGCTTGTTTTATTTGCATTTCTCTAATTAATCAAGAGTATATCTTCATATGCCTATAATTAGCTTTGAATTCTTCATTTGAAAATTGCCTGTTCATATCCTTTAACTATTTATCAGTTGGGGAATGGCTTGTATTCTTATAAATTTAACTCAGTTCCCTGAGAAATATTTGAGAAATGAGGCCTTTATCAGAGACACTTGCTGTAAAGATTGTTTCCCAGCTTTCTGCTTTCCCTCTAATCTTGGTTGCATTGGTTTGGTTTGTGCAAAAGCTTTTTAACTTAATGTAATCAAAATTATGTATTTTACTCCATCCTATTTTTCCTCCTGCTTGTCCTCTCTCTCCTTTCTCCCTTTCCCTCCCTGACAGTGTTTTGTTTCCGTCTACCACCTCCCCGGTCTGTACTTTTCTTCTGTTTTTTTTTTCATTCTTTTGAATTTAGTTGACTCGATGTCTCATAGAGTCATTGGGCAAGTCCACTTGCCCAATTCTAATTTTTAAGGAGTTGTTTTCCTCAGTTAGCTTTTTTATTTCCTTTTCCATTTGGCCAACTCTACTTTCTAAGCAGTTATTTTATTTTTCCAAGCTGTTGACTCTTTTTTTTCATAATTCTATTGCATCGCATTTCTTTTCCCAACTTTTTTTCTACCCTTCTAATATGATTTTTAAGCTCCTTTTTGAGCTCTTCCATGAGTTCTTTCTGGGCTTGAAACTACTTTCCATTTTTCTTTGGGGTTCTGTCCATAGGTGTTTTGACATTGTTGTGCTCTTCTGAGTTTGTGTCTCAGTCAGTCTTCCCTGTCACAATAATAACTTTCTATTATCAGATTCTTTGTTGTTGTTGCTGTTTGCTCATCATTTTTGGCCTTTTTCCTTTCTTTTAAATTTAAGCTCTGCTCCTAGAGTGGAAGGGGTACTATCTCAGGCTTCTCATGCCAGTGGCTGGAGGCCCTGGCTGTTTAGGTGGTGCTGCATTGATGTGGCCCTGAGGCCCATGGGGGACCCTGGTGTCTGGTGCAGTGCTAAGGAGGTGGGGAGGGGAGCGCCTGGCACTGCTGGAGGCTGGAAGGGTCTGGTAGCTTATCTGGTGCTGAGCTGGGGTACTAGTGCTGGTATCTGGTGTGTGCTGAGGTCAGTGGGGTGTTTCTGCATTTCCCTGGGGCTACACTGAAGCACATGGAGGTCTGGCTTCTGGAGGTTGTCTGTTTGCCCCAGGCTATGGTGAAACACATAGTGTTTCTCAGAGCTGGAGTCTGTTTGTTCCCCTGGTGATGCTGAGTCCTGGTCTTGGCATTTGCCTGCTCCTCTGCACTGAAGCTCAGGATATCCTACTGGTTTGCTAAGGTGGGGCTTGCTGCTGGATTGCTGGGATGCTTCCTGTCCTGGACTGCATTCCCCTTTTACCTAAATAAGACAGACCTTTCTTGACTATCTTTCAAGTTTGGGGGGCTAAAAGATTGTTTCACCCTGTCTTTTTGCTGGTTCTTCTGTTCTAGGATTTATTTTGAGGTGCTATTTTATGGTTGTTTGGAGGTGAATTTGGGAGAGCTATGTCTATTTACTGCTTACTCCACCATCTTGGCTCCCCTCAGTTTTATCTTCTTTGGAAGCTCTATGGGGGAACACCAACAAGACTCACTCAGGATAAGATGACACACCACAGGTACACTTTATACAAGTAGAGGGGATGCCCACATTGATGAGAACATAAATCTATGGGAGTCTTGATGTAGCATGTATATATGTATGATATAGCATGGGCAACTAGGTGGTGCAGTGGATAAAGTACTGGGCCTGGAGTCAGGAAGACTCACCTCCCTGAGTTCAAATACAGCTTTAGACACTTACTAGCAGTATGACCCTGGGCAAGTCACTTAAGCCTGTTTGCCTTGGTTTCCTCAATCTGTAAAGTGAGCTGGAAAAGGAAATGAAAAACCACTCCAGTATCTTTGCCAAGAAAACCCCAAATGGGGTCACAAAGAGTTGGACATGACTGAAACAACTGAACAACAATAATAACAACAACAAATGGTGTAAATGAGAACATTTTTCTTACATCTGTCTTTTTTCTCACGTTCTTTATCTTTTTCCCCATTCCTTTCATTTCTAATTGCATTTTAGTTTGGAAAAAAATGCAGAGAGAAGTGAGAAATTAGAATGGGGATTGGGACAGGGGAAAAAACAAAAAGAGAAGAGTTAATGGGGAGAGTGATGAGCTGGCATTAGAAAGAACAAGATAAGTGATTCAGAAAGAATGATCTTGGTGGTAGGTAAAATGGGAAAGGCAACAGTGTACTCTCTAGCTTGATACCTCGTATGATCTTCCCTGGCCCAGCATCTGCCACTAAGGCGCCCTCATTGGATCCACATAGCTACATCCAAGATATCCTTTTCCCAACAAAGGTTATCTCTGTTCCCTCCTGTCTCCCAAAGACTAATACGCAGAATTTAAAACAGACAAGATTTTGAGTCCCATAATTTTTTTCCCCTAAAAACCTGCTACTTTTCACTCAGGCTGCCTCATCTCCATCTACAAACCATTTGAATCTTGTTGATGTGGCTAAATAAAAACAAGCAGTGCTTAATCAATACTGGTACCTGTGGGCATTTGTGGTAGCATGAACTCTACTTAAGGCTGATGGCTATGTGTTGAACAGGCCTCTGGGTATTGCAAATCAGCCCCAATTCATATCAAGTTAATTGTCCCATGCCAGTTTAGCCACTGGCTTTCTTTGCTAATGGCCTAATCCATAAATATCCTGGGGTCCCACTAAGCCAAATTGCAAAATCACCTGGGCTCAGTCCTTGCCATATTTAACCTGATGTGGTGGCTGCTGAGGCACAAATGTCATTGCTATTTTAGTCACTGTGCTAATAAATTGCATTTAACTTCATTAAAAAGGAATGATTCAGGAAATGCTACAATTATGATATCTAATACATAAAGTATGTGCTAGTTGAAGGGACATATTAAATATGGGTTTTGCCTCATCTCTTTTATTTTAGAGCCTAGAAAAATATCATTTTATCTTCTAAAAGAAAATGGTAAACACACTGATCAAATAGCTCACTGTAAGCAATTAAGACCTTTCCATTGCCATATGGAAGGAAATATGAATTGTTCCAAAACATTTGCCTTTAATGGGAAAGTAATAACATCTGCAGGTTCAGGGATTTAAAGGTGTTGCTGGGGGGTGGAGAGTGATGGGGAAGGGGAGTGGGAGCAACAACAGAACAGTATTGCAATTAAGGCTTAGAAGGTACCATTTTGAATTGAAGCTGTAAGAAGAAACCTAAAGGTGCACATTAGACATATAACACATTGCATTGGTGTTCTATTTTAGAATGTTTAATCCATCACCAAACCCTTAGGACCAATGCTTATTCTCTGCTATTCATTCCCCAGATGACCTTTTTAATTAAATTGCCTCATATTTTGATTTCCATTAGACTGAAAGGATTGTGAAGGCAAAGTAATATGCAGGGTTACCAAAGCTCTGTGTGTGTGTGTGTGTGTGTGTGTGTGTGTGTGTGTGTGTGTATAGATATAGATATAGATATAGATATAGATATAGATAGGTAGATGTCTATATGTGTGCATGTATATTGTGTATGTGTATATATACGTGTATAGACACATCTATATGTATATGTATATAGTGTGTATATGTGTATATATTTATATATGCTATATATGTGTATATATGTGTATATATACATATACATGTATATGTATATATATATGTACATATATATGTATGCATGTGTGTGTGTGTGTGTGTGTGTATAAAGACTCACTTTGACAAGGCTAATAAGAGACTATTCCTTTGTTCCCAATACTCCTTTGAGTATCAGGCACCAGGGGGAAGAAATTCCAACATATTATGTTGTTTTTTGGTTGAATATCTCACTGTGGAGGGTAAGTAATAACACTAGAGTTAATTGATTTAAAGGAAGGGGTAGTAGGTTGGAGGAACAATAAGAAATGACCATTCATGTGTTTAAACCATCACACCACACCATACCACACCACATGGTCTCTTCCATACCTTCACCACAATGCTTTTTCTGGGTTTTCTCACTCCCACAGGAGCAAGAGGGGTTAGGGGAGGGTGGACAATGAGACATATTGAGGTGAGTGAAAGATCGGAGCTCTAGGGGTGGAAGAGACCTTAGAGGTTATTTATTCTGACCCACCTACTCACTTTACAGATGAGCAAATTGAGGTTCAGAAAGGCTGAATAATTTGCCCCAAGTCACAAAAGTACTGTGTCCACCAGATATAGGATTTGAATCCATGAAAGGTCTTTTGACTCTAGACCCATTCTTTGTATCATTCTGAGGAAGGGAAAATTTGGAAGACCATGCTCCTCAGTGTTCCTTTTCTCCCCTTCTCCTTTTTGTCTGCTAAATTTAGTAAATATCGATGAGGTAACTACTGTGGGCAAAGTTCTGTGCTGAGTATGAGAGGAGATTGAAAACTCTCCATGGAGCTTACAATTTGACAGGGGAATTTTTCCTATTGCAGGTCAATTTAGTGTAGTATTATGTAAGAGGGAGGTGAAATGGATGTATCCATTGGAGGGAAGGAGATATCAGTCAAATAGGAGGCTACAAAAATGCTTTTAGGCATATTTTGGCATATGTGCACAAATTCTCAGATTGTCCATCACATCTTTTTAGAACAGAAGATTCTCAGAGCTAAACACCATGATTGTTTGTTTTTATTAAACAGTATTTATTAATATGTAAATAATAAAATGATTACTTGCTGGTAGATAGAACAATGCTGCTTTCTGAAGAATCTTTTTCACTTATTGACAAAAATTTTTTTTAAGTGCAATAGAATTAAATTTCAGAGGTATTGCTCACCAGACACAAATGTGGCAAACCACATCTATCTGACACCTCCTCACATTAGCATTACATCCTAAGCTGCCTGGGGCTGCCTCTGTTCCCAGGAATATGATTCAGACAAGAGTCATGAAAACTTGGATTTAGATAGAACTTTGGGAAATGATTTCATTAATTCCCCTGACCACATTTATACCATTCTATGGCTTGGAATATAGTAGGCACTTAAGAAGTATTAGTTGATGTCTATCTTATTTTCTAAAGCCTCCAGAAGAGATACTATAACTTTTCTCATTAATTCATTTATGTTTAAGAATCCTCACCATCAGGCAATTCTTACTTATAATTGCTAGGCTAATAGTTTAATTCATGTCCTCCTGTGCACCCTGATTCCTGAGAATAGCTTAGTATGATTGAGTAGGAAGAGCAGAAGATCTCAAGTGAGAGGACCGTGATTTACATCCCAATTCTGCTGCTTATAACTTCTATGACCTTGGGCAAGTCATTTTCTCTCTCTGATTCTCAGTTACTTCATATACATAATGAAGGAGGTCAAACTAAATGTTTTCTAAGGTCTGCTCCAGTCTGCCTAGGATCCCATGATGATTTTAGTTTATAATAGACTTTCATAAAATTAAACTCTCATGGGGAGAAGGGGGAAGGGAGAGGAAGAATGAGAAAAATAATCTCACACAAAAGAGGCAGCAAAGGAAGAGTTTTTACAGTGGAGGGGAAAATGGGGGACTAGTGGGCAACAGTTGAACTTTGCTCTTATCAGAATTGGCTCAAAGAGGGAACAACATACACACTCAACTAGGTATAGAACTCTATCTTGCCCTAAAGGGAAGTAGGAGGAAAAGGGGAATAAGGTGTTGGGGTGAGGGAGAGTCATAAAATAGAGGGTGGATTAAGGGAGGATGTGATCAGAAGCAAAATCTTTTGAGGGGGGACAGGGTGAAATGACAGAGAGAGGGAGAGGGAGAGGGAGAGGGGGAGAGAGAGAGAGAGAGAGAGAGAGAGAGAGAGAGAGAGAGAGAGAGAGAGAAACAGGAAGGAAATAGGATGGTTAGAAATACACAGTTAGTAATTGTAACTGGGAATGTGAATGGGATGAACTCACCCATAAAATGGAAGTGGATAATTGAATGGATTTGGAACCAGAATCCAACAATATGTTATTTATAAGAAACACAACTGAAACAGAGAGTCACACTTAGAGTAAAAATTAAGGGCTGGAGGAGAATCTATTATGCTTCAGCTAAGGTTTAAAAAAAAAGCAGCCATAGCAGTTATGATCTCAGACAAAGCAAAAAATAGATCTAATTGAAAGAGATAAGCAAGGAAACTATATTTTGCTAAAAGGTACCACAGACAATGAAGTAATATTACTGCTAAGCATATATGCAACAAATGTTATAGTATCCAAATTCTTAAAGGAAAAGTTAAATGAGTTATAGGAGAATACAGATATTAAAACTATACTAGTGTGGGACCTCAACTTTCCTTTCTCAGAACTAGATAAATTTAACCAAAAAATTAACAAGAAAGCAATTAAGGAGATAAATGGAATTTAGAAAATTTTAGAAATATGATAAACCACTGAGAAAACTGAATAGGAATAGAAGGGAGTATATCTTTTTTCTCAGCTGAACATGGCACCTTCACAAAAACTGACCATGTATTAAAAGATAAAAACCTCACAACCAAACACAGAAAAGCAGAAATATTAAATGCATCTTTTTCAAATCATAATTAAATGGCCATGAAAAAGTAAATTAAAAATTAATTGGAAACTAAATAATCTAGTCCTAAAGAATAAGTGGCTCAAAGAACAAATAATAGGGGGGCAAAGCCAAGATGGCAGCTGGAAAGCAGGGACTTGCATGAGCTCCCCACCAGGTCCCTCCAAAAACCTGTAAAAATGGCTCTGAACATATTATAGAACTGCAGAACCCATAAAATAGTAGAGGGAAACAGGGATCCAGCCCACAGCAGCCTGGATGGTTGCTGGATGAGGTCTATCACACACGGAGCTGAGGGGAGCAGAGCGGAGCTCAGTGTGGGTGGCAGCAGGACCAACCAGACCAGGAGCTGGGTGAAACAGGCCCTAGCGCCCTGAATCAGTGAGCTGTGGCAGTTACCAGACTTCTCAACCCACAAACACCAAAGACAACAGAGAAAGTTAGTGCAAAAAGCTGCTGGGGACAGAGTGAAAAGAGTTTGTGGTTCAGCCACCACCCCGGCTTCTGGCCTCGGGCCCACCAGGTGGGAGGAATTAAGTGGCAGATCAGAGCAGGAGTGCAGAGCCTGCTTAAGATTTGCATCAGGTCTGGGTTGGTAGTTCTTGGGGAAGGAGGAGTGCTGGTGTGCCAGAGCTGGCTGCATAGAAATAGCTCTGAAATCGACAATGCATCCCCTCAAGCATGGAACAAAGTACTCTTTGCTCTACAAGCAGTCATACCCCCATGGAAAACTCAAAGGTCAAGCAAGTTGGCTGGGAACATAGCCAGGCAGCGAAAACACACCCAGATTCAGTCTCAGACTTTGTAATCTTTCTTTGGTAACAAAGAAGACCAAAACATACAACCAGAAGAAATCAACAAAGTCAAAGAGCCTACATCAAAAGCCTCTAAGAAAAACATGAACTGGTCTCAGGCCATGGAAGAGCTCAAAAAGGATTTGGAAAAGCAAGTCAGAGAAGTAGAGGAAAAATTGGGAAGAGAAATGAGAAGGATGCAAGAAAACCATGAAAAACAACTCAATGACTTGCTAAAGGAGACCCAAAAAAATACTGAAGAAAATAACACCTTAAAAATAGACTAACTCAAATGGCAAAAGAGCTCCAAAAAGGCAATCAGGAGAAGAATGCCTTGAAAGGCAGAATTAGGCAAATGGAAAAGGAGGTCCAAAAGACCACTGAAGAAAATACTACTTTAAAAATTAGACTGAAGCTAGTGACTTTATGAGAAATCAAGATATTATAAAACAGAACCAAAGGAATGAAAAAATGGAAGATAATGTGAAATATATCATTGGAAAAACCACCGACCTGGAAAATAGATCCAGGAGAGATAATTTAAAAATTATTGGACTACCTGAAAGCCATGATCAAATAAAAAGAGCCTAGATATCATCTTTCAAGAAATTATCAAGGAGAACTGCCCTGATATTCTAGACCCAGAGAGTAAAATAGAAATTGAAAGAATCCACAGATCACCTCCTCAAAAAGATCCCCAAAAGAAAACTCCTAGGAATATTGTTGCCAAATTCCAGAGCTCCCAGGTCAAGGAGAAAATACTGCAAGCAGTCAGAAAGAAACAATTTGAGAATTGTGGAAAAATAATCAGGACAACACAGGATCTAGCAGCTTCCACATTAAGGGACCAAAGGGTTTGGAATATGATATTCCAGAGGTCAATGGAGCTAGGATTAAAACCAAGAATCACCTTCCCAGCAAAACTGAGTATCATGCTCCAAGGCAAAATATGGATTTTCAATAAAATAGAGGACTTTCAAGCTTTCTCAGTGAAAAGACCAGAGCTGAATAGAACATTTGACTTTCAAACACAAGAATCAAGAGAAGCATGAAAAGGTAAACAAGAAAGAGAACTCATAAGAGACTTACTAAAGTGGAACTGTTTTGTTTACATTCCTACATGGAAAGATGATGTGTATGATTCATGAGACCTCAGTATCATAGTAGCTGAAAGGAATATGCATATGTATGTGTGTATGCATATAAATACATATGTGTGTGTCTATGTATGTATATATGTAGGTGTATATAGATAGATAGATAGATAGATACATAGATAGATAGATAGATATAGACAGAGGGCACAGGGTGAGTTGAATATGAAGGGATGATATCTAAAAAAATAAAATCAAATTAAGGGATAAGAGAGGAATATATTGAGAGAGGGAGAAAGGGAGTGCTAGAATGGGATAAATTATCTCGCATAAAAGAACAAATAATAGAAATAATCAATAATTTCATTAAAGAGAATGACAACATGCCAAAATTTATGAGATGCAGCCAAAGGAGTACTTAAGGGAAAATCTGTATCTCTAAATGTTTACATCAGTAAAACAGAGAAAGAGCAGATCAATGAACTGGGCATACAATTAAAAAAAAAAACTAGAACACCAACAAATTAAAAATCCCCAATTAAACACCAAATTGGAAATCCTGAAAATCAACGGAGAGATTAATAAAATTGAAAGTAAGAAAACCATTTAGTTAATAAATAAAACTAGAATCTAGTTTTATGAGAAAACTAATAAAATAGATAAGCCATTGGTTAATATTATTTTAAAAGGAAAAAAAAAACCCTAAATTACCAGTATCAAAATTGAAACAGGTGACTTCTCCACCAATGAAGAGGAAATTAAAGTAATCATTAGGAGCTATTTTTTTAGTTATGTGCCAATAAATTTGATAATGTATGTGAAATCGATGACTATTTACAAAAATATAAATTGCCAAGATTAACAAAAGAGGAAACAGAATACTTAAATAAGCCAATCTTAGGAAAAAAAATGAGCAAGTGATAAACAAGCTCCCTAAGAAAAAATCCCCAGGATCAAATGGATTCACAAGTGAATTCTATGAAACATTTAAAGAACTATTAATTCCAATACTATGTAAACTATTTATAAAAATAGGCAAAGAAGGATTCCTGACAAATTCCTTTTATGACACAGATATAATGCTCATTCCTAAACCAGGAAGAACAAACACAGAGAAAGAATACTATAGATTAATTTCCCCAATGAATATTGATGCAAAATTTAAAAAAAATCACTAGCAAGGAGATTACAACATTATGTCACAAAGATCATACATGATGACCAGATCGGACTTATACCAGGAGTGAGGGTGGGGCTAATTCAATATCAGGAAAGTTATCAGCAAAATCGATCATATCAACAACAAAAACAACAAAACCATGTGATTATCTCAATAGATGCAGAAAAAAGCTTTTGACAAAATACAACTTCCATTCCTATTAAAAACATTAGAGACCATGGGGCAGAGTGGGGGGTGGGAGCTTTCCCTAAAATAAGTAGCATTTATCTAAAATCATCAGGAAGTATTATCTGTCATGGGAACAAGCTAGAACCTTTCCCAATAAGATCAGGGGCCAAGCAAGGATGCCTATTACCACCACTATTATTCAATATTGTACTAGAAATGCTAGCCCATAGCAATAAGAGAAGAAAAAGAAATGTAAAGAATTAGAATAGGCAACAAGGAAACAAAACTACCACTTTTTGCAGATAATATGATGGTATGGTTAAGGAATCCTAGAGAATCAACTAAAAATCTAGTTGAAATGATTAACAACTTTGGCAAAGCTGCAGGATATAAAATAAACCCACATAAATCATCAGCATTTCTATATATTACCAACAAAACCCAGAAGGAAGAGATAGAAAGAGAAATTCCATTTAAAATTACTGTAGGCAATACAAAATTCTTGAGAGTCTACCTGCGAAGGCAAGCCCAGGAATTATTTGAACACAATTACATAACACTTTTCACACAAATAAAGTCAGATCTAAACAATTAGAGAAATATTAATTGCTCATGGGTAGACCAAGCCAACATAATAAAAATGACAGTTCTACCTAAATTAATTTACTTATCCAGTGTCATACCAATAGAACTACCCCCCCCCCAAATTTTATAGAGCTAAAAAAAAATTCATCTGAAAGAGCAAAAGGTCAAGAATATCAAGGGAATCAATGAGAAAAAACATGAAGGGAGGTGGCCTATGAGTACCAGATTTCAAACTGTATTACAAAGTAGTAATCATCAAAATAATATGAAACTGCCCAAGACATAGAGGGTTGTATTGGTGGAACAGATTAAGTACATAATACACTATAGTAAATGACCATAGTACTCCAGTGGTTAATAAATCCAAAGATTCAACTTCTGGGACAAGAACTCACCATTTGACAAAAATTTCTGGGAAAATTGGAAAGCAATTTGTAGGCATGGAGCAACATCTCACATTAAAGACTAAAATAAGGTAGAAATGGGCAAATTGTTTATACATAAAAGGTGATATCACAAGCAAATTAGGAGCCTATGGAAAATTTTACCAGTCAGATCTGTGGATGAAAGAAGAATTTATGACCAAGTGAGAAAGATACACTCATAGGGATATAAATTGGATAATTTTGATTATATAAAAAGATTTGCACAAACAAAATCAATGCAGCCAAGATTAGAAGAAAAGCAAAAAAAAAAAAACAGGGGAAATATTTTATAGTAAGTTTCTTTGATAAAGGCATCATTTCTCAAATATATAGAGAACTGAGTCAAATTTATAAGAGTTCTAGTCATTCCTCAATTGATAAATGGTCAAAGGATATGAACAGGCATTTTTTCAGATGAAGAAGTCAAAGCTACCAATAGGCATATGAAAAATGCTCTAAATCACTTTGATTATGATATGTGAATTAGAACAACTCTGATGTACCACCTCAAGCTCTATCAGACTGGCCAACATGACAGGAAAAGAAAATGATAAATTTTGGAGGGGAAGTAGGAAAATTGGGATACTAAGGCACTATTGCTGGAATTGTGAACTTATCCAACCATTCTGGAGAGCAATTTGGAACCAAGCCCAAAGCCTATAAGACTGTGCATACCTTTTAACCCAGAAATACCACTACTAGGTCTGTATACAAAAGAGATAAAAGGAAATAGACCTAGATATACGAAAAATATTTACAGCTGCTCTTTTTGGGTTGGCAAAGAATTGGAAATTGAGGGGATGTCCTTCAACTGGGTAATGATTGAACAAGTTGTGGTATAAGATTATGTTGGAATACTATTTTGCTATAAGAAATGATAAAACTATATATTTGCTATAAGAAAAGAAAAACCTGGAAGATGTATATGAACTGATGCAAAGTGAAGTGAGCAGAACCAGGGCAACATTGCACACAGTATTGTACAATGATCAACTCTTAATGACTTACCTATTCTCAGCAATACAATGATCTAAGAAAATTCTGAAGGACATACAATGAAGAATGCTATCCACTTTCCAGAGAAAGAATTGATGGAGTTTGAAAGCAGATCGAAGTATAATTTTTAAACTTAATTTTTCTTGCTTTTTTACAATAAAGCTAATATGGAACTATGTTTTGCATGATTCACATGTGTAATTGATATCACATTTCTTGCCTTCACAGTGGTTGGGGGAAGGGTGAGTGTGAGGGAGGGCAAGAAATTGGAACTCAAAAAAAATTTTAAATGAATGCTAAAAATAAATAAAAAATAAATAAATAAACTGAGAGCTGTTGTAGCAGTATGCTGGAGTCAAATAAGAATAAAACCAATTTTTAAATTTTCAGTATGAACATTTTTACCTCAGAAATCTTGATTATTTCATTGTCTATACCTTAAAAAGCAATGGAGAAATGTAAATAATGCAGTTTAAACTCTTCCCTGCCCCCTCCCCACACACGGAGAGCTGGTTGTTAAATATTTACAGCACAATCCTGGCTGTTCCTAAATTTATTTTCAAGCCTGAGTCATGCTAATTCCTTTAGCCTTTCCTCAAAATTAAATCACACTTTCCAAACCTTTATCCATCTTTGCAATTCTCCTTCTTGAGCCTTTTCCAAATTTTCCACATCCCTATAAAACCATGGAACCCAGAACTGGATGTCCAGCCAATGCAAAATCATCAAAAGACAATGACTTCATCTTTTTTTTTTAACTTGAATCTCTAGATCATATTTGCTTTTTGAAAACCATGTTTCAAGGTTAAACAACTTTCTCAAAATGTCATCCAACGCCACCTTAAGCTCTTTCCTTACAGCTACCATTTTAAATTTCAAGCCCATAATCCTTTACTTAATTCAACAAAAGGACTTTTGGTATTTGAGACTGAAAATGGGGCCTAGACACAAATAATGGTGCAACTGAAGCATAGCATGCAATGTCTCTGTGGGATTGTGATAATGGTGCTAACTTGAAATCACGTGATCTGGGTTCAAATATTGCCTCTGATACTCATTGCAAGTTATTTAACCACTCTGATCCTCAATTTCTTCATCTGTAAAATAAGAGAGTTGGAGCAGGTGGCCTTTAGGGTCCCTTCCACCTCTAAATCTACGATTCTATGACATTTACTAGCCCTATGACTGTGGGCATATTATTTTACCTCTCTAAATATTGGTTTCTTCCTTTACAAAATAGTGATAACAAACACTAACCCTACCTACCTCACAGATAAAGGGTAAGGAAAGAACTTTGTAAATGGCAAAGAGCTCTGTAAATATGAAGTATAATGAAGTATTTATTTGATAACGTGTTTTCTAAAAATAATGTCCACTGAGTTTGTTTTCATTCTGCCCTACAGTGTTGCTACATTTACCAATTAAGATAGAAAGAGATCTTGGAAATGCTGTATAGGAAGTACAAGTACAGAGGTCATGTAGGCAGAACATTTTAATTGGATTTTAAAGCCTATTTCATTCAGTAAAGTGGAAATTACTGGACACATTCTATTGTGCTCCCCAAACTCTCATAGATGGATAGTTAGATCTGGAGTGGATGTACCATAGACTTGAGAAGCTATCCTTGCCATCAGGCTTGTCTTGTTCCACAAATTAAGAGTAAAGAACCTTCCTCTCCTTCCTGTCCCCCCAACTGAGGGAGCCCTCCTTTCCTAAACTCCTTTGTATTTATTTCTGTTTATACTTATATATGTATGTGTTTTCTCCTCCAATAAAATGTAAACTCCTTGAGGGCAGAGACTTTCATTTTTGTCTTTTTATCTCCTATACCTAACACAACAGCAGGTTTTTAATGAATGTCTGTTGATTAATGACTTGATTAAGGACTTCTTTGTTCCCACTTACACGTTAGTGAATGGAACTGGAGAAAGTCACCCAATGGTGCTCACTATAAATTTGTGTTACTTAACCTCAACTGGGCGTTCTCAATAACGAGATGATCCATTTATTCTTTCCTAATGTTATTTTCATCCCATCATCTGCAATGGCTATTAGAACCTTCTCTTCTCTCCATGAGCCTCCCACAAGGCACCCTTCCCCCATACTCTCATTTTAGGATCCTATTTCGTACTTTATTCAAAAACTCAAGGCCATTCGTTGTAAGCTCCCTCTTCTCTCTTTCTCATCTCATGAGCCCTTCACATCATATACCAATCCAGGCTCTGATAGAGAAGTTACCTTCGTCCTCTCCAAGGCCAGTCCCTCTATACATACGTTCACATCCCTTCCATGCTTCTCCAGTAAGTTGCTTCCACTATCATGATCACTCTATCTAATATCCAATCTTTCCTAGATACTAGTTCCTTCCTTGCTATCTACATACACACCAAGTTTACCCAACTCATTTTATAGAGTGGTAAAGTGACTTGCTTTTTTCAAAGCCCGTAGGTGGGCTTTGAACCCAGACCCTCTGACAGCAGAGCCAATCTCTTCCCAAAGAGTCTGCTCAGTGACTACGGACCTCTTGGTTGATGGCTGACAATGCAGGTAAACACATTTGGATACCAAAAAAAAATCACTGCTCCTCATTATTCCTTCAATATCCAAAACATGTTCTGAGCCTTGACTTATATCTGACCTGCCTCTCCAAAGAGCACTATCATCCCATTCCCTATGTATCAGAGATCTAATACAGCGCTGGTTCTCAATAATGTTTTTAAATGACTTTGAACCAGCCCTTCTAAAGAGGCTCCAAAAAGCATTTCTTTTCAATCTACTGCAAAGTAACATTACAGGTCAGCAGAATACTCCCTTTTGCTTTTAATGCATGAATAGCTACTTTAATCACCAAAATAAACTCCTTGTCAGTAGCATGTGGCAGGTACAGGTGCAGAGACTTAGGCAGTGGACGCATGCACTCAAACACCATGGCAACCGGCAAAACAGACTTGGTAAAATAGCATATGCTTTCAGCATCACCTAACTCTCCAACCATTCATCCCGTTTAGCTGACAACCAAAACATTGTCTTTTGGCTGTGCGATTCATCCACATAATGTGATTTATCCTGCATCCTCAAGAGGCATACAAATGGCTTATCAATACCTTCATATTTCAGTGGAGTCAGAAAAGAGATTGTCTGCCACAGGCAGCTGTGGAAAGCATTTAGATATTGGTACAGCACACATAGGTGAGGGGCAGAGGCTTGAACTCCGATGCAGCTGACCCCTAGGAATACTACTCTAGTGAGAGCTGTGTTTCACCAAGGAATACACAACACCATATTAGCCAATTCTGGCTAATGCCATTCGGCGGCAGAGTGAGGTGCATTGCAGTTCTAGCACAAATTAGAATTGAATAGAAGTCCCTAATACAATGAGCCAATGCAGTTTTATTCAAAGGTTAGGGGACAAGAGTACTCTGAGTTGCCTTTAGGCATGTTCTCTGTGGTTCTCTGAGGAAATCACTCAACCTGAGAGCATGCCCAGGGGCTTGGGGAGGGGGTGAGGGGAACAGTCACTGGGTTGCCATTCTTGTTAGAGCCACAGATGCAAACTCAAAGAGACCAAGTCAATGCAGTTACTCAGAGGTAAGACAAGTGCCCTCAGGCTGAATCATGCAAGTGCCCTCTGACTGAGTCCTATGCTGCCTGTCTGAAGTTTCTAAAAAAAGCCCCTCTTCTTGTTGTTTTTTTTTCTCCCTAAGGGTGGGTCGGCTCAGGCTTTGTTTTTTAAAGCTATATTTCAGACAGAGGCTTTTCTAACCAATATTAGTCAAAGGAATCAGAACGAGGCACAAGACAGATAATAGTTTCTCTGTGTTTCTTGGTGTAAGGGAAAGGGCTATTTGTTTCCTTAATGTGGCATACAAGATGCAAGCTACAACTAGATTTAATATTGTAACAACAATGGTACTTGCCACTACCGTGACTGTGTAAGGCCAATAACACCAGCACACAATAGGGCTACTAGCATAGGTTCTTTGATCTACTTTTCTAAGGAAAGCAACTTTAAGGGATTTATAATCTCACTTTAATCAAACATGCATGTATCATTCACTTAATTCAGGGGAAAAAGTCAGCATACTGAACTTCAGAGAAAACGCAAATAGAAATTACAAGCAGAAATTATATAAACAGAGTAAAATAATACAAATCAGCAGATAGGGCTTCTTTTTTTTCTTTTACTAAAATCATTATTTATTTATTTAATATTTTTAGTTTTCAGCATTGATTTTCTCGAGAGTTTGAATTACAAATTTTCTCCCCACTTCTACCCTCTCCCCCACTCCAAGATGGCATATAGTTGGATTGCCCCATTCCCCAGTCAGCCCTTTCTTCTGTCACTCCACTCCCCCGACCCCCTTTTCCCTTACTTTCTTGAAGGGCAAGATAGATTTCTATGCTTCATTGCCTATATATCTTATTTCCCCGTTGCATGCAAAAACCTTTTTTTTGAACATCTGCTCTTAAAGCTTTGAGTTCCAAATTCTCTCCCCTCTTCCCTCCCCACCCACCCTGCCTAAGAAGGCAAGCAATTCAACATAGGCCACATGTGTATCATTATGCAAAACCCTTCCACAATACTCATGTTGTGAAAGACTAACTGTATTTTGCTCCTTCCTATCCCATCCCCCTTTATTCAGTTTTCTCCCTTGACCCTGTCTCTTTTCAAAAGTGTTTGCATTTGGGTGGAGCCAAGATGGCAGCTGGAAAGCAGGGACTTGCATTAGCTCCCCATCACATCCCTCCAAAAACCTATAAAAAATGGCTCTGAACAAATTCTAGAACTGCAGAACCCACAAAATAGCAGAGGGAAGCAGGGATCCAGACCTGGACAGCCTGGATGGTTGCTGGATGAGGTCTATTGTGCACAGAATGGAGGGGAGTGGAGCTCAGCATGAGAGGCAGCAGGACCAACCACACCAGGAGCCGGGCAGAACAGGCCCTAGCATGCTGAATCAGTGAGCTGTGGCAGTTACCAGACTTCTCAACCCACAAACACCAAAGGCAACAGAGAAGGTTAGTGGGAAAAGCTGCGGGGGACAGAGTTTGCAGTTCGGCCACCACCCCAGGGGCAACGGGGGAAGTGCAGCTACAGAACTACAGCTGCAGTTACTTCCGGCCCCAGGCTCACCTGGTGGGAGGAATTAAGTGGCAGATCAGAGCAGGAGTGCAGAGCCTGCTGAAGATTTGCTTCAGGTCCGGGTTGGTGGTTCTTGAGGAAGGAGGAGTGCTGGGGTGGCAGAGCTGGCTATATAGAAATAGCTCTGAAATCAACGGCGCATCTCCTCAACCTTGAAACAAAGTACTCTTTGCTCTACAAGCAGTCACACCCCAGCAAAAAACTCAAGGGTCAAGCAAGTTGGCTGGGAACATGGCCAGGCAGCGAAAACACACCCAGATTCAGTCTCAGACTTTGGAATCTTTCTTTGGTGACAAAGAAGACCAAAACATATGGCCTGAAGAAGTCAACAAAGTCAAAGACCCTACACCAAAAGTCTCCAAGAAAAACATGAACTGGTCTCAGGCCATGGAAGAACTCAAAAAGGAGTTGGAAAAGCAAGTTAGAGAAGTAGAGGAAAAAATTGGGATGAGAAATGAGAATGATGCAAGAAAACCATGAAAAACAAGTCAATGACTTGCTAAAGGAGACCCAAAAAAATACTGAAAAAAATACTGAAGAAAATAACACCTTAAAAATAGACTAACTCAAATGGCAAAAGAGTTCCAAAAAGCCAATGAGGAGAAGAATGCCTTGAAAGGCAGAATTAGGCAAATGGAAAAGGAGGTCCAAAAGACCACTGAAGAAAATACTACCTTAAAAATTAGACTGAAGCTAGTGACTTGATGAGAAATCAAGATATTATAAAACAGAACCAAAGGAATGAAAAAATGGAAGACAAAAGTGTTTGCTTTTGATTACCTCCTTCCCTTATCTGCCCTCCATTCTATTGTCCCCCCTTTTTTATCACCTTCCTCCTTGTTTCCTGTGGAGTAAGATACCCAATTAAATGTGTATATTATTCCCTCCTCAGGTCAAATCTGATGAGAGCAAGATTCACTCATTCCCCCTTACCTGCCCCCTCTTCCCTCCCAATAGAACTGCATTTTCTTGCCACTTTTGTGCAAGATAATTTACCCCATTCTATCTCTCCCTTTCTCCCTCTCTCAATATATTCTTCTCTCATCCCTTAATTTCATTTTATTTTTTTAGATATCATCCCTTCATATTCAACTCAACCTGTGGCCTCTGTCTATATACATATATATGTATATGTATATGTATATATATATATATATATATACATATACATATATGTTTATTCACTTCAGCTACCCTAATATCAAGGTCTCATGAATTATACACATCATCTTTCCATGTAGGAATGTAAACAAAACAGTTCAACTTTAGTAAGTCCCTTATGAGTTCTTTTTCTTGTTTTCCCTTTCATGCTTCTCTTGATTCTTGTGTATGAAAGTCAAATTTTCTATTCAGCTCTGGTCTTTTCATTGAGAAAGCTTGAAAGTCCTCTATTTTATTGAAAATCCATATTTTGCCTTGGAGCATGATACTCAGTTTTGCTGGGTAGGTGATTCTTGGTTTTAATCCTAGCTCCATTGACCTCTGGAATATCATATTCCAAGCCCTTCTGTCCCTTAATGTAGAAGCTGCTAGATCTTGTATTATTCTGATTGTGTTTCCACAATACTCAAGTTGTTTCTTTCTATCTGCTTGCAGTATTTTCTCCTTTATCAGGGAGCTCTGGAATTTGGCAGCAATATTCCTAGGAGTTTTCTTTTTGGGACCTTTTTCAAGAGGCAATCAGTGGATTCTTTCAATTTCTATTTTACCCTCTGGTTCTAGAATACCAGGGTAGTTTTCCTTGACAATTTTTTGAAAGATGATATCTAGGCTCTTTTTTGATCATGGCTTTCAGGTAGTCCAATAATTTTTAAATTATCTCTCCTGGATCTATTTTCCAGGTCGGTGGTTTTTCCAATGAGATATTTCACATTGTCTTCCATTTTTTCATTCCTTTGGTTCTGTTTTATAATATCTTGATTTCTCATCAAGTCACTAGCTTCAGTCTAATTTTTAAGGTAGTATTTTCTTCAGTGGTCTTTTGGACCTCCTTTTCCATTTGCCTAATTCTGCCTTTCAAGGCATTCTTCTCCTCAATGGCTTTTTGGAACTCTTTTGCCATTTGAGTTAGTCTATTTTTAAGGTGTTATTTTCTTCAGTATTTTTTTGGGTTTCCTTTAGCAAGTCATTGACTTGTTTTTCATGGTTTTCTTGCATCATTCTCATTTCTCGTCCCAATTTTTCCTGTACTTCTCTAACTTGCTTTTCCAACTCCTTTTTGAGTTCTTCCATGGCCTGAGACCAGTTCATGTTTTTCTTGGAGGCTTTTGATGTAGTCTCTTTGACCTTGTTGACTTCTTCTGGCTGTATGTTTTGGTCTTCTTTGTCACCAAAGCAAGATTCCAAAGTCTGGGCCTGAATCTGAGTGCGTTTTCACTGCCTGGCCATGTTCCCAGCCAACTTGCTTAACCCTTGAGTATTCCATGGGGGTATGACTGCTTGTAGAGTAGAGAGTACTTTGTCCCAAGCTTGAGGGGCTATGCTGTTGTTTTCAGAGCTATTTCTACACAGCAACCTCTGCCACACCAGCGCTACTCCTCCCCCAAGAACCACCAACTCAGACCTCAACTCAGATCCAAGCAAGCTCTACACTCCCGCTCTGATATGCCACTTAATTCCTCCCACCAGGTGGGCCTAGGGCCAGAAGCAACCGCAACTGTTGTTCTGTCCCCAGAGCTGCACCACCTCTGCTGCCCCCAGGGTGGTGGCCAAACCTGAGAACTCCTTTCACTCTGTCCCAGCAGCTTTTCCCACTAACCTTCTCTGTTGTCTTTGGTGTTTCTGGGTTGAGAAGTCTGGTAACTGCCGCAGCTCACTGATTCAGGGTGCTAGAGCCTGTTTCGCCCAGCTCTTGGTCTGGTTAGTCCAGGCATGGCTTACACTGGGCTCTGTTCTGCTCCCAGCTCCGTGCAGTTTGACCTTACCCAGTGACCATCCAGGCTGTCCTGGGCTGGAGCCTGCTTCCCTCTGCTGTTTCGTGGGTTTTGCAGTGCTAGAATTTGTTCAGAGCCATTTTTATAGGTTTTTGGAGGTTCATGGGGGAGAGCTTTAGGCAAGTCCCTGCTTTCCAGTTGCCATCTTGGCTCTGTCCCCTCAGCAGACAGGGCTTCTGTCTGGCCATACCAATACATACATAGTTAACAGAGTGAGAAGCACCAACCTCTGGGTTTTCCAAGGGGAGGGGTCCTTAACAGCTACCCAGAGTCTCCATACCAACACTCTCCCAATGAATGTGCCCCTGAAGCAAAACCTTTACTCCCACAGTACCAAGAGTTCTCAATTCTCAATTTTCCATTCTGAGTTCATTGCCTATCCCCTGGGTATATAAACCCTTTTTCAGGGCCCAAGGGCTTCACATTTCTCATGATCTAATTAGTAAAAGGGCGTGGGCTTTCCTATAAAGAAAGGCAAGACTCAATCAAAGGCTCTTGATTGCCTTAGTCCTGAGAAGCTTGCCAAAAGAAAAAACAGTAAAAAGTCCCACTTGGCTTGCCCTTACAAATATCTAGCTACATCTCATGACTAAGCGGCTCTTCCCTGGAGCCCTATATACGAGCCTTTGGCAAATAGTCAGGCATACTCAATAGGAGCCATCTTTTTCAGAGGTAGTATAACCAGGGTGGGTCCTAGGTTCACCTGAATGACTTCTAGGGCTTGAAAACCCAGTTCTGACATTCCTACAGCAGAACTTAGAAAGGGAGTCACCCCCAGGATTCTGACTTGAGGCAGGGGTCTGAAACTGTAGCCACAGGCAATAGGGTTCGTACAATTACAGAATTTGAGAGTACAAAGGGACCTCAGAGGCTTTTCCAACCAAGACTTGCCCAAGAATCTCTGAGATGTGGTCAGTTAGCTTTTCCTTGAAGAAATAGTGAGGGAGGACCTGTTTAGCCTGAGAAGAGAAGACTTAGAAGGAACACTGTACTTGTCTTCATTTATCTATCTAAAGGGCTAATGTGTACAAGAAGGAATAGAGTGATCCTTGGCTCTGGAGAGTAAAACTAGAAGGAACAAGTGTAAGTTGCAGGGAGATTGATTTAGGTTGATATAAGAAAAAAAAAACTAACAATTACAGGTATCTAAACATGGAATGGGATTCCTCTGAAGACCATGGTCTCTCTTTCACTGGAGTTCTCCAATGGGAATCCAGAAGACAACTTACTAAGAACATTGTAGAGGGAATGTATTTTCAGATATGGGTTGAAATAGATGGCCTCTGAGATCCTGATTCTGTTCAGATATAGATTCAACCAAATGATCTTCCAGTTCTGACTGTCAATACTGACCCTCATCACAGTTATAGAGTAAGTGGCTGGTAAAAGCAGAGGTTTCTCAGGAACACAGTATCCGTTGACCCTGGGTGAATATTTTTTATCATCATCATGGGGATGAGCAACATTTAAATGTAGTAGAGAAGAATAGCTACTGAGTTATTTTAACTCAGAAGATTTGACTTGGAATCCTAGCTCTGCTAGGGGAAGACAAATAATCTCTAAGGTCTCTTCCAATTTTATAGCCTAGGGTAAATCCTTCATCTAAGTCCAAACGCTGGGGCCCTGGAACATCAAGCTGCAAAGACTAAATCACACCTGAGGGACACAACCTTCCTGACACCATTCCCAAAGAAAGCTCCAGCACGAAGACCACATAAATGCTACAGTCAAAAAATATTCCCAGGGGGCTCCACCTGTTGAATCTATGCTTCCCAGCTACACCCACAACCTCCCCTAGTTCCTTCATCACTTTAATCTCACACACTCTATCACCTCCAGGAATCATAGCCACTTCTCCAATGAGAAATGTTGCCATTCCCTTAAGCATTTCAGCTCCAGAAGTCCTGGGAAGAAATGTCAAGGCAACCAGCCAGCATTTTGAAAGCTAATTCCATTACTCAGGACACATGGGTGGCTTTTATGATGCAAGTATACTTAGCTCTCTTATATTTCTACACCCTATTGTGCCTTTTTCCCTATTACAATAATACAGGTTGAGCATAGGACCAGCAGCAAGTCTTGCTTGTTGCTAAGCCTTTGAATCATCAGCTTAAGCATCTTTCTTTTTCTTTTACCAAGGCACAAGATCGGTCTTCAAAGTCTGGGGTGGACCTATGCCAACATTTGGAAGGTCTGTGACCTCAGCTAAGAAGGCTGGAGAGACACAGAGGCAAGAAGTCAAGTAGATCATTTGCAGAAAATGCTGATGACAATGGCAAACTTCAGTTGTTCCAGTTTTTCTGAGGGCTGATCCTGACCCTAAGTCTGCTCCTGTAGACTCAAGATGATTTGCACACAGGTAACACATACATTGCCCTGTGACTTTCTGAACTTGCCATCCCAGTACAGTTCCACAGATCACTCACTCTCCATAAGACATCTCAAATCAAGATGTCTCACTCAAATTAAAATTAGCCAAGAAGATTGCTCAGCTCATCTTACCTCCACCATGCTCAGGTTACCCATCAGAGGAAGTTCCAGCACACTCCACATTCCATTGCCTTCAAGGCATGAGAGTCCAAAGGCATTTTCACATCCTTATCATCCTTCAATTCAAATTCAGATGCTTTTGCCTTTCATGTCTCCTAAATCCCTTTCTCTGTTTCTCTCTTTCACTGTCTGTCTCTAGATCTCTGTCTCTCTGTCTGTGTCTGTATCTTTGTCTTTCTCTGTCTCTCCCCCCATTCCTCTTACTTTCTCTCTGCAACTAGATAGCCACAATCTCACCTAGACTATGTTAACCTCCTTGTCATTGGTACCCTATCACGGAGATTAATCTCCAAGTCTTCTTTGTTTTTATAACCAGGTCACTCATACCTTAGGATTCCCAAAGTGTGACAGAGGGTGAAATAAGGAGATACAGAATGATGTAATGAAAGGAGCTCTGGAGTTAGGAGTCACAGGACCCAAGTTCAAATCCTGACTGCCAATTATTACCTGTGTGACCTTGAACAAATTATTTAATCTCTCTAGGCATCATTTTCCTCATCTCTAAAATTAAAGAGTTGGACTAAATATCCTCTGATTCATATAAATTTATGTTTATATAATATTATACATAATATAGTATTATATATAAATTATGTATAAGTTTATATATTTTATATAAATTTTATAAATTTATGATCTAATGGTCTCTTGCAAGAATGACAAGTAGGAACTCCAGATTACTTGACACACCTCCGTACAGACACCACACATCTTCCATCTGGAGTCCCCAACCTTCTACAGACAATCATCCATACTGGATGGGGAAAACATTTATCGACCTGAAGGCATGAGTGTCCAGATCATGTGGTTTTTGAAGCTCTCTGAGTCTGATTCCTCTCTGGGGCAGGGTGAGGGTGGGGACTCACCAGCTCATATTCCTGGCTTTCATTCAGAATGCAAGGCAAACTTTATTTGCTCAAAGTAATCCTTACCATCTGTGAGACTGCTTATCTTAGGCTGCATAATTGAGTGCCATTGTAAAAGCTTTAGGGTAGCAACTCTTTTCCTCTCTCCCCAGTAGCACAGAGAAAGTTGATTCTGCCCCTAGATGAGACTAATTGTCTCTTGATGCTGTTTTCCCCCAGTAGCACATTTTTTTTCCTATTGTACATCTCTTCTTTCCTTGTAATACATCAATATAGGCTTTGAACTCATTTTAAAGTTTTCTGCCTGGCATGATTCCTCTGCTCTATATACTAATCACCTTATGGACATTTTGGAAATAAATCAGATTTTTAAACAGGCATTATTTAGAGAATTTCTAAAAGGTTGTTATTGCCACACAGACAGCTTTTTTTTTATAATGAGAAGAGGAAACATTAACACAAGACAATAAACTAACTGCTTCTCTTGCTTCCCTACTCCCCTTTCCCCTCCTTCCCAATCTTAGCATTTGGTCTCAACTGCAGTAAAAATGTGAAGATGTTTGCAGATTGTGCAGTAGGCCACTCTTGTTGGGTGACTCACTACTTGAATGATTTGCCTGCACACTGCAGTGCTATTCTTATGTTTCAGCCTGCACCTACCAACTTATGCAAAGGCCTCATTCTAGATGCAGCCTAGCAGGTCGGCTGAGATTTGGAGCTACTGTCAGTGTCTTCCTGCAAACACATACTTGGGGGCAACCTCCCAGGGCTGCCTGCCTGTGAATTCAGCTTTGCTATGAAATAGTAGCTATGCATTGAGTAAACAAACTCATCACATTCAAGGAGTCAGGCTGGATGAATGGGAGGAAATCTAGGTCCTGGTCCGGGGAAGATCAGGCAAAGGAGTTGTCCTCAGGGGAGGAGGAAAACAAAATGAGAAAGCCTTCCTCTTTCTCTAGGATCCGTTGCAGTGTTTTCCTTTTATTTCTATTCTCCTTCATAACTGCCTAAAGCAGTTTATAACTAGAATGAAAAAACACACTTGGGTTTTGATGCTTGTTTCCCTACTTTCTCCTGTGCAGCAATGGGGAAAGCAGTCATGTGATCTGAAAGACCTTGCTCCCTGATCCTCCTGTCATAGCTGCTATATGGTACAGGGGGAAAGAATGCTGAATCTGAGCCCTGGCTCTGCCACCAGCTAGCTGGATGTCACTTTATTTCTCTGACCCTCAGTGTGTGTATCTGTAAAAATAGACATAGCACTACCTACCTCAAAGGATGGTGGTAAGGATAGAATGAAGTAATGTATGTAAAGTGTGTTAGAAACCATAAAACACCATTAAAATGGCAACTCTCATTATTACATTGATGGATCTGGAGTTTCATTGGCATAGATTATGACTTGACCATACTTCATGGCTGGTCCAGTTATCTTCAATGGAATCTAACCTTGTAATTGTTAATTGTGGTCATATATCAAACAGGGGTGATTACGATACTCGCTTCTTAGAAGGGTGGGATTGCATAGGTGGTTTTGTTTCAGGTGGAGGAAAGGAAGTATATTTTTTAAAACTCCTAGTCTATAAAGACCAAGAAAGTAGATGGCTGGTGAGAGCATGTGAGGTGTTCCCTGATCAGATGTCTGGCTGCAGAGTTGAGTTTCAGCAGTAACAAACAGATTTGTGTCAAAGCAGTTTTATCTTTTCTGAAAACCTAATTAACCATCAAAATTCTATAGAGCTTGAGGTGAATATACATAGTGGTGGTATCAGGACAGTCCATGTACTACATCATTCCCTTGATAAAATCAAGAACTAATCTAAAGAGGTGGCAGAAAAACCAGAATGGAGAAGCAGGCTAGACCAGAACACCTCTGGAGGTCCCTTTCAGTGGTATTATTCTATGAGCACTGGGGAAATCCCTTAAGAGCCCAATCTGGCACCATCTTAGTAGTGAATGCCCTTCCCTCTCATCTACACCTTATAGCACCCCCTAGTCTAGCTAACTTCAAATCACAGCTCAAGTTCCACTTACTACAAGAAACCTTTCTTGCTTCCCCTCCCACCCCTACTGCCCTTATGAGTGCTCTCTCCTTGTCCTCAAAATAACTTTGTATAAGCTTACATATACTTTACATTGATCTATTAGTGAATGTGTAACAACATACACACCCTCCCTCTCTTGAATGTAAGCTTCTTAAGGGCAGGTATTGTTCCATTTTAGTCTTTGCATAGCCAGTGCCTTGCATGTAGTAGGTACTCAATATTTTGTTGTTGTTGAATTGAGACCTTGACAAACAATCACTCATGGTTTAAGTCTGGCCGTCACAATTCCGCCTGTAGCCTGTTGGGTCTCTTGCTCTCATTCGAACCCTACTACATGAGGATGAGAACTAGGTTTGAAGAGAGATGGAAAGTCAGGCAGGACTCATTGTGGTGAGGAAATGCAGCTGGGGTGGTCTGAGCTGCCTGGTTATTTTTCTTCCTGTTTGAGTTTCCTTCTAATGTACCAACTATTCTGGAGTGGCAGCCGGAGGAATGTGAGCTGTAGTGCTTTCTTAATAGTGTCTTGTGGGCCTATGGCAACATTGAACCCCTGATGCATAATTTGTACACAGCACCTTCTTCAAGGTTAGCATGAACCAAAGTGAGCTACTCTCTGTTGAACCTGTACTTCTTGCAGTGGGAGCAATATTCTAAATATACCCCCACCCCATGCGAATCAGGGTAGTTTCTCCTTAAAAAAATGTTGATATTGTCCTTGAGATTTGAATGCATCAGGGAACTAAGGTTTTGACCATTCATTGACAGCTTCCTGGTCATCTGGATACAAAACATCTGATTTGGTTGTTGTCCTTCATTCTCAAAGAGGACCAATATGGAATCACCATATTGGGGTCAGGGTACAGTGTGTCTGACTGTGGCTGAGCAGACTAATATGAGCTTGGAAAGGTCTACCACAGGTAGGGTATAAATAGTCCATGTAATAGGCCCTAAGGACTCTGATAGTACACCAGAAACATGAACAATACTAGGAAGCTATGTTCATCTGATTCAGTACTTTATTCTAGAGCATCCCTTTGCTGCTCTGAAAGGGTAAGACCCTTTACCCTTGCTACGGCTAAATAAAACTTCTTTTGTTGTTAGATGGATTAGAAAAGTCAAATTTCATTCCAATTTCAGACCTAAATTCTCAGGAGACCAGCCTGAGTCAAGTTCAAACTCAGAGGTAGCATCATATCTGATAAATATCTCCTGAGACCACTTGTCTTCTTCAAAGTGTGCCTGGTGAGGACTGAGGATACATAAGAGAAAATGGTACATAAAACAGATAACTTCTGTTAAGTGAAAGGAATCAGGTAAGGTCCAGGACATAAAGCAATTCAGCAAGCATAGGTTTAGTGGGATATGTGGGCATGGGGGAGGGGCTGGGAAGAGGACTGTGAAGATACTAGGTGCCAGTCCAAAATGAGAGATGGAGTGGGCCAACCACAAATTTTGCTAAAGCCTGACTCATCCCACTATTTCCTTCTCTTTTAAAATTTTTTTTCAGTTAACAAGCATTCTTTCCCTCTTACCTCCTTATCCCCAACCCACCCCCATCATGAAAGAAAAAAAGAGGAAGAAAACCCTTGAAATAGGTCTTCATAGTCAAGCAAAACAAATTCCCATGTTGGCCATGACCCAAAATATGTCTCATTCTGCATAGTCAGTCCATTACTTCAGCCCCAGTCTTCTCTCTGCACCCCACCCCCATTAAAATTATTCTGTGTTACCAGTGAAGAGGAGCACTCTAACACATTTCTGCTCGTTAACATATCAGAAAAGGAATTCCATCAAGGAGAACAGGTACAAATGTGAGCAGATAGGTGATAATGAGAAATGATCAAAAGGGGGGAGCTGCTAACTCTATTATTCAATAATTCTGTCCCCTGATCCTCTGCTATCCTTCCAAAGGCATGCATGGGTGATCAAAAATTAAATAACATAGTTTTCAAAACACATTTAGATGCGGATATGTTTGACATTTGAGAAATTGACATTTCAGATCAAAAAAAAAATATGAAATTTCCTTATCACTTCTCCCTGCTCAACTTGACCTGCTTCCTTCCCCCAGGCCTACTCCACTAGAAATGAATAGTTCTTAATCACCCATTCTACAAATGTCTGCTGAGAACCTTCTATGTATAAAGCAACACAATAGGTCTGGGCTATGGGGAGAAAATAGAAAGAGGTCTAATATATGGGAAGCCTTGTTCTCAAAAGAGCTTAAAAACTAAAGAAACAGATAAACATTTACTGAAATACAAGGCAGAATGCAGTGTCATATAAAGGATGTAAGAGGACAGAATAAGAGAGATTACTTTTGACTAGAGATATCAGGAAAGGCGGAGTTGGCATTTGATCTCAACATTCATAGATAGATGTATAGAATTTGGTCAGGTGGAGATGACGAAGGACATCTCGAATAGAAGAGATGGCATAAGCCAAAGACACATTTTGGAAAGGGCAAGGAGTTCCATTAGAACGGGGTGTCACGTTCATGTAAAGAGGTAGTAAGGGATGAGACTAGAAAGAAAAGTTGGCTAAATGGACAGCCAAGCAAGCCTGAGAATACTCAGACATCTGGGAGCTCTTTCCTGTTGTGGTCTGCAATAGGATAATGTGATTTCTCCTCGGTGTAGGAAAGGAAAACAAAGTCAACTTACTTCTCTGGGTTGGAGTGTGTCCAAGTTCCAGTTTGGGAAATACTACAGAGGAGGGTGGGATCATTGGTATGGGAATGGAGGCTCAGCTAATGAGCTACTGGTGAAAAATCATGCAACTGGCCTTACATGGATTATAGATATATGAGAAGAGGAAGTTCTGAAGACAATTCTGTTGGAGTAGGGTAGGGAGAGTGGGATGGAGAAGTCAGGAGATGGAATAGAAAAGCAATAACTAGGACGAATGGTATGCTAACCTAGAAGAAGTTAAGGTTATATAAAATATTAATACACATATGTTTAGCTAAGATGTCTAGGGGGGAGAGTAAACTAGGTAGAAAGTCCTGAGAGAATCAATAGTTAACTGGCACATGATTTTTTGCCTTGTATATGCTATTTAAAACAAATTTTATTTATTTTTAATTTATGGAATAAAACAAGCAAATCTATAACATAATATAATAAAAAGATGATTGCCCATTAAATTGCAAATCTATTGTGCACAACTTGCTATTCCTTTTAAATATATAATAAAGTTATCATGTAAATTTGTTTTTCCTTTTTTTCTTCTCTCCCCTCCCACCCTTAAAGATGGCTGACATTAGACACAAATAGGTATAGATATATGTAAAATCATTTTTAAAGTTGCTATTTATAATCTCATTTTCTAGGCATTAATTATTTGAAGAATAAGATGTTCAAATCAATTACGTTATAGTAGTTAAATCTAATAATCAATAAGCATTTATTAAGTACCTACTAAATGCCAGGCACTATGCTAGGTGCTGATGACATAAAAATAAAAGGGGAATGGTCATTGTCCTCAAAGAGCTCACTCTAGATCAAAAAGCAAATCTGAATTATATTTAGGGCTCATTCCTTCTCGCAGGAGATATAAGGTCTGCAGCAATAAACTCTCTTCCTTTGACTGGTCCACATCTCAGGGGATTCTTGTTGGCATTGAAACATAGCAACTGTCCACGTGGAAAGGCAAGTGTCTGTAGAAAGGAAGAGGATGGGGGGCATAAGCCATAGCAACAAGCTTCTTTCTGTGACCTCAAAGCCATGTACTCCTTATTCTATAACACTTAGTGAGAAAACTTTTGTGGGGAAATTAGGGGGGAAATGATAGCTTACAAAAAGGCATATGTTAACTGCATCCACTTAAGCTGCAATTGAGAATTTTTGTTGTTATGAGGAGGCAATTTAGGGTTAAGTGACTTGCCCAGGCTCACACAGCTAGTATAAGTCCAAGTTCAGATTTGAACTCAGGTCCTTCTGATGCCAGGGCTGGTACTCTATCCACTGTGCCACCTAGCTGCCCCATACTAAGAATTTTTCTAGCTTGGTAGGAGGGAGGTATGAAGGCTCACCAACTGTGTGGCCACTAGGAGAGGCTATGCACCCCAAGACACCAAGAGGTGCTGCTGAAGGAGGAAAAAATATGCCCTAGTCCAAGACTGCTTCCACCATTGTGAGGCAGGGGTTGGACAGAGAGGAAGCATGCCTTAGGATTAGAGCTTTCTGACTCTACTGCTCTATAGTTGTAACAACAAAGTTGCTGGCAGCTACTATGGCTGTGTAAGACCAACAACACCAGCATACAGGAGGGCTGCTAACACAGGTTCTTTGATCTGCTTTTCTAAGGAAAGCAAGTTTAAGGGGTTAACAATCTCACTTTAATCAAACATACGTATATCATTCACTTAGTTCAGGGGGAAAAGCCAGCACCCTGAACTTTAGAGAAAACACAAACAGAAATTACGACCTGAAATTACATAAACAGAACAAAATAACACAAATCAGTGGACAGGCTTCTAGCTTTCAGTCCAACATCTCAGTACATAGTTACCAGGGAAGCACCAACATTCAAGCTGGGGGGCTCTTAACAAGGGCTGCCCAGAGTCTTGTCTAGTCAAATCACAGGACACTCTTCCAGTGAGTGAGAGCCCAAAACAAAATGCTAATCTCTGAGTTTATATACCCTCCTTAGGGCCCTGAAAGCTTCACACCTAATCAGCAAAAGGGTGTGGGCCTGGGGCTTAGCAGCAAGCCAGACTTAATCAAAGGCATTTGATTATTTTAGCATTCTGAAAGAGAAACAGGTAAAAAAAAAAGTCCCACCCTAACTAACAATACAGTAGTTCTGCCCCCCACTATGACTTATTGAAGGGGTATTCATTCTTTGAGGGAATCATATTCTTATTATGAGGTAGTGGCTATTCCTATCCTTAAGAGGGAAATAAATACAGACTCCTAGACTGTGACTTACTGAGAGTTCTTTTCCTGGAAGATACCACATAACTCTCAGCTGGTAGGGTTTTCCTTGGGGAATAAAAGACCTTCACATTTTCTCTCAGATTTGGGAATAGGGACCTGAGGACTCTGGCCTATCTGCCTCACTAGTCTAAACAAAAAAACCCAATATTACCAACTGGTTATCTTGGCATAACAAAAAGGACAATGTTTTGACATGAAAGGAGAAACTAAGGCTGAAGACCATACATCCTACTGGAGGGAGGGGGGAATCTGTGGCCTCGAGGCCACATGTGGCCCTCTAGGTCCTCAAGGGCAGCCCTTTGACTGAATCCAAACTTCACAGAACAAATATTTTTATTAATGGACTAAATTCATTGCCCTCAAAAATCCAAATGTCCCAAAGTCTAACATCTGGATGCATTGAATAAGAAAGAAGGCACTGGAATTAGGAGGTAGAGTAGAAAACTAGTGCCAAATCCTTGTCCTTCTAATACCCTAAATCCAATAAGCAATTATAGATAAGCAACCAAATGGTTTGAAACTCAGAGCCCTCGGATTCTTGGACCTTGTTTAACCTGAAGGATGATACTGCAGCAGCATTTGGGCCAAATCACACCACTCTGGGAATAAGTCTCACTGCTCCTCGTAGGAGATGAGTAACTAGTTATCCCCGGAGATTAAAAAAGAAAGTGATTCGTGGTAAATGTCTCTACCCTCTACATGCTGGAAATGTGGTGCCTAGCACATAGTAGGAGCTTGAATAAGTGATTGGTGCATGAAGCTGCCATTTCTGCCTTCTAACAGAGAACGTGCTGGGAATAAACAGGCCAGCTACTGGACTCCTTATCTACTCTGTGTGCTCATGACTGACTAACTTTGAATACCTTGTCCTTATATTACCCTTTCTGTCTAAAGTCAAGCGGCTATTATTGGACACACAAAGATTTCCCAGAGTGTTTGCTATTGTAGTGACAACTTACTAGTAAGGGGCTAGATAAGGGGTTAGAAGGACCACATACCTAAGGTCAAACACATAAAAGAGAGACACTGTAAGCTAGCAGTCAAATGGCAAGTTGGCCTGGCATATCAAGCTATTCAGTAGATGGAGACCACATAGTATCATAGAAAGAGCTTGGAATGGAATCAGAAACCTTGGGTTCAAATCCCAGTTTTACTACTTACTACCTGTATGACCTTAGGCAGGTTCTAACCTCTTTGAGCCTCAATTTTCTCAACTGTAAATAACAATAATAATACATAAATGTTATATAGCACTTACTATGTGCCAGGCACCGTACCAAGCACTTTACAATTATAATCTTATTTGATGCTCTTAATAACCCTGAGAGGTAGAAGCTATTATTATCTTCATTTTACTGATGAAAAAACTGAAGCAAATAGAGGCTAAGGTATTGACTGAGGGTCATACGTTAATAAGTGTCTGAGTTCACATTTGAACTCAGAGCTTCTGAACTCCAGGTTGGGTGTTCTATCCACTGCAATGTGATTGGATGGAATGGATGATCTCTAAGGTCCCTATCAGCTTTAATTCTATGGTTCTATGATTCCTAGATTATGCTTTCATCAATGTTATGACAGCTTGATCTTCTGAAAAATGTTTATGCTTTGGGGGAGAGGGGTAGGGGGAGAATTGGACTAGATTGGACTAGAGGCAGCTAGGTCACACAGTGGACAGAGCAATGGTCTGAAGTCAGGAAGGCCTGAATTCCTTTTTTTCCATTTTTTAAAATTTAATTTATTTATTTTCAGTTTTCAACATTCACTTCCATAAGTTTTAAATTTTCTCCCTCTCCCTCCCCCGTTCCTTCCCAAGACAGCATGCAATCTGATATGGGCTCTACACATACATTCCTATTAAATACATTTTCACATTAGTCATGTTGCATAGAACAATCATAACAAATGAGAGAAACCATGAGAAAGAAAACAAAGCAAAAAAGAAAATAGTCTTCTTGCTTCGCTCTGCATTCTGACTCCATAGCTCTTTCCTGGATATGGATGGCATTTTCCATCATGAGTCCTTTGGAAAAGTTTTAGGTCCTTGCATTGCTGAGAAGGGCTAAGTCTATCAAAATCAGTCCTCACAAACTGTGGCTGTTATTGTGTATAATGTTCTCCTGGTTCTGCTCAGTTCACTTAGCATCAATTCGTAAATGTCTTTCCAGGGTTTTCTGAAGTCTGCCTGCTCATCATTTCTTATAGCACAATAGTATTCCATTACATTCATATACCACTACTTATTCAGCCATTCCAAGACCTGAGTTCAAATCTGGCCTCAGACCCTTACTAACTATGTGACCCTAGGCAAGTCACTTAACCCTGTTTGCCTCCATTTCCTCATCTGTAAAATGGGCTGCAGAAGGAAATGGCAAACCACTCCAGTATCTTTGCCAAAGAAACCCAAAATGCAGTGAGAAGAGGTCCAGAGGTTTCACCATACTCCCAAAGGTAGTCCATGACATAAAAAAGATTAAGAACCCCAGACTAGACGAGCTCTAGGTTTCCTTTCATCCCCTAGCATCTTCATGATGCTATGACATTCATCACTGAAAGACACTGAGCTAATTTAAAAAAGGGATATGGAATCCTTTTATATATGGAACCCTTTTACTAGACCTTATAGTTCACAAATTCGCAGTTCCTGGAACAATAGTAAATGTTTGCTAAATGCTCACTAACTTACTGCCTGACTGACAGTAGCTCCCTTGTAGGTATTGATTAGCTCTGTTGGAAGCTCTTGGGAGTAAGGAACACATTGGCTCTTGATATATCCCAATGCTTTCCTGAATGTGCAATGAGCCAAAAATAAACAAAAATGCTTCTGCTGAGAGAAATCATACTCGATATCCAACAAATCTGGAGCAGTGATAGATTTAATTAGCAAAACTCAAGTTTTCTCTGTAATGGATTTGCAGAAGTTTGACCAAATGCAAAGAATGAACACCTCATCAGTACCTTTCTATAATAATAAGGACCAAGCTGTGCTGGAAAATTATTGTTTGGCCACTGTTTGTCGCTCACTCATTCAGAAGTGTGGATTTGAAATAGAACTTTATGATTCAATTAACTAATTAAACAGAGGTAAAAATTTCATAATTAAGTTTTATGGAGCAATGGATTTTGCATTAAGTGGTTACTATAAAAAGTTAGAAACATTGATTTAGGAGACACAGGGGCTTCAGTGATTAAATTTATGGCATGTTGGGGATATTTGGACCGATTACAGGTTTAAGAGCCCATTGTGGTGGTATAATTTGACCAAAAATACAGGCCTCCTGCTGATCACTATAAAATTACTCAGTCCCTTCATTATCCTCAATTTCCTAGAAGCTCTACCCACTGAGAGGCAACTGGCATAGTCATCTTTCTAGACCATAAATGAGATTTTAAATGAGTTTTATATCCACACAGAGATAGTCTGTGGAAATGCTTATTGCATCTTGTATGCTTAACACAAGGTGGGAGTTTAGAGGAAAGAGACAGATTTGTAAGCATAGTAGAACTTTCACATACAAATGTGTGTAATTCTTCAAAATAGTCTGGAAGGCAGCATGGTGTATCAGAAAGAATAACGGACTTGGACTTAGAAGACCTGGGATGGAATCTCAGCTTAGCTACTTTCTGCATGTGCAACATTGGGCAAGACACATCACCTTGCACTGGGTCTGATTCCTTACCTGTAAATGAAGGGGTTAAACTCAGTGATCTCTAAAATCCCTTACCAGCTCTGAATCCTGAGAAACTATGTACTCAGTCCACTGATGTGACCAAAAGAGTTTTGAAACATCACTCCTGGAATTACCTTCAAAGACTGTTTCCCAACGACACATATGCTGAAAGGGTCTCATTGTTTTATAGACATATCTTGTTTTGGTCCCAAAATACTCTTAGTTTGATCATTCATCCTATGCACTGACTTGGCTCCAAAAAGCAAATTCTTCCTGAAAAAAATGAAGATTTGCTACCACTTAAAACATAGTCAGATTTTGAAGACAATTCCAAGAGAAGAATTCTCATTTGTGTTGACAAATGGCAGGACTAATTAATTGAACGAGGGGCATAGACCATCCAGGGTACTACTTTTTATTTTAAGGAGAATAGTGTGCATTTGGCTTCCCAAGTTGTGCTATATTTGTTTAAAATGAACAGTCACATTATTTTATAATTATATCACAAATGTTATATTTAAGTTAAAACTCATTATAATTGTCAGGCAAGTTTCTATTCCTAACCCTTTTTCCCATTAAAAAATACCTTCCTTCTCTCCTGGGTACTTCTTAATTTTCTTCTCAATATCCTTGAGAGCTGATGGAAATAGACATGATTGTTTCTGTTTAGCATATGGAAAAACTGACCTACAGTCCTACAAATATACATGGTCACACACAGAGTCAATGTCAGAGCCTGACTAAAGCTAACATCTCCCAACCTGCAGACCATTGTTCTTTCTTCTAATGCTATCCTACTTCCTTATCTTTTCAAAACCTTTGCCCCCAGTTCCTCTGATCCAGAGCCAATTTCCTATACAATATGTAATGTAAATGTTTACATAATTGACAAGACGTATCTCTGTACACATTACTATCCTGTTTTGTCTGAGTATTTATAGATTAAGGATCATTTACATTTGGCTCTTTTTAAATACTGAGAATAAAATTTCTCCATTGTAAGAAAAAAAACTCACTGCCTTTTTTTTTTAAACATTAATTTCAATTACGTTCACATCCTAGATGAGAAGTTATCTCACAATAGGCAGCTAGGTGGCACAGTAGATTCAGCACTGATCCTGGAGTCAGGAAGACTTGAGTTCAAATCTATCCTCAGATACTAGTAAGAATCTGAGCTATATGTTTAGGGACAAGTCACTTAGCTTCTGTTTGACTCAGTTTCCATATCTTCAAATGGGGAAAATAATTGCACCTATCTCCCTCAGTTGTTGTGAAGATAAACTGAGATAATATTTGTGAAGGCCTTTCGTACACTTTAGAACACTATGTAAATGCTAGCTATTATTATATTTACAATGCTATTCACCATTTAGGGGAAAGAGTTTATAGATGATATATTTCAAAGTGGACAACTGATTTTTTTATATGAAAGCTGCCAACGTTTAAGTTTTTAGCAATTTTAAATTTCTCATGTGGGTTTTGAAGATATTGAAGAAGCAGCTGGTACAAGATGCAATATGTAAGAGGAAAACTGTGATTGAAAGCAAGGATACCCAGAGCCAATGTAGAAAATGTATTTGTCTTGTTTTATTTAGACCTGCAATGAATATCTAGGAGGGATAGATGGACATTCAAAAGAGACATATATTGTTTCAATGCAAGAAGAATATTCCTAACAATTATGGAAGCAGAAATATTTACTAATGCATTTTAAATAATTAGGGAGAATGAGAAGAAAATTCAGATAGACTTCAGGCATGTGTCAGAATCATTGTACTAAATAAAAATCAATGCTTAGCTAATTTTGTTGAACATTCACTGCATACAAATTACTGTTATGAGGTTCTACATGTGTTGAAAAAAAAACTGGACAGGTTCCCTGTCCAAGCCAAAGTCTCACCTTCTACAAGAAGCCTTTTCTGATCCCCTTTAATGCTGGCCCATTCCCTCTGTTAATTGTTTCTAATGTGTCTTGTATATATCGTTTGTATGTAATTATTTTCATGCTGTCTCCCTCATTAGATTATGAGGTCCTTGAAAGCACGGACTGTCTTCTGATTTTCTTGGCATCTCCAGAACTTAGCACAATGTCTGACAAATGGTAGGCACCTAATAAATGCTTGTTGACTGACTGAGGATAGAAAGACACATACATGTATAAATGTTATATTGTGTGTGTGTGTGTATGTATCAGCTAGATGGCACAGGCTTGCAATCAGGAAGACTTATCCTCATAAGTTCAAATCCCACCTCAAACACTACTAGCTGTGTGACCGTGGACAAGTCACTTCACTCTATTTGCCTCAGTTCCTCTCCTGTAAAGTGAGCCGAAGGAAGAAATAGCAAACCACCCCAGTATCTTTGCCAAGAAAACGCAAAATGGGGCCACAAAGAGTCAGATATGACTGAAAGGACTAAACAAAATTATCTGCATAGCAAGTTGGACATGACTGAAACAACTGGACAACATACACGGATACACACATACACACACATATATGAAAACTGATTAGAAGAACATCAACACAACCAGCAAACTCTGTGTCAACTTGTACACACAGTACTGATATCCCTACAAAACTGCCCCAAACAATGTAATTTCACAATAATGGATCGATAACAACCTGGGAGTTGCTATCCACTCATAAGAGACCTCTGTCCTTGATCCTGCTCTCATCAACATTTTTTAACAACAACTGAGGAGAAGTTATAGATAGTATGCTTTTCAAATTTGCAGATGACACACAGCTAGGAATGAAAGTTAAGCCATTGTGTTAACAGAGCCAAGACCCAAAAAGATTTCAACAGCCTAGAACAATAGCCAAAACCAATAAGATGAGATTTGATAGGGAAAAACATAAAGTCGTCCACTTGGGTTAAAAAAAATCTACTGCATAAATAAAAAAATAGGGGAAACATATCTAATTTATGTGAAAAAAAAACGCTCTGGAGGTTCTGATTGACTTCATGCTCTCTGCAAGTTGACAATTCGACATGGTATTCCAAAGAGATAACAATCTTACTTTGCACCAACAGAAGTAATGTGTCCATAATGAGGGAAGGACATGGTTATACACCCCAGCCAGATCCTAGCAGAGGTATTATGTTCAATTCTTAGTGTCATATTTTAGGAAGGATATTAAGAAACTGAAACGTATCAAGGGAAGATAATCAGAATGGAGAAGAAATCAAAACCATGATACGTAAGGATTAATTGAAGGAATTTGAGAAGTTCAACTCAGACTTAGGGGTGAGAATATCTTCAAGCATTTTAAGGACTATAATGTGCAAATCGAATAAAATTTATTTTGCTTGGACCTATAGAAGATAACTAGGAATAATGAATGGAAAATCAAAAGAAGTAGAGTTTGGCTCAGTCTAAGGAAAATATTCCTAACAATTACAGTTTTCCAAATGCAAACTGGTCTACATCAGAAGGTTATGGAGTCCCTATTGACAGAGGTCTTTTTTTTAATTAGATTTTCTTTTTAATCATCAACAAACAGAAACATTTCAATATACAATGAACAAGAAAAAGACTTACATAAGAAAGTGGGAATTTCTGTGTCAAGTTTGTTGGCTTTTAAAGAGGAATACACGTGTTTACATATCTATATACATATGTAATTTAATAGGGCAGTAACAAAATTGTTCTATTTGTTTCCTCTTCAAATCTTTTTAAAAATTTTATTCTGTGCATTTAAAAATGTATTGATACTTTTTTGTGTAATATGACTTTTCTCCCCTAAGAAGATAAACCTCAGTCAAATAACAATAATGTTATAATAATAATAAATGTGTATTTATGCAAGACAAATCAACACATTGGCCATGTCTGAGAATGCACATCTCATTCTGTAACAATAGTTCATTACCTGTCTGTCAAGATGTGGGAGGCATGTTTATCATCAGTTTTTTGAAGTCACCTTTCTTTGTGGTTAAAGGCCTATTTTTCATTCATTGATTTCCAATTATTTATAATACTATTGTTGTCGTCCCACAATTTTTCTCCTGGTTCTGTGTATTTTACTTTGCCCATTTTTACAAGTGTTTCAATGGGTAACACAGGCATGCAGCATCAAATAATCAATCTCCACCAACGAGGAGCGCTTTATGCAAATGGACTTGTGACCCAGATTGTACATGTTTCTCCTAATATTTACTGCAGGTATTCAAGTGGATGCTGGATAACTATTCATCAGGGAGGTGGAGGTAGAGAAGTTCCTTTTCAGGTATGAGTTGGTCTAAATGACCTTCCATATCCTATGACCAGTGATGCCGAGGGTGGGGAGGAAGAACAAAGAATAAGCATTTATTAAGTTCCTACTATGTACCAGGCACTATGCTAAGAGCTTTACAAATATTATTTCATTGGATCCTCACAACAATCTGGGAGGTAAGAGCTATCATCATCATTCCCATTCTACGTCAAGGAAACTGAAGCAGACCAAGGTTAAGTGACTTGCCCAGAGTCACACAGCTAGCAAGTGGCTGACGCCAGATTTGAACTACATCTATCCACAGCTACCATGACATCTTTTTATCACAAGAGGATAAGATGGATATAATAATATCACCTACCTCCCAGGGGGAGGATCAAATGAAATAACATGCAAAATTCTTTCTAAGAGGTGGATACAAAGTATTTAAAGTGCTCTATAAATGCCATCATTATTGTTACTGCTGCTGTTGCTACTGTTACTATCCCTCACTCTTGTCTACAGAACCACTACACCCCTCTTCTTGTTTCGGTACATTTTACATCGCTTAGGCCGTGAATTTCGTGCCATTTACCTCTAATAGTGGGCTGCGATGATTTCCACATAGCAGATATTTTTCTACATATCTGTCTACTGCCCTTTGGGTAGTATATCCCATGTGATATATATTCTATTATATGTCTCTCTATTGCCCTTTGGGTAATGTATCCAATATAGTAGATATTCTACCATATATCCCCTCTATTGCCCTTTGGGTGGCCCACAATTTTGGTTCTTCATAGATTATAGCATTTCTCCTACAATCAGAACCCTAAACCATCACTGGAAGAATATCAGTATTTTACAAGCTGGGGCTTTGTTTCAGACAGAAGCTGACATAACCTCAGGAAATCTAGCCAACAAGATAGCCGTGCCCTGTTCAAAGTATTGCCCCTGTAAAGGACTTTTGGGATTTCCTCAAGGGTTTAAGACTTCTTCACTGTAAAAAATGGATCAGATAAAACAAAGACTGTTTGAACTATCTCAGAACTCACCTAGCCTTCTGGGAATGCTTTTGGTCAGGGATGACATGAGCCACATGCAACCTTCTACAATCATTCCAAACTAATGTAGAGCTATCCTACATCTGTTTCACCAAGGGATGCCTGGAGCTTCTCCTATGGTCTCTCTGCAGTGGGGGCCGGTGGGGGAGGGGCAGGGAAGGGCATCAACCTCTTTGAGATGTCAGTTTTACAATGTCTGTTAGAGGCAATAGATGGGGTAAGGATCAACCCCATTTGCCAACATGGATAATCTCAGTGTAGATTTTTTAAACAATCATCTGGCTCACTGGTAGCAGAATTACTATGAAAACCTTAGTAAGTTGAGTCCCTTCTCTGCTAGGTCACATTGTCTTCCCCCAATGTCCATTTCAGCCTTAAAGAAAACTAAATAAAAGATAGATGACTAGATAGACAGATAAATATATTGATTAGTCCCAAAGGCGTAAGTGCTAGATTGTGATTACTGAATCATACAATGGACAATTAAATAAACTCATCTCAAATTTGCTGCAGTTCACTGCTCCATCCTGTGGATGCTTAAGGAAAAAGCTCCCATCCAGGTCAAAGGAAACACTGATTGTTGCACCACGCCCTGATGTAGTCTGAGCTTGAAGGATGCTACCAGCAGAAATTCCCAAGGTAACTGGAAGTTGACGTGAGTTAGGATGTCCATGACTTATCACATGTCACTGAGACAGCCAGATGGGAGGCAACCATTTCCAAAGGATGTTGAGTTGGTGGTTGGGAGCCCATTCCTCCCTTGAGGTAGGCCCCTTGGTTTGTCATTTACCACCTTCCATACAGGTGAATACCATAGGCTCATTTCTGTTCTGTTCTAGTCATTGAATACCAAGCAAATGGTGAAAAAAAAATCATAGCCCAGCTGGGTTCAGGAAAGAAAGCAAGTTTCAAACTAGCAATCACCTCTTGGCCAGGAGTCTTCCCACGAATTTATAGGCCTCTCTCAGCAGATGGAGAAGCAGGCTATTAACCATTAGAAGCCACTGCTAAGCACTGCCTTCCCTTCTGAAAACAATGATGAAATTGCAAAATTCCTCATTATATTTAAAGTACACACCTGGGAAAGAGCCAAGACTCTCCAAGGGCACCTATCACTGGTAAGATTAGGAAGAGGCATTTGTAGTGAGAATAACTCATCACTGAGTGGAATGAAATCTCATGAGGAAACACACAAAATGACTCAGCCTTTAACTAGTGTGTGAATTCTGATTCAGAAGGAATTCTGGGAGTTATATTTCATGCTCATGAAAGAAACAAAAACTGCCCCAATTCAAGATGCTTGTGACTTTTCCTTAAAGGAGAAGAGGGCAGGGTACTACCATCTATTCTTTATTTATCTTGTATATTCTACTTTATGTATAGGTTATCTTCTGCATTAAAATATAAGCCCCTTGAGTACAGGGATCTCCAGCACTTAGCACAGTGCCTGGGACTTAATAACATGCTTAATAAATGCTTTTTTATAGACAAACTGATTAATTTCACTCATAAGTACAAAGACTATCCCACTAATCTGAGAAACGACCTCAAATTCAAAATCAAGATATTCACACCCAATTTCCTGCTCCTACTCAATGAGCCTATGAGCACCGATCTTAAATCAAAATCTTAGCATGTAAGAGTTGGAAAAGACCTTGAGGAATATTATGTTCAACTCTGTAATTTTAGGAAGCTACTGAGAGTTTGATGGCCTCTACATCTAACCTCATTCCACTGAAACATGATGCTAGCATAAGTTCTCTGAATGGATCCCCCAGCCCCCAGACTATAGTATTCCCCATCCCCCACACTGTAGTATTCCCTATCCCCCACATGGCCCTTCCTACCTTGGGAATCCCCATTTCACTTTGAAAGAACATAAAGGACATTTTAGTTTGGTTCTGTGTCCTCCACAAGCCCCCTCGTCATAGAAGATGTAGCCTACCTTTGAGTATAGATGAATGGGCAGAGGAGTATAACAAAATGGAGAACTGTGCAGGAGATACATAACATAAGCAAGGAGAAAGGGGAAATAAGAGAGAATGACTGAAGCCAAGGACGTCAGAGGCATAAATTTATGGAACAAGTACTTTTGAAGAAGGGGAATAGGGACTGGTCCTGTATTTTCATTGATACAGAGAACTCACAGATGAGAAAACTCCCTTTACCAATGTGGATCAGTACCTTCTCTGCAGTTTATAGTCTTATACCAGCTATGTGACCCCAGACAAGTCACTTAACCAATATATGTCAGAGGCAAGTGATAAACTCAGGTTTTCATAGCCCTGAGGCAGGCTGCCTGTCCACTCTACTACGATTGCCTCAATTATGAAGAAACTGTTCCCCAATTTAAATACCCTCTGGGCCTCAGACTCCACTTCTCTTGTGGAATTGTGTTCAGATAGATGGTAATCTCAGGTATTACTGATCACTTCTAGACAGTGTTGTGGTCGATTATAGTTTAAATAGATGATATGAGAGCACCCTTTATAGAAATTAGGCTCAATGATTTCCTTCATACAGGAAAATACCTACTACCTAAGCAACACTAGGAGGCACAGTGGACACAGTGCTGGGCCTGGAGTCAGGAGGTCTTGAATTCAAATTCAGCCTCTGACACTTACTCACTGTGTGACCCTGGGCAAGTCACTTAACCCTGTTTGCCTCAGTTCCCTCAATTGTAAAATGAGCTGAAGAAGGACATGGCAAACCACTCTAGTATCTTTGCCAAGAAAACACCAAATAGGGTCATAGAGAGTTGGACACAAGCGAAACAATTCAGCAACAAGAAAGAGCAACACTAGAGAACAGATGAGACATCCTGACATTCATACCATGTATTCTCTCAATAACAACAATGTGCTAGGTTCAGGAAAACACTAGCAATGTCCTACTTTTTCCATGTTCAGGACATATGTCTTTAACTTCCATATCAAAGTTAGATCTTATAGTTTTATGTCAGCCTGACAACAACCTTCTACCCTTTTCCTATTCTCTACATTTCCTCCTCTTGTGCCTAGATATCTCACAAAAGATTCTCATTTCTGTCTGCTGTTATTTTTCTTAAGGATCTTTCAGATCTCCCTATATTAGCCAAGGCATTTTTTCTCCCCTATGATCTTGCTTATTTCTGAGATATCTATAATCAGGGTTCACAGTAAAAAGCCATTAAAAATTATATTTTCTCATGAGCTGATCTCCAATGACATAGCAACAAAATGTAAGGAAGAAAACTGGGTCCAAAAGCTCCTGGATCCTTCAAGAAACCAGCTGCGGCTGTGGTACCAATGCATCATCACCTTCTACACAGAGCTAGGGATAAAGCAAAGGTTTATAGAACAGTAGCTGTATTGACCCTTCTCTAAAGCCCTGAGACTTGGATATCCATCAACACAGTCACCTAGAAGTTAGATACCTTGGGCCATCAACAAGGCTAGACAGCTTGATGTAGAGAGAGGCAGTATGGTATAGTACCAGATTTGGAATAAAAAGACCTAGCTTTAAATCCCAGCTCTGCCTTCAGCAGCTAGATGGCACGGTGGGTAGAGAGCCAGACTTAGAGTCAGGAAAACTTATCTTCCTGAGTTCAAAATTGGCCTTAGACACCTATAAGCTAATTCACTTAACCCTTTTTGCCTCAGTTTCCTTATCTATAAGCTGTAGAAAGAAATGGCAAAAACCACTCCAGAATCTTTGTCAAGCAAACCCCTAAGCGATGTTATAAAGAGTTGGACATGATTGAAACCACTAAACAGCAGTAGCAGTCAAAGACACAAACAAAACAGAAAGAAAGTGAAATATGCAACAAACAAACTTATGGTATCTCAGACACTTAGTCCTTCAGGATTTCAAGGCAAAAGTGGCTAGACCTATAATGCAGTAAGTTGAAACAACTGCTACCGGGTCTGTAGAGACAAATCAAGCCAGTTTCCAAAAGGCTTGCATTCTCTGGGCTGAAATTTTACTATAGCCCAAGAGTAAGACCCTCCACAGGATGCACTCTAGCCTGGGTACTCTCGTAGGGAAACCTGCCCAGATTGATCTAGGAAATCCCTGACTGCATAGGCCTGTTAACAGGGATAAGGAAATAGAAGCTAGCAGACAATAGGGAGATGTTAGAGTTACTGACGGGAGCATAAATTCTACCTGAGTCATCACTGCAGTACCCAGAGTGAGCTGGGAAAGCTGGAGGAAAAATGCCCAGAGGAACAGAGCCAGAAAGATCTGTAGGACAGCATTCCCCAAATTAATTTGGCCACAGTAACACTTCAGGGCTTAACATAAGTTGGCAGAAACACTAGGATCCTATCATTTCAAGCTGGAAGAGAAATTAGGAAATCATTTAATCCAAATCTCTTGTTTTATAGATGAGGAAACTGAGGCCCAAAGAGGTTAAGCAACTTGCCTAAGTTCATACAAGTAGTATCAGACCATATCCAGTAATCCTCCCATGGCCCAGACTGCTGTCCATGTTGGGAGATTGAGAGTATGGAATAATCCTAGGATAAAGTAGGAATCAGACAAAATTTGGAGTTAAAATAAAGGAAACAAACCTAATTTCTTTCTGAGAAAAGCTCACATGAACAGTGCTAAGTGTTTTTGCTATATACCTAAGTTTTTATTTCATATTTTAGCATGGAAAAGATCGCTGGCATTAAAATTTTTATCAGAACTCTGATTCATACCCCTTTGAACACCAGGGCTCCATGGACCAGTTTAGGAAATGCTGTCCTAGAACATGCAGGATGCTTCTTCTGGTTCAAAGCCAGGGCACAGATAGAGGAACATGTTGATCCAGTGAAGGACTCAAATAAGCCCTGTATAGGATGGAGAGAAGGCAAAGGAGCTGTGGCAGAAGAGAGATCATGCTGGGTGAGGAAGCAGGGGGTGTAGACCTTGTAAACAGTGAGGTCTACTTACTGTACCCACACAAAGCTGGCATGTTCTCCCATTTGTGAAGAGAAACATGCTGTTCCCAAATCTAAATTGCCCTCCTGCCTCTTCTCCTCCCCCTCATTCATACCCTTCTTCTGAGGTCCTGCTGTATTCTAATCTTATATCCTCTTAAGTTACATTCTTCCCTAATGATCCCACTCACAATAATCTTTCCCACCTCTGAATCCTGGCAGTTCTCAGTTTGGATTACTTAGCTGCATTATAAAATCTTATAAGGGAGCTTTATATGGCATCTAGTCTAGTACCATACCAAATCCAGAAATTCCCTCTTCAGCCCCTTAAACAGATAGTCTGCTCTTTTCCCCTACCTTCTCCTTCTTCCTTCCTTCCTTCCTTCCTCCCTTCCTTTCTCCCTTTTCCTTTCCTCTTTCCTTCCTTCCTTCTTTTTTTCCTCCCTCCCTCTCTTTCTTTATTCCGTAAACATTGCATCAGTCAGTCCATAAGCATTTATTAAGCACTTGCTATGTTTCAGGCACTGTGCTGAGTGCTGGAGAGACAATACCCACTATATGCAGCTCTCTGCTCTTGGTACTGGGAATGTACATTCATCCTTTGCTTGAACAAACCCAATAATGGTTCGAAATATCACCAAACAACCCTCTCCATTGTCCTACTGTTAGAATTGTTGAGCCAAAACCCTTTGCAGCATTAGCAACTCATTGGTCACATGATGCATAAAACAAATCCATTTTTACCAGTTATATATTCCAATTTGTCTGCATCCCTTTTAAAATATTCAACCTTACTGCTTCCCCATCTCTACAGTGGGAAGAATGCTCTCCTAATCCCTGAGGGTGCTGAAATAAGATGACTTACCGAAAGAGGTACGACTTAATTTGGACCCTTAAGGATGGCTAGGATAGGGATCAACATTTATAAAACTGCAGGATTGGCTAGGAAGGATCAAATGAAATAATGGTCACGAATGTATTTTGAGAAATATAGAAGCTCAACATATAATGAAGCATGTCCTTATGGCTGATTCACTCACAGTGCAAAAGCCAAATACATTTCCTAATTTTTAACAGTCTTCACATATCTAAGGAAGCTGCCAGCTCTTCCAAAAGGAAGCCCTGGAAAATATCCTGAGACTGAAAAAGGACATTGATTGAAAGGCATGGTTTAATGGAAAGATTATGGGACCTGGAGTCAGGAGACCAAAAGCTAGAGTCCTGGCTATATCCATTTGGGCCACAGTTTATTTGTTCCATGTGTAAAATGAAATAGGTGTACTACCGCAGATCCCCTTCAAGGCCAATATTCTACAACCCTACATGACCTAACAAGTGCAGAGACTCATAGAACTATTACCATGTGCACACCACACAAAGAATCCATGATTTCATTGATATAAGGAACTCATAATATGAGAATTACCTTCATTAATGCAGATCGCCACCTATCTATGATTTAGTAGATACGTTTTGGAGAGAAGCTTCAAGTGAAGCAAATTCACAAAAGTCATGTTAGGATTTGAATCCAGTCCTTCCCAACCTCACATCCACACACTTCCTAGACTCTTTCCTTATATTAATACAATCTAACATTTCATTAGCAATTTTTTTTTTGGTGAACATCAATCACATAATTCTGGAAAGTCACCCACTCTGTACTTACGCAAATGATTTATGAACCTAAATGAAGAATTTTACCCCTGTGAAATTTGATGTTCCATTATTCCAATCTGCCAAGTTGAATCCTGAGTCTGTCTTCCAAAGTATCAGCAATCCCTCTCAGCTCTGTGCCATCTGTAGATTGGATTATCATTGACATCTATGGCTTTATTATTAATTTGGCATTTGTGAAAAAAGACAGTATTATATGGGAAAGAACACATCCTGAGACAAGTTCTAATCCTGTCTGGGTCATTCACTAGTTGCGTGAACTTGAAGAAGTTCCTTAAGCAAACTTAGCCACAGATATGCTCATTCTCTGACCTGCATAATTCAAATGATTGTTGTGAGAGTCAAGTAAGATAATATATATGGAAACTTTTATGTGTTATATTTATATAATTTATGCTATATTTATATAATGTAAAGTGTTATTATTATTGTACATGACCTTGAATTGTAAATTTTTGCATGTGTGTAGTTTTGTATGGCCACCTCCCCAAACTTGTGCGGTGGCTACCTGAGACTAGGCCATCCCAGGTTTAAGGTATATATTTTATTGGTCTGCCTCCACTCAAATCCACAACTCAGTAGTATTCTCTATTCCCTCCCACCCCCACCATTATGTTTATCGTTTCTAGTCAAACAGAAGAAACGATTAGTTCAAAGCAAAGTCATTTAATGAAACCACAGGGTAAGGAAAGTATCAATAAACATGCTTCTCCATAAACCTGAGACACACTCATTTGCCAATACTCACAGAGTGAGTGTCAGAGGAGTGGACACATATAGGTAAGAGACATAAAGAGATATACCCATCAGAGACAGTTGTGAGAGAATACATGTGAAGGAACACAGATAGCTAGGTGGCATCACAGTGGATAGAGTGCTGGGCCTGGAGTCAGGAAGACCTGAGTTCAAATCCAGCCTCAGACATTTACCAGCTGTGTGACTTTGGGCAAGTCACAATTTCTGTTTACCTCAAATTGTAAAATATTAATAAACAGCTCCTACCTTGTAGGATTTTGTGAGGACTCACTGAAACATTTGTAAAGCATTTAGGACAGTGTCTGCCATATAGTAGGCACTATATAAATGCTCATTCTCTTTTTTCTCATTTTCCTCATCTATAAAGTGGGGGTAATGATAAGACCTACCCCCACAAGGTTGCTGTGAGGATTAAATAAG